>NC_057343.1:138359469-138662500 GCF_016509475.1 Prionailurus bengalensis
ACTACGACTTAAACATTAGAGTTTACCAATTGATACTTTTATTTCTTTCATCCAGATTTAGTATTGACATAAGCAAATTATGTGTCAGGATACAAGTGTAATATATTTATCAGCAGCAGTTATGTTTCTGTGACAATATACATTTATTTTAAGGTATAAAACCACGGAAAAGAAAGACTTTTGGTTTGCCAGGAATAATTAAAAAGGAAAAGGATGCAGAGTCTGTGTAAGTATATTAAATATTGTCATAATTCTTTGTTATTAAGTAACTAAGAATAAGACTGTTGTTTTGAATGTGAGAAGAAAAATTTCTTCAGAAATAACTCAATGTGTGTATGTCTGAGGTGTAAAAAATACACTTTTCTGAATACATTTGCTAGCTCCTCTGGGTTAAAAGTATTAGATTTCTTACTATTTTAAAATATTAAGATAAAGGCTTCTATGTTTTGAAATTTAAACTTTAAAGACATTCTTTTTACAAAATGATACATGCATATTTAAAAAAAAGTGCAAAGGAAACTAAAAATTCTTCTAAATCTTAATGCCTAAGAAAAAACCCATGGTCAACAATTTGATGAATATCCTTCTAGACAACTCTAAACATATAGGCTCATAGCGATATATGCACACGTAAACAGAAAATGGGGAAGAACAAAAGCCCTAACATGTTTTAAACATTTATGCTAGGTCATCAGCTTTTGATAGAGGATGGAATATAAATCTGATTTACCTTTAAAAAAAATTAAGTTAGGATACAAAGAATATATAATTAGCATATAGTAAATTCAACAGATATTGGGTAAGTGAAATTTTCTGTCTTGGCTACACATTAGAACTACGTGGAAAATTAACATAAATATATCTATGCCAGGCCCCACCTCAGACCAATTATTACAGATTTGCAGGGTGTGAGACACAGCATAATTTTTGTTTTGTTTAGTTTGGTTTGCTTTTAAGCAGCCTCTGTCATTCCTAATATACACCTGGGGTTGAGAAGCTCTTAAGAGCTATGATTTACCAGACACAAACTGGAATTAAAGGAATCTTTGTTTCTGTAATTATTCAACCTATATAGATTGACAAGACGCTAATCAAGTCTTAAATGATTTGTTAAGCCAGTAACACTGGCTTGAAATTTATTTAAAATCCCTGCTTCTCCAGCGTAATTAGCAGAACTTTCATCGCCACTCATATTTTCAATGTAAGAGAACAATTTGTGCTTTGGGTGTTCTTACCTCCTATCTAGTTAAATTCATTTTATCTGAGTTTCTACCATTCTAAATGTCTGTTTCTAACCCCCACCCAAGTTTAGTTTCGCTTGGTTAACAAATTAAGACTGATTGGGAAGTGATTTATATCTGTGGTTACCATCTCATCTGCAGATGTCTTTTCAGCTTTATGAAGGGAGTATTTTGCTAAGGAGATGGAATCAAAACTATTTGTGTAACATTGGAAATACTTAAGGAAGTCTAAACAGTTGATTCGTACATGAAATTAGAAATGTAGCCACTTTGTTAGTATATTATAGACAGAAAGGCCTTAAATTCAATTATTTTTATAATAGGTGGTTTTCACAGCTGGTAATTCAGGGAGCTTATAATATTTTTGTGTATTCTGTGTTTTTAGAATTGTTTTGCATGATCAGTAATTTCCCAGTACCATCATTAGGCCACTTGGATATTGGAATATTTTTCACCACTGAGAATACTAGGGCAGAAAATCAGTGCTTTAAACAACTGCATCATGATTGTCTTCTTTCAACACTTGTAGGCAGGAGAAATATTAGAAACCTCTTTGTTTGAAATGCCCAAGGCTCTTGGCATGCTGCTTCTTAAACAGCCTGAAGGCTTTTGAAATGCCAGTGATTGTGGAAGGGGGTCCTGCTCAGAGCTTGCTCTTCCTGGGGCTTCATCTGCAGGTCTCATTACAGCCCACTGTGAAAGCAAACAGATGAGTGCTTTCCCACAAAGACTGGACAGTTCTGGCTTAAAGCCAGAGAATAAACTGTTTGGAACTTTGACACTTTGATATTTAAACTTTATCTTTAAAAAAAGAAGAAAGTAGAAGTGCTCTAACATTTTAAATGATTCTGTAGAGGAATTGAATTCATTATTATATTGTCTTTTCTGGAACATTTCCTCAGAGTATGCAGTAGGATTTTTGATAAATACCCCTCATATATCAGTAATAAGGGAGCTCTTTTTTCAAAATTGGCAATCTTACGTGACATTTAAATGGCTATAAAGACACAAGAGGTTTGCATTTACCTGCTTTGGTGCTGGAGTTTGGATTAAGAGCAGTGTGGTCATCTCCCTCTTTTTCCGTTATTTCAGTCTGTTCCATTTTGTCTTCCCCTAACAGAATTCTTCACTCTGTAGATTTTTCTGATTTGTGCTTAGTCTTTGGGTAGATAGAGATGACCTGCATATCCTGTTTATTAATTTAGTACTTTTTATTGTCCATTGGGCTCTCAAGGTATACCTAATGTGTATGTTTTTAGTCTGTTATTAAAGTGGCAGATTCTGATACTGCGTGCATTAACTGTCTAAAGTCAAAGAATTACGCAACTAATCTAGATATGTTTTCAGTATGCACTCTGATTTTTGTGAATTTGATCTAGAAAATGTACACAGAAATTCTTCTAACCGTATTCTTCATGGCCTCAATGTCTTTAATTTTATATGTTTAAGTCTTTATTTGATTATTTGAGAAGGTTGATTCTTTATGTTTTGGTTTTGCATATAAAATACCTTTTTTGGGGGGGGCATTCACTTTCGAATGCCCCTCTCTGTAAAGAGAACTTTCTTACTATTCTTACTTTCTAATTTTATACTCTGATAAAGTTCTTGCTTCCCGCTCACTTAAAAAAATAAATAAAATATATTTTTGCTAGTTTACGTCCAAATTAATATTTATCAGTTAAATAAGTGATAAAATTAACAATTTTCAACAACTTAGTAGACTAGAAAGCTTTTTCAAGTGGAAGTCTGGCTACTCATTTAACATATATGGAGAAAAATAGCTTTTTTGGCTTTTGTTTATATGCTAGCTATGGAATGTACTTCAAATGAAACTGAAGTTTTAACAAAAGTATATTGTAAAATGTTATTTACTAGTATTTACCAATTAATACAAGTACAGACTTAAAAAAAAAAAAGGCGAGCTTTCCTCTTAGAAATTTTTTTAGCTTTCTCTGCCTAAAGAATTAAAAGCCACTAAGAAATCCTTGTAGGACTGATAGCTTCCTTTATAAGATTTGTGTGTGTGTTAATGGAAAAGAAGTACTTGTGAAGTACAAGTTTTTAAAATAATTGTAAGCTGTGTGAGTTTCATTTTGTCATGTATTATGGATATAGGAATGCTTTCTTTTGAATTTTAAAATCATTTAGTATATTTTAATCTTCATGATTTGATTTTTTCTAAATATTTTTGTTAAGTTTAAATAAAGTTACATTTAAATACCAAGATGATCACTTTCAGTATACAGTTATTATTGGATAGTTGTAATAATTGAGTATTTATAATATTTTGTTTATTTTAATAGGGAATGCCCTGATGCAGATTCACTTGTAAGTAGATTTTACTTTGATATAAACCATGTAAATTAGCTATTTTGATTAGGAAATACCCAGCATATTTGGGTTGAGTTGTTCACAAATCTTTCTAAGAAAAATACTAGCCAGTTTATTGTAAATTCACTATTAAAGTCACAGATAAAATTTTGGCCTTATATTACTAGATGCTTTTATATTAAATAAAAGGTAGTTCTATCTACCTTTGAAAAGTGGACATTTTAGTTTAAAAATTTGAATGGTACCATACCATATTGCTTTTTCTTGAGAAATATGCCAGATCTCAAATCTGCATACTTTAAAACGTGATGCTCTTAATTGTGTATTCCTGGGGCACCTGGCTAGCTCAGTTGGTTAAGTGTCTGACTTTGGCTCAGGTCATGATCTCATGGTTCTTGAGTTCAAGCCCCACATGGGGCTCTCTGCTGTCAGTGCAGAGCCTGCTTTAGTTGCTCTCTCTCCCTCACCCTCTCTCTATCCATTCTCCTCTTTCTCATGCTCTCTGAAAAATAAGTAAGCATTAAAAATAAAAATGTGTTCCTGATTATTAAAATTTTATTCAAGTATTTGAGTTTTGTTTAGAGGTTATCATTTTAGAAAACATAGCAGTAATAATCATGGTTAGTACTTCTCTGTGCTTTTTGTTCTGAAGAAAGTTTGTTTATATTTCGTATTTAAATATATTTCTTTATATGTAGTTAAAGAAGACATTAAATGGAGCTCCTTGTGGTTACAGTGGGAGAGTAGATTTACCAAATGGTATAAGTATTGTATAGACAGACACACTTTTCAAGTTGTTCATTAGACAGTGGTCATGTTGCTAAGTGCAGTAGGATCAAGCTGCCTGTCTCCTTTGCTTATTGTTCTTGCTTGCATAATTACTCTTTTTTTTGGCCCAAAAACCTTTTGATCTTTTACTGCATAATGGTGTATATACCAAGATAAAGATATTTTGTGAAACATTGTGTTTTATGTAACTTAACTAAAATAAAATTAGTATTTTTGCTGTCTATTTCAACTTTAAAATAAGAAGATTATGATTTGTTGATAAATGTAGAGTGAAAAGAAAGAAATAGATTTCTAGTGTCATCCAGGGTTAAAAATCTCAGCTAATTGATACTGTTCTGTAATGATCAGTGTTAACCAATTTTGAACTGTTGTCAGTACTTGTCTGGAATTAGAAAAGCACTTATAAAAAGGATGCATAAGTCTAATGTCATATAAGAAATGATTCATAAATTTGTGTTGAAAGAAAACAAAACAGTATGTTTTGTAATTTTAATTACCAAAAAAATTTTAGAAGAATATGAACCAGTAAAGATAAATTGGCAGAGTATGTTTGTAAGACATATAACAAGGGGCTAATTAATTTCCTTTGTAAAATTTCTATACAGATCATTTTTTTTAAATGTTAACCGATTTTATTTCAGATTCCACAGTGCAATGAATTTCAATAAACCGTCACTTCTTATGCTGTGATTTAGTACCAAAAATACATATCCAAATTACAGTAAAGCCTTGGACTGTGAGTAAATTGTTCTGCAAGTGTTCTGCAAGACAAGCAAAGATTTCTAATAAATTTTAACTTGATAAACAAGCAATGTCTTGCAATAGGAGTAGTACATGATGCTGAATGTCACATGATCACAACTGAGCCAGTGGTTCTTTTCTTCTTCTCTCTCTGTCTCTGTCTCTGTCTCTCTCACTATGGGATTGTGGGTGATCATCTCCCATTCTCAGATGCTTGGTCTCAAGCTGTGGTGTTTGGCACAAATCAGTGATTTTTCGGAACGTTGGAAGGTGCTCACAACTGGCCCTAGTGTATTTTTTGTCACTTCAGGGCACCAACGGACAGTCCTTTGCTTTCCATACAAGAATAAGTTTAGGGATGCTTTGCTTCACTCTAGATTAGGCTGCCTGCAGATACAGATCCTCCCCTCCTCTGTCTTATTGTCAGTTATATTAAGTACAGTATATGACAAGAGTTTATTAATATGCACTGTAGTCAGCATCCCTGTGAGCATATATAATGGCCCCCATGCAGAAAAAGATTCCATTGAACCAATAGATAACAGTGATTCCGTTAGTGATATTATTGAAAGTCGTCCTACACAATCACCCTCCTCTCTCTTGTCTCCCTCAAACCAGCCATGAAGGTTTTTAAAGGTAAATACAGATTAATTTGTTTCTTTTTCTTTATATTTTGCATTTTATTTATTATATTATATTACAATCATTTTTATATGAATATTTTTGGGTTGTGGAATGAATCATCTGAGTTTCCATTATTTCTTATGGGGAAATTTGCTTTGATATACAAGTGCTTTGGATTACAAACATGTTTCTGGAATGAATTATGCTCACAAACCAAGGTTTTACTGTATCTGCAGAAATTTTAAACTACTTTTTTTTTCAGTTTAATAAGTGAGATGAGTTATAAAGTCATGTTTTCTTTATATGTTTCCACCAAAACAAAATATCTCACAGATTGAAAGCAGAAATATGTGAGAATCATGTCCTCTTCTAAACTCGACACTAAAAAGATTTTCAAAAATGTTAAACAATGCTACTCTTCCCATTTTTTTATTTTAAAAATAAATTTATTTTTCACAAGTATTTATGTTTAACACAATACTTTTATCACTATTTTTAAATTAATAAATATTTTAATTTTACTTTCAATTTCATAATATATACTCAGGGAATTTTCAATAAATGTTCATGGATTCTGAAACTAAGGTGATTATATACTACTGAGCTCGGTCATCATCTCTAAGAATAAGGAGTCTACACCTTGCTGAATTCTTACATACCGTTCTCAAAAGGATGAACAAGTATAACAAGCACACCAATCCATGTATCTTGAATATTTTTAATTTCATCAATAAGGAACCAGTTTAACATTTACTGTGGTAATTAGAAAATATCTAACTCACAAATTAAAACCATTCATGACATTCACTATGTGATTAGAAAAGCCTCATGTGCTGAGGAAGAGGGAGACGTAAGCATGTATATAGTAACATTAGAATTCCAGCTGAGGACACCTGGAGTTTGAATTCCCTATTAGAATTCAGAATTCAGCATCAGAGCTTTAACTTCATCCTAGTAAGAATCATGTAATACTGTACCATCAATTCTTATACAGATCATTTTTAAAGGTGAGCAAGCATCTCAGTAGGAAAGGGGCATTATGATAAAAACAGGCTGTTTCCATAAAAAGAAATAAAAGTGGTAAATAACCATAAGAAATGTTGCTCAGAACGGTAGTCTCATTCTGATGCAAATTAAAATAAAATTATTTATCTATCATATTGGCAAAAGTTTTGGTTTACTTGTATTAACAGGAATGTAAATTGGTACAGTCTGTCTTGCGGATAGTTTGGCACTATCTTCTCAAATAAGAAATGCATGTTCTTTTTGACTCCCCATTCCTACTGCTTGCCACTTACTGTTAGGGTTTTATATGTACTTGGTCAAGATATATGCATATAGTAGCCCTCCCCACCGTCTGCTGTTTCGCTTTCCGTGATTTAAGTTACTTACGGTTGATTGTGGTTCAGAAGCAGATGATCCTCTTTCTGATATATCATTAGAAGGTCATTAGTAGCCTGACACTACGTCACAGTGCTTACATCATTCACCTCATGTCATCTTATCATATAGGTATTTTATTATGTCACATCATCACAAGAAGACGGTTGAGTACAGTAAAGTAAGATATTTAGAGAGAGAGAGAGAGAGAGCGAGAGAGCACATCCACGTAACTTTTATTATAGTATGTTGTAATTCTTGTTATTATTGTTGTTAATGTTATGGTGTCTAAAAAAATCTCTTATTGTATCTAATTTATAAATTAAACTTTATCATAGGTATGTATGTATAGGGAAAAACCTAGTATACATAGGGTTCATTACTGTCCTTGGTTTCAGGCATCCACTGGGGTGTAGGAATGTATCCTCCATGGATAAGGGGGACTACTGTATGTAGAGGGGGAGGGAGAGAGAAGTAGAGACATGTTTATTCCAACATTGTTTATATTAACAAAAAACTGGAAACATCCATCAAAATGGAGATTGGTTAAATAAATTATTAAACATTCACTCTAATAGTCACACGTTACAGAATTAGGTTGTTGTGCCTGCTGATATGGAAAGAGAAGCAGCAAGTATGATTTTTAAGTAACTGCTGTTTTAAAAATATAAATGAGCAGATATCTTTGGGTGTTTTTTGTTTCGTTTTTTAAAGAATGTATTACTGGACACTTAATTGTGGTTACTTTTGGAGAGCAGCATTACAGTGGTGGTCAGCAGGGAGAAGAGGCTTTCTTTTGTTGTTTTATTTATAGCCTATTATTATTTATGGCCTATTTATGACTTTTTTATGGCTAGTCTTTTTTTGTTGTTGTGTTTTGTTTTTTAAGTAGGCTCTATGCCCATCATGGGCCTTGAACTCATGACCCTGAGATCGAAAGTTGCATGCCCTACTGACTGAGCCAGCCAGGTGCCCTATGGTACTCTTAATGATTTCTTTAAAAAGCATCCATGGTCTAGACGTCTTGGTAGGGAAATTACCATTTAATTTATGTTCCGTTTCTAAATGGTCTGTATAATTAAATTATTTTGAGGGACTACATCTTTAGTTTTTCTTTTTTTTAACCTTTTTTAACGTTTCTTTATTTTGAGAGAGAGAGTGAGCGTGTGGGGGCAGGGGCAGAGAGATAGGAGAGAAAGAATCCCAAGCAGGCTCCACACTGCCAGCTGGGAGCTGGAATGTGTGGCTCCAACCCATGAGATCATGACCTGAGCAGAAATCAAGAGTTGGATGCTTAGCTGACTGAGCCACCCAGGTGCCCCTCCAATTAATTAATTATTCCAATATATTTGTTAAAAATCACTGCCACCACTATCCAAACTTGTCTTTTAAGATTAGTGGGTTAAGTTATCTGCTCTTTTTTTCATATTGCTTTGGCCTAATGCTTTGCTCCAACAGTGTGGGGCCATAATATAGAAATCATGGATTGAATGAACAAAGATTGTAAACAGGTAATGTCTAAATTTTTCTTAATCCCAAGTTTCTATGAATAGTTTCAACATTGAATATCTAATATACTGAGAATCCTAATTTATTTTGAAAGAATTAATTTACAGCAAGTTGCAAAGATAGTACAGAGCAGTCTCGTGTGCCTTTCACCTGTTTTCTCGTCATAACTTCTTGCAGAAATACAGTATCATGACTGGGATGATGACATTAATGCAGTCTGAGCATTTGCATGACCCCAAGGATCTTTTGGTCTTTTGTGCTGATTGCCCTTTTACAGCCACTTTTCTTCCATCACCACCCTCCTTAGCCTCTGGCAACCAATAATCTTTTCTCCATTTCTATAATTCTGTCAATTCAAGAATGTTATTTAAGTTGGAATCCTACCATAACCTTTTCAGATTTTTTTTTTTATTCAGCACAGTTCTCTTGAGTTCCACCCAGGTTCTTGCATGTATGAATAGTTTATTCCTTTTTGTTGTTAAATAGTAGTATTCCATGGTATAGATGCACTACAATTTGTTTTAACCATTCACCTATCATAGGACCTTTAGTTGTTTCCAGTTTTTGGCTATTAGAAAAAAGTGCTTTGAACAATCATGTACAGGTTTTTCTATGGACACAATGTCCCCTCTGACCCTGGTAATTTTCTTTCTGAAGTCTGGTTTTATCTAACAAGAAGACAGTCATTCTGCCCTAATTTTTTTATTTTAAAGTTTATTTATTTTAAGAGAGAGTGTGCATGAGCTGGGGAAGGGGCAGAGGGGTGAGAGAGAATTCCAAGCTGACTCCACACTTTCAGTTTAGAGCCCAGCGTGGGCTTGAACTCATGAACTGTGAGATCATGACCTGAGCCGAAACCAAGAGTTGGATGCTTAAGCCACTGAGCCACTCAGTTGCCCATCTTTTTTTTTTTTTTTTTAATTAACTTTTATATGGTATATTTTTTCTATTTTTTTTACTTTCCCCCATCTATGGTGTTATATATGAAGTGAATTTCTTATAGACAGCATATAGTTAGGTCATGTTTTTTAATCCATTCTACGAATCTGTATTTTGTTATCTTTGGACAGTTTATATTTATTTATTTATTTATTTATTTATTTTAATTTACATCCAAGTTAGTTAGCATATACTGCAGCAATGATTTCAGGAGTAGATTCCTTAATGCCTCTTACCTATTTAGTCCATCCCCCCTCCTACAACCCCTCCAGCAACCCTCTCTTCTCTATATTTAAGACCCTCTTATGTTTTGTTCCCCTCCCTGTTTTTGTATTATTTCTGCTTACCTTCTCTTATGTTTATCTGTTTGTATCTTAAATTCCTCATATGAGTGCAGTGCAGTCATACGATATTTGTCTTTCTCTAATTTTGCTTAGCATAATACCTTTAGTTCCATCCACATAGTTGCCAGTGGCAAGATTTCATTCTTTTTGATTGCTGAGTAATACTCCATTGTGTGTGTGTGTGTGTGTGTGTGTGTGTGTGTACACACATACATACATACACACCACATCTTCTTTATCCATTCATCCGTCAATGGACATTTGGGCTCTTTCCATACTTTGGCTATTGTTGATAGTGCTGCTGTAAACGTTGGGGTGCATGTGCCCCTTCAGAACAGCACACTTGTATCCCTTGGGTAAATACCTAGTAGTGCATTTGCTGGGTCCTAGGGTTATTTTCAGTTTTTTGAGGAACCTCCATACCGTTTTCCAGAGTGGCTGCACCAGTTTGCATTCCTACCAGCAATGCAAAAGAGATCCTCTTTCTCTGCATCCTCACCAACATCTGTCATTGCCTGAGTCGGTAATTTTAGCTGTTCTGACTGGAGTAAGGTGGTATTTCATTGTGGTTTTCATTTGTATTTCTGTGATGATGAGTGATTTGAGCATTTTTTCATGTGTCTGTTCGCCATCTGGATGTCTTCTTTGGCCCATTTCTTCACTGGACTGTTTGTTTTTTGGGTGTTGAGTTTGATAAGTTCTTTGGATACTAACCCTTTATCTGATATGTCGTTTGCAAATATCTTCTCCCATTCCGCAGGTTGCCTTTTAGTTTTGCTGATTGTTTCCTTCGCTGTGCAGAAGCTTTTTATTTTGATGAGGTCCCAGTAGTTTATTTTTGCTTTTGTTTCCCTTGCCTCCGGAGAGGTGTTGAGTAACAAGTCGCTGTGGCCAAGGTCAAATAGGTTTTTGCCTGCTTTGTCCTGTAGGATTTTGATGGCTTCCCATCTAACATTTAGGTCTTTAATCCATTTTGAGTTTATTTTTGTGTTTGGTGTAAGAAAGTGGTCCAGGTTCATTCTTCTGCATGTTGCTGTCCAATTTTCCCAGCACCATTTGCTGAAGAGACTGTCTTTATTCCACTGGCTATTCTCTTCTGCTTTGTCAGAGATTAGTTGGCCATACGTTTGTGGGTTCATTTCTGTGTTGTCTATTCTGTTCCACTGATCTGAGTGTTTTTGTGCCAGTACCATACTGTCTTGATGATTACAGCTTTGTAATACATCTTGATGTCTGGGATTGTGATGCCTCCAGCTTCGGTATTCTTTTTCAGAATTGCTTTGGCTATATGGGGTCTTTTCTGGTTCCATACAAATATTGGTATTATTCTAGCTCTGTGAAGAATGCTAGTATTATTTTGATAGAGACTGCTTACCATAATTATTGACATAACAGGGCTTATGTGTGTCATTTTATCTTTGGTTTTCATTTTGTTTTCTTTTTCCTGCCTTCCCTGAGGGTTATTTGAACCTTTTTTAGAACTGCATTATGATTTATTTATAAAGTTTTTGAACCTATGGCTCTGTTTTCACTCTTCACTACCTTCAGATAGTTTTTTTTTAATTTTTAAATTAATTTTAAATTAAATTTTAATTAAGTTTTTAGAGAGCACAAACTGGGGAGAGGGGCAGAAGGAGAAAGAGAGAATCTTAAGCAGACTTCATGCTTAGCACAAAACCTGATGCGGGGCTCTATCCCACAGCCCTGGGATCATGACCTGAGCCAAAACTAAGAGTTGGATGTTCAACTGAGCCACCCAGGTGCCCCCCGGTAGTTTCTCTAGCCAGAATTTATAGTTGTAATCTTTAAGAGGTCAGTCCAAAAGCAGCTTACTCAGTCCTGTAGAAAACAGCTCGGCATTATTTTAAATTATTACATCATACTGTATAGTGTATTGTAAACAAATTTAAAAGTGGTATCAACAAATTTTTACAACTTCTAGGAGATTACATATCTGTATGTTTTTAGGGTACTGGGAATAAGAATAAAGTATTTTATAAAAACTTTCTGATTTCTAATGGATCCAATTTGGTAAAGCTTAAAGTATTTTAAAGTATTATTTACATATTAGCAAACAATATGCAGAACTTAAAGTGCTCTATTTCTAGGGGTTATAAGTGTATCACTTGTCATCATTTTCTTTTAATGTTTATTGGAGAGAGAGAGGGCCCTAGCACACAAGCAGGGTTGGGGTAGAGAGGGAGTGAGATAATCTCCATGTTGACAGCTTGGAGCCTCGCCCTCTCAAACCGTGAGATCAAAATTGAGTCAAAATTGAGAGTCCAATGCTTAACATACTGAGCCACCCACATACCCCTTTTCATCTTTTAATCTATAGTATCTACTCTTCACTCTGTATTAGATTTTTCATTTCTAGATTTTATCCAGTCTGTTAACTCACTGCTGGCTACCGTAGGCTTTTTATTCAGTTTGGAAGCTATAGCCATGTTAATTCTGCTCTTTGTTCTCCTTGACCTTATGCTGTGGACTGAGATCATCTTTCATACTGTTCTTGCTGAGCCTTAGCAAGTGAATGGACGAAGAATAGTAAACTTTACCAGTACAAGAATATTGGCTGTCCAGTTCCAACTGGCATTTCTTGGCGATCTTTTTTATTTCATATAAAAATTATTTTGGAACTATTTTGTTCTTGTATATTTCTTGTAAGTTAGAAGTTATTTGCATTCTCCCTACACACATGTGTTTATGTATGTGTATATAATTCTTTTTCTGATCATTTTAGTATAAATTCTATACATTATGGTCCTTCATTCCTAACTTCCTAAATGTGTATGTCTTAAAAATGGGATTATTCTCTTAACATAGCATACTTAGAGAAGTGTTCCTCCATCCTTTATCTCTTATACTTCATCACCCTCCCTTGTAGGTAACCAACTTTATTATATTCTGATTGATCCTTCCAGTGGCTTTTATTCCCCCATAAAGAAGAGATCTGTGTTCTTAAAATTTCCCTTCTTTCTTACTTAAAAGATATATATGTTCCTTTATATGCTTTTTTCAGTTAGCAGTTTTTCCTGGAAGTCATTCGCTATGAGTTCATAGAAACTTCTGATTTTTTTTTATTAAAAAAAAATTTTTTTTTAATGTTAATTTATTTCTGAGACAGAGAGAGACACAGCATGAGCAGGGAAGGGGCAGAGAGAGAGGGAGACACAGAATGTGAAGCAGGCTCCAGGCTCTGAACTGTCAATACAGAGCCCGACGCGGGGCTCGAACTCACGAACTGTGAGATCATGACCTGAGCCGAAGTCGGATGCTTAACCGACTGAGCCACCCAGGCGCCCTGAAACTTCTGATTTTTTAATAGATATATAGTACTCTGTTTTCTGTGTGTATTGTAGTTTATTCAACTATGCTTGGACATTAGATGCTCTCCAGCAGTTCTGAGTTACAGATCATCTTTGATCTGTTATATACATATTTTTAAATTGTTGGAGGTGTATCTTCAGTGTAAATTCTTAGAAATTGAATTCCTGGGTGGGAGAGTAAATATGTTTATACTTTTGTTAGATAATGCTAAATTTCTTTTTCTAGAGATTGTACTATTTTTTATTTATACCAGCAAAGCCTAAGAGTACATTTTCCCACAGTTATGCCAACAGAATATATTTTCAAGCTTTTGAAATTTTGCCTGGCTCATGGGTAAGATGATTATTTTAGTATAGTTTTAATTTTCTTGGTCATCTTTAATTTGTTTTTTTCTGTATTTTTGATAAATATTTCCATTTATTGAGACTGTCAGCCCTCTGATTTAATCATCTCTCGTTTCCACTTTGAAGACTGGGATGAAAATTTGGTTATCTACAGAACTGTTGGTGTTCCTGCTCAAACACCTATTCTCTTCCTTTTAGTGCTTCTCCTACTTAATTTTATAGTGCTTTTCTCTTTCAGACATCTGAAGCATAAAGTGTGATCTGAAGCTAACTTACCCAAAAAGATGTAACTTTTCCACTTAATTATTGTATGAGCCTGTTGGTGTTTGATAAATGACATAGCCCCTATAATAGTTGAAGCTACTTTGCTAATCTTTTGTATTTCTGTAGTAGGATCCATGATTACAGTTTTTATTTTTCTTCCCATAGAACATTCCTGATGTAGATGAAGAAGGCTATAGTATAAAACCAGAAGCAAATCAGAATGATATCCTTTCATCATTTGGATATTCCTATGGATTGTGTTAGCATATAAGTAGACAGTTATAACAAAATGATCTGTTGTTTAATAAAAACTTCAAATTTTTAATTATAATAAAATGTGACTCCATAATAGTTTGACATGTTTTTACTAATGAGTTAGTAGTTCTGTTTCTGTGAAAGTCTACCTTATCTCTTAAAGGTTTTATATTCCTTTTTGTAAATGTATGAAAACTGGTTATGCATTAAGATCACTTAAGAACCGAATTCTTTAACTGATACTCACATACCAAAGAGAACCATTTCTACTCATCTAGTGATTCTGATTCTGAAGATGAAGAACCAAAGAAATATCGGATAGAAATCAAACCTGTGCATCCAAATAACTCACATCACACAATGGCTTCCTTGGATGAATTAAAAGTATCTATAGGAAATATCACACTGTCCCCAGCAATATCTGTAAGTAAGAATAAGAGCAAGTTCGTACTCTTCATGTAGAAGCCTTATTTTTTTTTAACCTTATCTACTTGCATCTGCTTAATTTTAGGAATAATAAAATAAAATATCATTAGGAATAGTTAATTAAGCATATTGGATAAGGAGATACTTTATAATTTGTCGTCAGTTTTATTGAGGTCTCCAGTGTCTGATTTTTATATAGGCAAATGAATTTGAGTTTGGCTTAGTTTTGTTTCCTTTTGAAAGTTTTACTGGGAAACAAAAATGTAGAAAATCTATTTCTGCCATTTATTTTATTTTCCAGTATGTATGTTTCAGAAATTTGAACTGGCAGTATTAATCTTTTCCTCATCTAATTTTAAAGTTTTTCATCCATATTTTATGAACTTTATATGAACAGGAATTCAGTAAAAATGGATTTAAACATTAAGTTATGTGTCTGTATGCTTTTGCAACTGCAATATTTGTTTTTTCATACTTTTTATAAAAAAAGGCAAATATAAGAATTCTTAGTGATAATGGTTAGTTCCTCAATTCTAAGATCCCATATTTAACAGCTTTTGGAGGAGAAAAAAATCACCATAGCTAATCTTTCCATTGATGTCATAGTCTAAATTCAGGAATGTTAAACAATGAGAAAAAAGCATGTCTTAGAATGACAGTTTAGTCTGTCTGTACATGCTCATCATAACTGATATTATACCTGTTGTCCTTGATAATACAGAATAAGTATTACCCATTTCATATTTTTTTATTATATATTGTTATTATATATTTTAAGAAGTCTGTATTTGGGAAAAAGTTTTTTTCTCTCAGTCATGCACTTTTAGAATTTATTTTTTTGTATAAAAAAGACTGATTTCTGAAGTGAGGTTTTATTCTCCCATTGCTATTTAACCTTAAGATTAACACCCAAATTAAATTATGATATATATATATGTACACATATATACACATACATATATATCTACACACACATATATATGAAGTAGGAAGCTATGAAATGACTAAAAATTTTTATTATATAAGAATACAACTAATTTTATTTTATTTTTTTTTCAACGTTTATTTATTTTTGGGACAGAGAGAGACAGAGCATGAACGGGGGAGGGGCAGAGAGAGAGGGAGACACAGAATCGGAAGCAGGCTCCAGGCTCCGAGCCATCAGCCCAGAGCCTGACGCGGGGCTCGAACTCACGGACCGCGAGATCGTGACCTGGCTGAAGTCGGACGCTCAACCGACTGCGCCACCCAGGCGCCCCAGAATACAACTAATTTTAAAAATATGTGTAAATAAAACAAAAGCCTAGAGGAATATATACCAGAATGTTAAGCACCTTGCTCTTATTAGTGAAAGCATTAGTGGTTTTAAATTTTCTTTGTACTTTTCTCTCTCTTCTATTTTTTAAAAAACTGAACATTCTAGTTTCATACTGAGAAAATAAATAATAATGAGAACAGTTTAATAGTTAATATTGGGTTTGAAAAGAGGATATTTTGAGTATATTTTATTGAGCAGTGTGCTCATCTAGCTCATGTCCCCTACCCCAAACAGTGCTCTGCATGTGTTTTAAGGTGTATAGATTTTTAGGTATGGTTTAGAAGGTAATAGACCAATTATGAAACCAAGAAAATAAGCTGTTGTAAATTCTAAAATGTACACTATGTCTTTCTTTTTCTTTCCATGTACTACTAGAGACACAGCCCAGTAAGTGCAAGATTTTATATTATTACCTATGGACTTAAAAAAAAATCATTTTAATGTTCGAACATTGTTTTTCAGAATACTTGTGTTAAGTTTTTTAAATTTGCAGATCAAAGTATCTTGCTGTAGGCACTAATATTTTCATATTTTAAAACTTTTGAGTGTTAAAGATACATGTATTATCTTTTACTATAAAAAATACTGCATTTTTAACAATTTTTATGTAGTTTACAGTTGAGCAGATATACCGAAAACAACTTAAAGTTAGGTTCCCAGTAATATTTTATGAAGTAGGCTCCTGGCTGGCTCAGCCAGAGCATGCAACTCTTGCTCTGCATTGTGAGTTCAAGCCCTGTGTTGGGTGTGGAGCCTACTTAAAAAATAAAAAATATATTAAGAAAAATTTTTATGAAGTATTTCATTACCAAATTAAATTATTTGTTTAACAACTTTTAGTTTTTGCTTTTCTCTTTTAGGTGCAGATGAATAGGAATTCATCTAGTAAGTTTGACATTTAAATTGATTATTTTGTATCTATTAAAATTTATCAGGCAATTTGCTGAGCTTATTGTAGCCATATATATATATATATATATTTATTTATAGAAATAAATGCTTTGTTCTCATCATGACTGTTAGCAACAGGCTAGATGGATACTTACTTTAAACAGGAGACAACTTAAGTATACTATTTATTTTAGCATTTAGACATGCCTTTAAATTTAATACTTGGCTACAACATTTTTCAGAAATCAACAAAGCCAAATAGTAGCTTCTGTTTGAGAATGTGACATACATAACTCAGCCTCATGAGCCAGAAGGGACTATGAGAATGAGTAAGCTTTAGCTTTACTTATTTGTCCTATCACAATTGCAGTTTCTCTTCCATGGTTTTTACAAGACCATTGCTCTAACCTCTGAGCTATGGAGCCACCCTACTTCCATGGTTTTTAGTATAGTAACTTAATTATACTAAAAAAAATTAGGGGGTTGTTAACATCTTATGCAGAGTCATGCATTAAAATAACAAAGGTGAGAAAAATGGAGTTAAGGCATCCTACTCAAAAGTTATGCAATTTGTGAACAAAATGGTTAATATAAACCGTAACATCAATCCTATTAAAAATTCTAGCACAATGAAAAAGACCTATTAAATGTATTATATCAAACTAAAAGTAGGATTTTACTTTAAAAAAAAAAATGGTGAGTAGCTTGATGATAGGGGATGTGGGGAAAATGAGGATAAAAGTGGGCTCCTTTTATGGAGTTATGGAGATAAGGGCAAATTGTAGAAACATGGAGGAGAACAGCACAGTAAGTACTTTGAGGCCAAAAAAAGGGCCACATTGAGCCAGATGGGACAATGTGACATGAAGGGGCATCATATACAGTGTGGTATTCCTTGTAGTTTGCTGCAGTTACCTATGTTGATACATTTTGCATTCATCAACTACATGTTGGTCATTCAAGACATCAAAGTACAGGGAAATTTGCTTATGAACTAACATGACTTTTGCATATTACTGATGCTTTCCCCTTTGTATAATAGTTGCTAATGAAATGGTTCACATTACTAATGCAAAAGGGAGCAAAACAGACTATTTTATAAAGACTGTTGCTTTAGAGTGCTATAAAAATTTTAATTTTTCGAGATACGACATCCTTCAAGAATTAACTACTTTTGGTCAATATAATCATTAATAATATTCTTACAGCTTGAAAAAATGCTTTCATGATTCATCACGTATCATTTTTGAGTAATACTTAAGTATTTGAACATATGTTCTAATTTTTAAAGTTCTAGCCCATATTTTTTTCATCTGAACACCAATTTTATTTTCATGAATATGACAGTTTAGTTGACTTAAGTAATTTCTTACCAGAGGTGTTAAAAGAAATGAAGATATAGCAGAAGTTCAGTTATTATTTTGATATTCTTAAGTCTGTTAGAAAACTTGCTAAAGGCTTATTTTCCTTTTCTTTTAAATTTTTTTTTTCAACGTTTTTATTTATTTTTGGGACAGAGAGAGACAGAGCATGAACGGGGGAGGGGCAGAGAGAGAGGGAGACACAGAATCGGAAACAGGCTCCAGGCTCCGAGCCATCAGCCCAGAGCCTGACACGGGGCCCGAACTCACAGACCACGAGATCGTGACCTGGCTGAAGTCGGACGCTTAACCGACTGCGCCACCCAGGCGCCCCTTCCTTTTCTTCATAATTAAAAAAATTCGATTTATGTTATCAATTCCATAATTTTTAAATTGTTCATAGTAATGAGATATATTAGTGTCTCTTTCCATTTAAGTATTTTATTACTCAGATTATGAATTGTTTCATATTTTGATTTTAATTAGGTGAAGAGCTGACAAAATCGAAGCCATGTGCTGGATCTAATGAGTAAGTTTCACATTTTTTTATTTTTAAATAGACTGTATTTAGAGCAGTTCTAGGTTCATAACAAAATTCAGGCAAGGATACAGTTTTTGCATGTATATTCTCTGCTCCCACATATACCCAGCCTCCTTCACTATCATAATCCCCCATTAGAATGAAACATTTGTTAAAATTTTTGAGCCTACCCTGACACATCATTGTCACCCAAAGTCTGTGGTTTACATTAAGATTCACTCTTGGTCTTGTATGTCCTATGAGTTTTGACAAATGGTCAAGGACGTGTGTCTCCATACATTATAGTGTCACACAGAATAGTTTAACTGTGCCCTCCACCTATTCATCCTTCCCTCTTTAATGTGTTTAGATATCATTCTTTTATACTTTTTTCTTAGAAAATTTTACTATCTTTGCAGTTTCAATTAGAGTACAGTGTTGTTTATCCTCTAAGCTGTGAATTGTTCTTTGGGGTTTCTGGTTGTTTTAAATTATTTCTCACTTGACACTATTTTTTATAATTTAAAAAAAAATCCATTTAACTGTATTTGGCCTTGGTGGCTTTACTACTTCTAAATAAATGGTAGTGTCCCAAGTTCATATATGTCTGTATTTTAACTAGTTATTCTCATGGAAATTTTCTCGTTTTTTTCCTTCAATTATTGGCTGTAACCCTGTAAAATATACTGCACTTTTAATGAACTTCAACAAGAAGATGTCTCAAGTTAAAAAAGGAGAGGGCTAGAAACCATGTTGCTAGCTCTTTTTAAAAAGGAAAAAATACTTTAAGCCAGTGTTTCTTTCATGCATTTTTATTCATTTCTTTATCTGTCAGTAAGAATATATTCTTTTAATGTTTTTTTTCTTTTGTGTAAGTAAAAGTAGTCTTCATTAAATGGAGAGTTTAAAATTATTTAATACTTTTAAAGTTAGGCATTAATTGAGCACAGTGGTGGTATTCATTTATCATTTTAAAAGGTAAAGTCAGTGTTTTAAAATTTTCTTTTCAGTAATTTATGCAGTTGTGATCCTAGGTTTTAAATACAAGGTGTGGTATGCTTCCATGTAAGTGCGTGTTGAGGTACTAGATATGTGCTTATAGATAACTACCATTTTTATTGTAATGAGCCTGTTTTCTAAGATGTGAGAACATAATGTTAAAAATTAATGGCTGTTTGATACATTAAAATACTGTTTTAATGGGATTAATTTTTTTTTTTTTTACATCTTATATATAATTTTTACTTGTCAGTCATATCTCTGTAAAGCTGGAAAAAAATTTAAAAAAGAGGTAGTGGCAAAGTTCAGGTACTATAGGATCTTAGAGATGAGACATCTTAAAAGGTATATGACTAAAATGAAAAAAAAGAAACATGGATTTAAAAGTTTTTATTAAAGTAAAGAGCTGCAAGTTCAATCTTGAGAGTAACTAGGCCAGTGGATTCCAAGGGGTCAGTAGAGGGAAATCTTTGGTTATGCAGCATGTTGACTTTTTTGAAACTTGAATTTTGGTGTTCTTGATGCTTTTGTCCATAGTCTTGGTTACCTTTCATAAAATGACCTGAGTGACCCAAACATTTCACTAGACTGCCTCAGTGACCCAGGCTGTGGATTGCCCAGGGAGAAGTCCTGCCCTTGCATGATCTACTATAATAATCAGGCCTTTGAAGGTTATATCAGGGTTATATCAAATAAGCTGTTGGGCTTATTTCTGTACTTGACAATTTCAAAGATGAAAGAAAAGGATAAATAGATATTTTTTTTAATTATTTTTGGGGACGTAAGGGAGAGAAAGAAATCTGTGCTGTCATCTCAGAGCTCAATGCAGGACTTGAACTCAGGAACCAAACCATGAGGTCATGACCTGAACCAATATCAAGAGTTGGATGCTTAAGCGACTGAGCCACCCAGGCGCCCCTAAAGATTTTTTTAAAAGTACTTAAATATGACCTTATAAAATTTGTACCTGATTTCCTATCACTTAAAGAAATTTTCTATCCATGACTTGGGGCTAGGACACTATTGTAGGATTAATTAAGTACCTTTCTGTCCTTAGGCAGCTGTTTTAGACCCTTTTATTGCTTTTCTTGTAAAGCTGAAATGATTTCTGTTCTTAGAACCCCAAAGATTGCTAGAGTATAACAAGGTGTGATTGATGGGAATTAATCTTCTCTATTCCACCCTAGCGATTTCACATAATGTTACTGGAGGGTCTGCTTATAGCAGTTAACGAATTATTTATTAATATAAAATTTTAATTTAAACTTTCCTCACATATTCCTTTGGTAGAATGCCCAAATTTTAAATCATATATATTTAGCTATTCCAATTCTGTGATATAAAAATAAGTGACTAGATTTTATACTAATAAAATATTCCTTAATTAAATCTGTTTTTTAAATGTTATGGTAGGAAGGGGACCAGCGATTTACTTGCTTGGGATCCCCTGTTTGGACCATCTCTTGATTCATCTTCTTCTACTTCACTAACTTCGTCGTCATCATCAGGTAAATGTATATAAATATATATGTATATATATATATATATATTTAAAGTGAGGAATGCATTAGTTACTTTTTTCCTAATTGATTTGTTCATTACTTGTGTGTTGTTCTTAACAATCAAAAATATTTTTAACTTGTCCTCGCATATTGCCAGGTAAAAGTGATTTTGTACTGGTTCTCTTAACTTAGCTGAAAGACCCTATGGCTTAAACAAAAATACATCAAACCAGTTTTTTTTTTCATTCATGTATTTATTTATATGCATCATTCCCTTATCTGTGCCCAAATAATTTTTTTCCCAATATTTTATTTTCTTAAGTAATCTCTACTTCCAGCATGGGGCTCAAACCCACAACCCCAAGATTAAGACTTGCATGCTCCAACCACGGAGCCATTCAGGCACCCCACAACATGTTTATAGATAATTCCACTGCATGAATGTGCATTAATGTAACCAGTCCTTTTTTATTGGACATTTGAATTGCATCCAATTTTCTAGTGTTGTGAACATCCATGAATAGAACACATTTTGTGTACATGTTTCATAATATCCTTATAATTTATCAGTACAACGTTTGAATCCCAGGATATACCCATTGATATTTATTGCCAAACTGCTTTCCAGAAAGGTGTTAGTGCTTCCCAAGCAATATATAAAAGAACTTGATGAATGCTTTTTAGTTGGTGTTTTGACAAGAATGTGTTCTCTTTTCTTCAAAATATAAAATCCGATTAGCCAACAATCAAAGCAAGCATCCAAATGCTTGTTGAATAAAATCACTGCTTGTTCAAAGCAAAAAAATAAAACAAAATTCACTTTAAGTTGATCTTCTGCCTTCTCTGGTATTTCAGAAATGCCATTCCTTATTTGAGGTTAGGAGAGTGGTAGAATGGTTGGAGAGAACTTGAATTGACTGAGTTCCTGTCACGTTGCTCTGCTAGGAGCTGCATATCGTCTATTTAAGTTCATTAACTGCTCCATGAAGTCCATTTTATTGTCCCTATTTTGTAGATGAAAAAACGTAAAGCTCGAAGACGATCAGGAACTTCTGTAAGAGCATATAAATTGGAAATGATGAAGCATCTGATCAAATCTGGATCTTATAATTAGAAAGTCTTTGTTCATTGCACTCTGACATATTAACTAAACAATAATCCATGCTGAACCATTTTACTACTAATGAAATAAACACTAGTATTTAAAATTAGATTATTTATAAACCAACTTTTAAAAGAAATTGTAGATTTTAGGCAACCTTAACTCCAATTTGGAATTTTGAAGGGAAAGTGCTCTGTATCTAATACTTTGTAAAATAGCAAGAAACAACAAAAGACAGTTGAACATATTCTGAAGTGGCATTACAGCCTTCTTCAGTGGGCTTGTTAGTAGTTTTATAAAACTAAACTTAATAGATTATATAAGGAAGGTTAATTGTACAGGCAAAACTGAAGTTGTCATGAAGGTCTCTTTTTTATTTATTATTTATTTATTTATTTATTAATGTTTATTTATTTTTGAGACAGAGAGAGACAGAGCATGAATGGGGGAGGGTCAGAGAGAGAGGGAGACACAGAATCTGAAACAGGCTCCAGGCTCTGAGCTGTCAGCACAGAGCCCGACACGGGGCTCGAACTCACGAACCATGAGATCATGACTGGAGCCAAAGTCGGACGCTTAACCGACTGAGCCACCCAGGCACCCCTAGGTCTTGTTTTTGTTTAGTAAAAATGTCAGAATGGTGTTTTGTATTTAGAATGAAGGTCATAAGTAGTGTATTTTAACTTTGTTAATACACTTTTATGAATTATTTATCAGAATCCTTAATGAAAATTTTCACATTGAAAATCAGAGGCTTTAGTGATACAGAAATTTCTTCCTAACTCTGCCCTTAGTTTCTCTTTTTTAAAAAAAAATTTTTTTTTAATGTTTATTTCTGAGACAGAGTGACAGAGCATAAGTGGGGGAGGGGCAGAGAGAGAGGAGACACAGAATCCGAAGCAGGCTCCAGGCTCTGAACTGTCAGCACAGAGCCCCATGCGAGGCTCGAACTCACAGATGGCGAGATCATGACCTGAGCCAAAGTCAGACGCTCAAGCGACTGAGCCACCCAGGCACCCCTCTCTTTTTCTTTAACACAGTTTCTTACTTTTCAAAAAAGTTCTCTTTTCCTCTTGCTAACTGTCTGAAGAATGTTTCACCCCTATCACTTTTAATTTCAGACAAAAAGGATTCATTTTCATTTAGTGGCCATTTGATGTGCAGTAGCTAGGAAATAAAACATTTATTAACCGTTTGCTACTTTTTAAGTTCACTTTCATATGCATTTTTAAACCTTTCTATATAGTCTGAAAAATGATATCAAATTACTTTGCCTTTCAGGGAATGTTAGTCGTGTTGAAAAGAGATGATGATACAAGTCTAAAAAGGTGTAAAGGTGATAGTGCTGTGTTACGCAACAAGTGCCTAACTGGCTAGTAGTAAAACTCCCAACATGTTAGGAGGTAAGACAGACTAAATCAGTTTTGGAGTTAATACAAAAAACCAGCCTTAAAAAAGAAAAAAAAGGCATAATATTTTTCAAAACGTTATTTTCAGGGATTTTTGCTGAGCACCAGAGCTCAATTAATCTACAGGCAGAGAAGACATAGTCTGTAGTAAGGTTTATCAGAGGAGGGGTTTGTTTATATATAAATATTTATACTTTTACCAGCTGTTAAGAGTTACCTTTTACTTCTCTGGGCAAACAGGAATAATTGTGGCTTTATATATTTTTGACCTTGAGTTTTACTCTTATGTTCTTTAAGTTTCTTATGCTCATACTTAATTTCCTCAGTTAATAGAAAGTTTGAGCTCCTGCTTTTCTTCCTGTATTACTATATTTTTCTAGTTTTGAGGGACTAAAATAACATTAACCTGAAATGAGAAAACTATTTGGCTATGTAGATTCATATTTTTGTTCTAGAATTTTCCTGTTGCTTCTGGTTTTCAACTGCTTTCTCCTTCTTCCACTGAACTTAGAAAGAACGCAACACAAACTCTTTGTCTCCCACTGATTTGAGTGTATGGTAATTGAATCTTTCCTTGAAACCAGCATGTTTTTGGACTTTGAAAAAGCAAATTGTGGTTATTTAAAAGAGCTGAATGTTAACAGTTCTACCAGGCTTGGTTTGAGTCAGTCTTAATACATTGACAATCCATTTGTCAGTGATGAAGCTCAGATATACATACCTATCTCTACTATGTTACATTCTCATAAGCTTGAAATGCCTTGAGTAGTGATGAGTGCTGGTTTCATTGATAACGAACCTGTCTTTAAAGTAAGTATGTCATGGGGCACCTGGGTGGCTCAGTTGGTTGAGCCTCCAACTTCGGCTCAGGTCATGATCTCACAGTCCGTGAGTTCGAGCCCCACGTCAGGCTCTGCTCTGACAGCTCAGAGCCTGCAGCCTGTTTCAGATTGTCTCCCTCTCTCTCTGCTCCTCCCCTGCTCATGCTCTGTCTCTCTCTGTCTCAAAAATAAATTAAAAAATAAATTTAAAAATAACATTTAAAAAAAAGTAGTGTTCACTGGAAGAAGGCAACAGCCTTGGGATCTACATAGGGGTTCTTAGCAGCTTTTTATTGTTTTCTTCAAGCAGCTTGAACTATGCTTGTATCTATTATCCCTTCATTGTATGTGCTTTCTGAATGATTCCATACCCCTCATGCCTTTACTTTCACTCCTGTGTGACTACCTTTTTCTTTAGCTCTTTTCCTGTCACCTCTATTCTCCTTCCTTTCACACCTGCATTCCTCTGACAGTGACCATGGATCCTCAGCCTTTTGTTTCTCCATGGATATACTTAGGCCCATTCATATATTTTTAACTTTGCACATCTGCAAACTTAATGAATTATATTCTTCCCATCCATATTCTCTTCTTCAGTTTGAATTACAGTCCCATCTTTTAGATTGAAGCAAAGGGATTTGAAAATCATTTAAAATACCATGATTTAAACATATCAGCTTCCATTCTTCACTTTTGTTTTGGTTATGCTAATACATTTGTGAATTGTGATGATGTACACTTGAATTTCGTTAATTTCTACTACGATGGAGTTATTTTTAATTAGAAATACTCTGGTTAGTATCTGATTTATAAAATGGCAAAATTTGTAAATGGCATTGAAAAACAGTGAACATTAAATTTATGTAGGATTTAGGAACAGGAATTTTTTCATAAATAAGGTATTTTTAATACTTTTAATTATCACCAGAAACTTTACAGTGTAGTTCAACTTGTAATTTGACCTTTAAGTTTAATTAAGGTAAGTGTTTTATTTAGAGTTCATGTGAAGGTGTTGCTTCAAAGGCTTGGTCTTGCATTTCTGTAAGTAGATGTATTAGCAATAAACTAAAGACCTTAGGCCTGAAATTGGTGTATTTTTACTAGCTAATTTATCATTTTATCTTTTTATAGGTGTAAAGAATTGAAACAGGAATACACTTATATCATGTGTCAATTCTACTGAAAAGTCAATGTTTTGTTTTTTAGGAATATTGTTAGCTTCAAGAAAAGCATATTTGATAGACTTCCAGTATTTCAACAAGTATCTATAATTATATTATAGATATATAATATGTATATTACAAAACTCCTGAAAAATTAGCTTTGAGTCCTAAGAATTCCTCTATAATAGAATGTATTTATGTAAGGTTTGTTACATACTAATGGTTTTCTTCAAATTCTCTTTTTCCCCCTACCAGCCAGGCCCACAACTCCTCTTTCTGTAGGCACCATTGTCCCACCTCCAAGGCCTGCTTCCAGACCAAAGCTTACTTCAGGCAAACTCAGTGGGATTAATGAAATAGTATGTACTCAGGTTTTTTTGTTTTTTTTTAATTATAACTGTTTGATTTAAGATGCAAATATTTTTCTATATACCCCTTTACCATTAAATGCTTGGAATTATCTACTTGAGTCTTCAAATTATAGGAAAATTTTTCTAGCCAACACTTCCTTTACTTCCTCATGTTACATGGAGCAAGACATTGTTCGGTAAGAAAGGAGATTTCCTGAGAAAGTTAGCACATTATAAGAATAACCATTTAGTACCCATTCTTTCACAATTAAGAAGCAATTTTCATATAATTCTGCTGTAAATCAAATATTATGGAAGAGATGGTGACCTTTTCCTAGGGTTTAGAAGTGTACTTCCAGGAGAATCCTGGAGGGAATCTAGTCCAGCTTTATTTTATGCATAAAGAGACTGGAGGTGATGTTACTTAACTGGCTTGTGAAAGTACATGTTGCTTAAAGAAAAAAACGTTGGTCTACAAAAGTTGTCAGATAACTAAAGAAAATGTATGAGTTATATTCAGAGAGAGACTTTCCCAAACCAGTCTTCTTGCTTCTTACCTACTGTGTGTCATGTTTTACACTAATTGCCAGTATTAAATTTCTGAAAGTCAAGCTTAATCTTCTTTTTCTCTAGATAGACCTCTCCATTGGTTGCCTATAGTCCATGTGGTTGAATGTTTTAGCTGAATGTACAAGGCTCTTTAAAAAGGTGCCTCAACAACCTGCATTATTACCAGACTAACTGTCCAACTTTCTCCTCTTTGCAACTTAACGTTCTACCCATTTGAAACTTTCCACTGTTCCCCAAACACATCATGCTCTTTTATGTATCCACGTCTTACTTTGCAGCCTTTACGGAAATGCCCCTCAGTTGTTTATATAGGAAACTGCCCTCTTTTTTTTTTTTTTTTTTTTTTTTTAAGATCCAGCTAAATACCATCTAGCTAAATCCCTCTTTGATCATTACTTCTCCCCAAGTGGATTTAATCACTCTCTTCCTTATACCCACCCATGTACTTTGCTCATATTTCTCTTAGTGCACAAATTACATTGTATATACTTTCTTTGTGTGTGTTCCCCTCACTGGACTATGCCTTTGCCACGTTAGTACTTTGCATAATGCCTGTCACATAGGAGATGTTTCATGAAAAATCTAAAAGGCTTGAGCACCAAGTGCTGAAATAGTGACCTCTTTCTTTTGCTACCCTAACGAACAGACTTAAGGAAATGAGATCAAAGACTAGATACAAGCTGGTAAGGAGATAATTATTTTTCATAGAATATAAAAATGACTACCTCTTAATAACATGGGATTTTTTCCTGATTACAAAAGTAGTACATGATCATGTGAAATTTGGGAAATAGAGAAAACAAAATTAAAATCCCTTCCATATTTCATGACTCAAAGATATGCAGTTAACACTTTTATATATATATCCTTTCATTAAGTTTTGAGTGCTTAAATATTCAGACTCAGTAAAATATAGTTGTTAAAAGCACAAGCTTATTAGTCAATAGTTACCTGAGCGACATTAGTCAAGTTATGTACTTGGAGTCTCTTATTTCCTTATAGGTAAAGAAGTATAAAGATAACAGGTGGTGTGAGACTTCAGTGAGTTACTGTGTGTTAGATACTTAGAACATTGTGGAGTGGAAGTAATTGCTCAGAAAAGTTACTGTGAATGATATGTGTACATTTTTAATGTCAAACATTTTATTCTTCACTTGAAAATATTTTGGGAACACCTTTCAATTTCATGAATTACTCTTTAGATTTCAAACTTATTTCAAGTGGTAGAATCTTTTGTCAAATAATCTTAAGTTGCAAGTGTATTAAATAAGCAAAATTGGGACTTTTATACTTGAATCTTTCATCCTTTACTCCCACCGCAGCCTTGAGAGCCTTCTAGAAACCACCCTTTGAGGGCTTCAGGGAGCACCATTTGAAACAGCTGCAGAGCATAAATGCTGTATCTTGTAACACCACTGTCAGCATTAAATTTCCAAAGGTTTTTAGAGACGTGATTTGACATTTAGTTTATTTCCAAGTTTTCATTAGTCAGCACTGTCTTAATGATTTCATTATAAACAATGTCTTAATATCCTTTTGTTCTTCGCAGACTTTATGTTTAGTAAATTTTAAAGTGAAATTCATGAACTAAAGGGTATGCACCTTTTTTAAGACTCTTGATGATTATTACTGTATTGCCCACCAGAAAGTTTATGCTGATTTTAATTCTCTCCAGCTGTACATCGAAGTGCCCTTTTCCTTGCCTGCTTGGATGTGCACTTTTTTGGGGAGAGGGCACCTACCTTTCACTAGATGCTCAAAGGGTGTATAATCACACACCCTTTTCACATTCCTGTTGGGATTGCCTCATTGTTTAGAGCAGTGGTTTTCAAAGTTTGGTCCCCAGACTAGCAGCATTACCATCACCTAGGATTGGGAGAAATGTAGTTTCTCTGTCTCCATCCCAGACAAATCAGAAATTCTGGGAAGTGGCCCTCCAAGTGATTCTGATGCATGTTTAAGAACTGCTGTTTTTAAGTAGTGCTGTTCAACAGAAATATAACGCAGCAGATACTGAAGTTTTTCTAGTAGCCACATTAAAAACAGTAAAATTAACTGATTTTACTCAGTATATTAAAAAAAACATTTTACAGTGTAATCACTATAAAGATGGAGAGTTTCTTTTCTGTGTGCGCTAAGTCTTCAAAATCTGTCTGTTTTATACTTAGAACTCATCTCAAATTTGAACTAGCCACATTTCAAGTGCTGTGGCTACTGTACTGGACAGTGCCATTCCAAAGTCAGAAAACCACTTAAGAGCTGTTTTTGTCTTTTCCTAGAAAGTTATAAAATGTGCATTCTAAACTGTAAATTGTAAAAATGTAGCCACATGGTATGGTCATGAGGCCATGTTGCTACAGGAGAAATTTCTCCTACAGTACATGGTCAAGATTTTTTCTAAGCTTATAGATTTCACATAGCTGTTGAGTTTAATATGTGTTTGACTTCATGCCTTGCACCACTTCCATCTGTATACAGAGCTGCATTTTTATGCCTTGCTATATGTTTTAAATCTAGTAGTTATTATAATCAGTCATCAAAAAGCTATTCTCTGGAACTAATAGTTCAAAAATAGTTAATTGAGGGAGTGGGAGGTTACTTAGTATAAAACACTTTGGATGGTACCTAATTTTTGTGTGTCTATCTGTAAATTTGTATTCATACAATAGAGAGTTGACTAATTTTAGTGTAGGAGTGCTTATAGGGTGTTTTGTTTTTGTTTTTTTGTCTTTAGTTTTTCATATTCCTCAAATAATTGAAGACAGGAACAGGATCTTTCTTGTTCACTGCTTTGTATCTAGTGTATCTAACCCATGGCTTGACCCATAGTGACACATAGTAGGCATTGAATAAGTATTATATTCATTTACGTAATACTTTCACAAGCAGGAAAATGTTATTTTTAACTAAGTTAAATATGCCTTATTTAAAAAAATGAAACCCTTTAGGAAGTGTTGCTCACGTATTATTGGAACACTTAGGAATGTGGAAGGAAAAAATCCATTCACCCAAGTAAAAGAAATGAACAGAAGTTCAAATTTTCATATGTATTTTTATGTTTAGAAAAGTGGGAAGGCAATAGAACTAAGATTTCCTCAAACGTCTTTTTTGAGTGAACTGTCTCAATGAGAAAGCGTTACAAGGAATTATAAAGGCAAATGTGGACAGATTTGTAAACACCACAAATAAAAGGCGAGCAAGATTTAGGGACAAAGTGTTTGCAGCAGATAAAGCAAAGGGTTAGTGAAAGCTCAGGTAATATTAAGCTCCCCCGAAACTAAATTAGACAAAGCCAACAAAGACAACTCCTAAAAGGTAAAATGCCCATCTTATTTTTATCTATTTTAAAATTATTTTTCCATCTAAGGCTCATCCATTCATTGCTGACAAAGGTGCAGAGAAATATTCTATTTATAGGGAGTAAAGTGAATAATCCTTTTGGGAAGCAGTTTGGCAGTATGTATGAAAGAAAAGCCTTCATGGTGTTTAAGCTTATAATTTAACCTCTGAAACTCTGTCTTAAGTATACTTATTGAAATAGAGAAAATGTTTAATGTATAAAGGTTCTCTTGACAGCATTATTTTAAAATAGCCCTCTCCGCCTTTAACATATTCTTGAAAATGATTTGACTTATGCCATCTCTATTTTTAGTTAAAAGAAACACTTTTAACTCTTTTAACTTTTTAGTTAAAAGAAAATAAATTTGGTTGATTATATTAAAATTAATCTTAACGTACCTAAATATCTTTTCTAATAACAGAGGAATGGTTTTACCATTCTGGTAAATAACTTTTTGTTTTTAAGCCCAGGCCATTCAGCCCACCTGTAACTTCCAATACCAGCCCACCTCCTGCAGCTCCTTTAGCTCGGGCGGAAAGTTCTTCCTCTATCTCCTCTTCGGCTTCATTAAGTGCTGCCAATACTCCAACAGTAGGTAAGTGATTATCATAGATTATATGTGAAAGTTAGCATCCAAAGTATGATCAGGCTGAATTTTGTTTTTTAATGAGCTCGTGAAAAATTTAACATTAAGAAACTTCAGTTTTCTGTAGACACACCTGGCATTGTCAAACTAGCCACATTTTCCCTATCTGAATAGGAGAATTTTCTAACACTGTTAAGAATGCATCAAATTTATAAACTACTGACCAGTATAAATAATTGAAGGCTGTATATAATGCAGGCCTTTCTAATGTGAAGTGATGCTTACACTCCTAAGAGCTTTTAATAACGATTCAATTTAAGGAAGGAGTTTTGTGCTTGCAATTATATATTTCTGTAAGAATTTAAATCCTCAAGATTTAAAAGTAGTAGATATCAGGACATAGGTATATAAACCTAAACCTAAATATTTAAAAGTAGTAGATATTAGGACATAGGTATATAAACCTAAACCCTAGCAAGTAAGTCCAATATTTTATTACATCTAGATTTTGCTCAAGACATTTTTTTATCTTCACTTTTATCTAATTTCTACAAATTCTTATTACTTTTCTCACCCACTGTTAGTATAACAAAAAAGCTATAATGAGCACTTTATTCTTGTGTTTTGTTTGTATATGTGATTTTGTTAATTTTGGTTTTTGCAAACTCTGTATTTTAGTCATAAAAAACATAGATGAATCTTTTTAGAAGTAGACATGTGGTCTGAGTAAACAGAATTAGCTTTAGGTCTCCATTTTCTCTAAATTATTTAAAGGGATTTGAATTTAATAGAATATATTTTTGATTGAGTAGGTACATACTTGTTTTTAGTCTGGGCCAGGGCAGGCAATAGTAGAACCACAGGTGAGGGAGGAAACAGGCAGGCTGGATATAATGTGGATCTTGTGCAACAAAGATACTTTAAATCTACCATAAAAGTTCCCTTTTTTAAAATTATGATGCTTATTCAGCTCTCTTTAAGTTTTTGATCCTTCTTATTTCTTGCAAATATTTTCTTTTCCTACAATATTTTGTTTTATTTAAATATGATAGAAGATGATAATTTGATTGGGACACTCTCTGAAATTGAAAAGCACTGTGAGACTTCACAAGGTATTGTATCAAAAGCAATATATGTGTGTTGACTAATGATCCTAAAGTGTATCTAAAATACTTTGTTATCTCATTTTTTTCCTTTTTCAGCAATGTATGGTGTCTCAGAAGTCAAGAATAACTCTAAGGTTTAACTTTCTCAGTTTGTACTAATTATGTCCAGTTGCTGTATAGGATTTATTGATATCAAATCCCCAATTATAAAAACAGTATTTTTGCATTTTCTTCATCTCCTTGCTTTTTTTTCCTTCTCAACATTAAGAAGTGTCCATAAATCTTACCCCTAAAGTTGTCAGAATCAGAGAAAAAGTGGTTAGAAAAGCAGCAGAAAGACTATGTTAGTTTAAATACCTAACTTACCAGAGCAAAGGCTCTCCTAGGAAGGCCATCCATATAGTGAGGTGAAGTTAGAGGCAAAAAGGTATCAAATAGTTGGGAGTGTTTTTTACTCCTGGCTGTAAATAATTCTCCAAAAATATCCACTGATTATTACAGTGGATATTTCTTCAACTTCTCTTTCTTCAACTTTATAAGTTCTGCATTTTCAGAATATACGGTTGTTTAAATGTAGAACAATTAAACCAAAATTAGAATACATAATATCCTTATAAATACAGGTGATTTTTTATTTCTAAGAAATTATGTATTTGGAATAATACATTATAAATTTAGACTTTTATACTTAGTTTAAGGACTCGATACAGGAAATATGCAAACATTTTTTTGAACTATGTATGTGCAATATAATCTTGAAAACAAGAATAGAAAATACGCAAGGACATATGCCAAAATATTAAGTGGATTTTGAGTTTTTCCCCCCCTCCTATTCAGTACTTTTTTCTTCTTGCCAGTATTTCAGTAATGGGCTTAACAATTCATACGGATTATTTCAAGAATTCTCATTTTATATGCCCAGTTGGATAAGTGAAAACAGTCACATGTAGGCTTCTTTTGATTTTTAATGTCACAGTAGAAGCAGATATTAGTGTTACCCATGACTGTGTGTAAATATCCATTTATCGTAGGTGGTTTAAGGGGAAAGGTTAATTTCATAATTGAGAATATAGTTTTCTTTAATAAAGAGTATTATAGCTTTCATCTTCCCCTAGAAAACATATGCTTTTATGATTTTCTAGTGAGTCTCTATATAGAACAATATATTTTTTTAAAAAATTCACTGAACTAATTCACACATACAGTGAAATTTTCCCATTGTGCAAACATGTGTCAGCATAGATATATTCAGTTAATCTCTACTTAGTCTGCTTTTTTCACTTAACATTTTCTTATGCATATACATGAGTCTTCTGCCTCTTGGTCAGCCCCTTATCTTTCACTTCATCATCTGTCCCCTGATCCAAATTTGAATCCCTGACAACAGACATTTTTCTCTTCATTCTAGGATCCACTGTGTTCAGAGTGATCTCACGAAATGAAAAATGTAACCATGTTTCTCTTGAACATTTTTAGTAGTTTTTAGTGCCACAGAGATAAAATTAAATGTCCCCTGTGCTATGATCTGGGCCTTAAACATTTCTCTAGACAGATTTTCATGTCCTCTCATCTTTCCAGCCATCCCTTACCCACTAAGTATGTTCCCGCTTTGCAAAACTACTTGTGGCTCCAAAAGGCAGCATTTTTTTCATGCCTCCTTAGCTCAGTACTAGACATTTGTTGGAATTAGTAAATAGTAGCTGTTGTGATTTTCTGAGTAAATTTTTATATTTATTGAGTTTTAAATTTTCGTATGAAATTTTAAGTTTTTTTGCAGTCAGAGGGAGTACTTACTTTTCCCTTTGGCCTCGCAGCAGTTCTTGTTTCCATGTACTTTTAATCCCTGAGCTATTTTTCTAACTGTGAAGAACCTTCCAAGTCAGAATTCTTCAAAATATTAAATACCACAAAATCTTCCTGGCCTTTACAGCTAACAAAAGCTTTTTCTCACTGTGTGTAGAATCTCGGGCTTACTTGTGAGGCAGAGAGAACTAGTACTGATTTTTGTCAGGCTTAGTATCTTAGGTATTTCAAAAGTAACTCACCCTTTCACTATAGGTAATCTTAGCTGAAATAGAACTATCTGGTGGCTATGAGCATTGTGTAATATTTATAGAAAAGCATACATTCAAATTTCAGAGCTACGTTGACTTAATTTATTCTTATGAGAAAATCTGAATAATCTATGCTATTGGCCTTTTTTAAAATATAAAATTGCATCATTTATTGTATATTAAATAAAATGCTCACCTTCCAGTCAGTAGCCATTGTGGTAACCTTACCACATGAGAAGAGTGGGAAGAGTACATTTGTCAAGAAAGACAATGAACTGCTTTGAGGGATTTTTCTATAATGAAATAAACTAGAAAGTTTGCTTAGGTTAAAAAAACCTGAATACATGCATAGATTAAATTTGTTTACATTTTATTATGCTTTAAAATAACTGATCTTTATATTATTTAACTCTAAAGGTGTGTTATCTAAGTGAACTTTGTGTCAGGAATGTTTAAAATTAACATTATTTGTCCTGTTTATCAAGATAATGGGAATATATGGGAATATAATGTATGCATTAGACAAAGAGGTAAAAGAATTCTAGTGAGTAGTGTCCGAAACATTATGTTATTCAGTTAGAAATAGCTGACGGGTGGAAATAGCTGAAACACAAAAATCCAGCTTAATGCCCTGAAGTATTTGAGTGGTAGAACTTGAAACAATTTAGCATCTGAATGGTTGTGAAAACATATTTTAGTAGTTTTGTTCTTCAGGTGAAGGGCTTTTTCCTTCTGACACTCCTTAACCCAAGCATTTAGTGTCATTTCATTTAAAAGAAAAGTCAGTAAAACATGTTTTTGTGATTTTTTTTTTGTCCTCTGTATTATGTTTCAATTTGTTTTCTGCCCTATTTTTTAACCTCCAGATTTATACCTGGGCCATCAATGGAACCAATAATAGAGTCATTTGTGACAAGCTAACCTTGTGACTTTACCTGTCTTGATATTTTATAAAGCTCTTTCTATAGGATTTAACAAATAAATTGCATATGTATTCTAGGTGTGTCACGAGGTCCCAGCCCTGTCAGCCTTGGAAATCAGGACACCTTACCTGTGGCAGTTGCCCTTACAGAATCTGTTAATGCCTACTTTAAAGGAGCAGACCCTACCAAGTTAGTTTTTAAAAAGTGTGTGTGTGTGTGTGTGTGTTTGGTGGGGAGGGGGCTTGGTAATATATTTGCAGAGTTACATTTTGATTCTCTATAGGTTAGAGTTTTCTATTTATTTACCTGGGTTTTTGTTTTTTTGGGTTTTTTTGCTATCACATATAGTCATTTAGCAATTGTCTTTCCAAACAAAACAAAACAAATCACTATAATCAGCAGTGGTGATGGCTTTTCTCCCCAGTTTATTTACATTCTTGCCCAAGCTTTGTGCGCCATCTGCTGTGTGATATATCTGTAAGATCAGGATGATGGCAGCTGACCTAGAAGTGGGATAGAACTTTGAATATTGGCTTAATGTGTATCTTTGGGGAATGTGTAATGTTTGCAGGAGAGACCTAAAATGTATGTTTCATTTATGAGACTCTTGTAGAATTGGTTTAACCTCCTTCTTTTAAGAAAGTGTTTTGGAGGGGATTCCCCCCCACCCCCAGTTTATTTAGATAGAGTGTGCATGAGCAGGGGAGGAGCAGAGAGAGAGAGGGAGAGAGAATCCCAAGCAGTCTCCACATTGTCAGTGCAGAGCCCGACACAGGACTTGAACCTACAAACTGTGAGATCATGTCCTGCGCCAAAATCAAGAGTCAAGCTTAATGGGCTGAGCCACCCAGGCACCAAACTAATTTTTTTTTTCTTTTTATGATCAGAGAAAGCCTTTCTTTTTGAAAAAATATATTTTTAAATTTTTGTTAATGTTTTTTTTTTTATTTTTGAGAGAGAGACAGAGTATGAGGGGGGGAGGGGCAGAGAAAGAGGGAGTCACAGAATCTGAAGCAGGAACCAGGTCCTGAGCTGTCAGCACAGAGCCCGACACGGGGCTCAAACTCAGGAAATGTGAGATCATGACCTGCGTGGAAGTCGGATGCTCAACTTATTGAGCCACCCAGGTGCCCCTAGAAAAAAAATATTTTTGAGAGAGCACGAGCACGGGATGGACAGAGAGAGACAGGGTACAGAGGATCCGAAGCAGGCTCTGCACTGACAGTAGTGAGCCTGATGTGGGGCTCGAATTCATGAACTGAGAAATTGTGACCTGAGCCAAAGTCAGGCTCTTAACCCACTGAACCACACAGGCGCCCTGAGAAAGCATTTCGGATGTTAAGTTTAAGCAGATATTTCAAAGACATTGAGGAGCCAACCATGCAGATGTCTGAGGGAAGAGCATTCCAGTGAGTGTAAAAGACTGAGGTAGAAGCGTGCTTGACATATTCAAAGGAAAGAGAAATATGTCACTAAGTTGGAGTTAGCAAGGAGGGGAGTGGTCAAAGAGGAGTCCTTTGAGGGGCCAGATCAGGTTGGGAATTAGAGACCATGGTAAAGAGTGTGGAGTTTATTCTGAGCAGGGTGGGAACCAGTGAAGGTCTTTGAGCAGAGAAAGTTACTTATAAGTGTTTTGAAGGAATACTCTGGCTGCCATATGGAGAATAAACTAGAATGAGCCAGAGTACAAGCAGAGAGAGAGAGAAGGTTAACTGCAGCAGTCCAGGTGAGAGATGATGGTGGCCTATATAAGGTTATTAACTGAGGAAGTCATGAGTAATAGTGAGATATTGAATTCATTTTGAAAACAGAGTTGTCAAGATTTGCTAAGGGAGTCGGTTGGTAACAAATGAATACAGGGTGCCTGGGTGGCTCACTCATTAAGCATTTGACTTTGGCTCACGTCATGATCTCCTGGTTCATGAGTTTAAGTCCCATACTGGGGGGACTTGAGCCCTGCTTCAGGTGAGCTCAAGCCCCACTTCTCTCTCCCTCTACCTCTCGCTCACTTGTGCCTTCTCGCTCTAAAAAAAAAAAGACAACTGAATACATGATACTGGATTTCAGGGCCTAGGTCATAGGCTAGAGATGAAATACTTGGTAGTCATTAACTTGTATGCGATACTTAAAACCACAAGGCCTCGGAAGAGATCTGATGAGGATTGTGGCTCCCTTCAGTGGTTAGAAAACAGAAAGACAAAATGGGTAAAGGAGTTTGAAACTACAAGCAACAAGAGAGGTGAGGAGAGAATCAGAAGAGCAGTGTACCAAAACTAGGTGAATAAAACCCTTTTGTGAAGGATGGTGTGAAGCTGTATCGGATAGTTCTGATTCGTCAAGAAAAATTGAATTTTGACATTATGGAGGTCATTGGTGACCTTCACAAGAGCAGTTTGTCAAGTGGTAGAGATGAACTCCCTCTAAGCATGCTTTCTTTTTTTTTTTTTTAATTTTTTTTTTCAACGTTTTTTATTTATTTTTGGGACAGAGAGAGACAGAGCATGAACAGGGGAGGGGCAGAGAGAGAGGGAGACACAGAATCGGAAACAGGCTCCAGGCTCCGAGCCATCAGCCCAGAGCTGACGCGGGGCTCGAACTCCCGGACCGCGAGATCGTGACCTGGCTGAAGTCGGACGCTTAACTGACTGCGCCACCCAGGCGCCCCTAAGCATGCTTTCAAGAGTGGGAGAAGAGGGGGCATGTGGGTGGCTCAGTCAGTTAAGCATCTGACTTCTGCTCAGGTCATGATCTCCCTGCTCTTGAGTTTGAGCCCCTCATCAGACTCTGTGCTGACAGTTCCGAGCCTGGAGCCTGCTTCAGATTCTGTGTGTCCCTCTCTCTCTGCCCCTCCCCTGCTCGTGCTCTGTCTCCCTCAAATATAAAACATAAAAACTAAAACAAGAGTAGGAGATGATGCAGATACAACTGTATTTGGAAGGAGCAAGTATAGAAAAATTTAGGATGTTTTGCTCCAAGTGAAAGCAGAGAGGTGTAGTGATAGAGAAGTGATAGAGTCAGAGGAAGTTTTTATTAATTTTAGTGTGAGTTTTTAAAAGATACACATTTCAGCATGTCTATACACTAATGGGGAAAATCCAATATTTTTGGAAAAAATTGGGTAGGAAATTTCAGGAAACAGGGTAGTTGCATTAGAGAAGTCTCTGGTATGTAACAGATGAGCTTCAGTGCAGAAGCAGTGAGATCGGCCTTACGTGCATAGACTGATCTCTTGAACAGGAGGAAAGGTATGGATACAGAGTCAAGTAGGAGTTCACCTGTGAGACTGTAAGGAAGTTCTTTACTGATTTTATTTCCTCAGTAAAATTTAAAGTCGATGGCTGCGAGTAGAGGGAAGGAATATTTCAGACTGGAGAAGAAGGAAGGTATGAGAAGAGGTAGAATTGCATGATAGACCAGGAAATCCTAGGAAGAAAGGGGGGTTTGAAGGAATGAGTGAAGTGAAAAGGTAGTAGGAACAATGGATTGTGGAGGCTTTGATGAGAATTGTTGGAGATGTGGTACTAGACAGAGTAAGTTGGGAAAAGAGGAAGTGGCCAATAGAGGAATGGGGAGGCTGAAATCAAGATTATGAAGGGGCTGCTGTGTGACCGAAGTAGGCTGGAAGACAGGATTGTTTGGAGACAAGGGGCTGAGAACTAGGTGCCCAAAGTATCAAGAGCATTATCTGTGTGGATATTGAAATCACTACAGATTGTGATAGGAGTAATGATACAGAGACAGACTGACAGCAGGCAAAGAGCTAACATTTTCAGAAAAATCAAACAGTGTTGAAAGGGATGGAGTAGCAAGTAGTATATTGAGTTAGATAGGCTGGAGGTTTTTAGGAAGGATGTAGGAATATAGAGTTGGAAGAGGCAATGAGGAGCTAGGAAGACCTCTCCCACTGCCACTCAGGCCTTGTATTTAGTGGGGTTTCAGTGAAAAATAGCTCCAACTGAGGATGGTGTTACCAGGGAAGCAGTCTCCTTAAGGGACAGCCAGGGGGTGGTTTTTCTGAACAAGTGAAGAGATGTGATCTTTACTCTTACATTTGTGTTTGGAGTTTTAATTATTAAAGCGCCTTATTTAAACCACTTAAAATTTTCCAAATCCCTAATTTCAGGTGTATTGTGAAGATCACTGGTGACATGACAATATCGTTTCCGAGTGGAATTATTAAAGTCTTCACTAGCAATCCATCTCCAGCTGTGCTGTGTTTCAGGGTGAAACACATCAGCAGACTAGAGCAAATTCTTCCGAATGCTCAACTTGTGTTCAGGTTCGTGTACTCTTGTTTTGAAGGTGAAGTTAAATTTTTCCTGCTTCATGGAAGCAATAATTCAGTTGGATGACAATACAAAAGTTATGATTAAACAGCCTTCTGCGCTCTGTGCTTTTGCTGGTGGTGGTATTTGTTAAGTCCTTCTCTTCTGTTACCTCATTTTTCAAACAAGTTTCTGCTATGTTTTATTCTTTATCCCCCTTAGTTTTCCCTCATCCCACCTTTTGGTTTATTTCTACTAGTCTTTCCCAGGTCACCAAATAACAATACAGAGGCAAAGGATGAAGCTAAGTTAAATAAAATAACAAAAATATTTCTTATGCATACAGTGATCCATCACAGTGTGATTCTAACACAAAAGATTTTTGGATGAACATGCAAGCTGTTACTGTCTACCTCAAGAAGCTATCAGAGCAAAATCCAGCTGCTTCTTATTATAATGTAGATGTATTAAAGTATCAGGTAAGTGTTCTATCCTTGTAAAAATCATAAATTAAAATATTAATATTCTCATAGATTAAATGAGTAATGTGTTATGGCCTCATGAGTTTTATTCCAGGAATTGAAGCCAAAGGAAATTGATGATCAAATTCACTATCTATTCCTGATTCAAATACTGAGTAAATATACATGAATATGTCCTTAACCTGAAAAGACCAGCAACATCAGTCTTAATAATGAAACACACAAAGCAGTTAAAGTCTGGAGTAGCAAAGACATCTATTATTCTCATTAACTGTAAGAGATTTTTCTGGATGTGTTAGTACAGTTACACAAGAGAATAAAGCAGTAATAGTGGAAGGAGGAACCCAAATTACTGTTACTTACAGGTGATGTTATATTCCTGGAAACCTAAGAATGAACTGAAAAACTATTTGCTGTAGGGGTTTTTAATAAAGAGGTGAGTTTAAAAATTAATGCAAAGATTAGTAGCTTTCTAAATATCCAGTTAGGAATATGAATGCAGAAAAATTTTGACAATTAAACTTATCAGACTTGGAGAGGTGCTAGAAGATGGCCAATATAGGAAGATCTGGAACTCTCCTCCTCCTATGGACACACCAAAGCTACAGCTACTCTGGAACAGTTTCCTCTGAAAAAGACCTGAAAACCACCTGAACAGCTCCATCACATTAGCAAACAAGCAGAGGGTCACATGGAAGCATGCAGGAGGGGTGAGACCCATTCTCCCCACAAACTCCACCACCAGCACTGTGACCCACAATCAGAAGGGAACTCACAAACCTGGAGCTAATTCCCAAGTGAAAAGTTCATACCCCATATCAGGCATCCCACCTTTTAAGATCTATACCTGAGAGAAGAGCCCCCAAAACTTCTGGCTTTGAAAAGCACCAGAGCCCATGCCCATGATACCCAAGGGCTATGGTGATCTGAAAAACACCTTCTGGAGGATTCTCACACAGACTCACTCAGTCTAGGGACCAATGCAGAAGCAGCCAATGAAAAGGTGACCACATTATATGAGAAAAGAGAGTCATTTAGCTTATCATAAAGTGTGAGCCAGTGAGGCAGAGGCCTACTGAGATACTCTCCAGGGATAGAGGAGCTAGTAGGCAGCACTTTAGTGCCCAAAGCTGGCAGGTGCCATACACACACACGCACCCCCCCCCCCAGATTTTTAATATGTATATTAAAATAATTTATATATTATATATTAACTCCAGATTTTTTTTTTTCTTTAAAAGGGTGCCATTTTTATGATCCAGGGAACATAGGCTGAGCGATGTCATTTTTTGTGCTCTCCTGCCTTGCTGCAGCTTGTGGTATCTCCCAGAAGGGAGCTTATACACTTGTCTGGAGCCCTGATTTTTTCAACTGTTGCCTAGCGGGACACCTCTAGATTGCCTGGTCTGGTGGCCAGCAGGGCTCATGCTTGTGGTCTTGCAAGACCAGTTATATTTGCATTCTTTAAAAGCTGCTGCCTGATGGTTTGGCTTCCAGTCAGTCTCAGTGTAGGTGCTGACAGGTCTTGGGACACCCTCAACAATTGGGAGCTATTAAAGAATAGGCTTCTTTGGTAATCACAAAGTTTCAAAAGACAAGCAACAGCTAAGGCAAGGTTGAATGACAAAGGGTCATGTGCATGAGGCCACTCTTTCAAGAGTGGGAGAGGTGGCTGTTTCATCTAATACATAGAAGCAAACAGGGTCAAACAAAATAAAGGAAAAAAAGAATATGTTCCTAATCAAAGAACAAGATGAAACCTCACAAAAAAGCCTTAATGAAGTGGAGGTAATTTACCTGATAGAACATTCAAAGTAATGGTCATAAGGAAGCTCATTCAACTCAGGATAACAATGGATGAACCCAGTGAGAACTTTAACAAAGAAACAGAAAATATAAGAAAGTATCAAATAGAAGTTACAGTGCCAAAGAATATAATATCTGACTGAAAAACTAGTGATGTTCAACAGCAGGTTAGATGAAGCAGAAGAGATTGGTGAACTTGATGACAGAACAGTGTAACTCACCCAATCAGAGCTGCAAAAAGAATGAAAAAAGTGAGGAAAGCTCAAGGGACTTAAAGGGGCAACCTCAAGCAGACTAACTTTTGCATCAGGTGTTCCAGAAGGAGAGGATAGAGAAAAGCACAGACAACTTGAAGACCTAATAGCTGAAAACTTCCCTAACCTGGGGAAGGAAACAGACATCCAGATCCAGGAAGCCCAGACAGTTCCAAATTAGATGATCTTAATGAGACTTCTGCAAGACATAATTAAAATATCAAAAGTCAAAGGTAAAGAGGTTTTAAAAGTAGCAAGAGAAAAACCACTTGTTATATATCTGCTGAGGCTATCAGATTTTTTTTTGGCACAAACCTTGTAGGCTAGAAAGGAGAGATCAGGATACATTCAAAGTGCTCAAAGAAAACAATCTCCAACCAAGAATACTCTACCCTGGAAAGTTTTCATTTAGAATTGAAGGAGAGAGAAAGAGTTTTCTGGAAAAGCAAAAGCTAAACAAGTTTATTACAAATAAACCAGCCTCACAAGAAATGTTAAAGGAACTTTTTTAAGCTGTAAAGGGCACTAATTAAAAAAGTATAAATCTCACTGGTAAAGGTAAACATATGGTAAAGGTGGAATGGATTAATTACTCATAAAAGGTAGGATGAAAGTTAAAAGACAAGAATAGTAAAATTAACTACAATAATCAGTTAAGGGATACGCTAGATAAAAAGATATAAAATGTGATCTCAGGGGCACCTGGGTGGCTCGGTTGAGCATCTGACTTTGGCTTCAGGTCATAATCTCTGGTTTGTGGGTTCGAGCCCTGTGTCAGGCTCTGTGCTGACAGCTTGGAGACTGGAACCTGCTTTGGATTCTCTCTCTCTCTCCCTCCCTCCCTCTCCCTCTCCCTCTTCCCCCTGGCTCATGCTGTCTCTCAAAAATAAACATTAAAATGACTGTTTTAATGTAACATTAAAAGCATAAAATGTGCAGTGGAGGGAGACTAAAAAGGATGTAGAGCTTTAGAATATGTTCAATTTTCAGTTCTCAACTTAAAGTACTTATAAATATAGGTTGTTATATGTAAGCCTCATGGTAACTATAAATTAAAAATGTATAGTAGATACATAAAAAATGAAAAGGAATTTAAGCATATCAGTAAATAATGTCATCAAACCACAAAGGAAGAGCACAGGTGGGAAAAAAAAAAAAAACAGATGAACTACAAAAACAGCCAGAAAACAGTTAAGAAGATGCCAGTAAGTACATACCTGTCAATAATTAACTATGAATGGACTAAATTATCCAGTCAAAAGAGAATGGATGAGTGGGTTAAAAGTATCACCCATGTATAATGCTGTGCATAAGAGACTCACTTCATATAGAAGGACAGAGTTAATGGGGCGCCTGGGTGACTCAGTCAGTTAAGCGTCCGACTTTGGCTCAGGTCATGATCTCACATTTCATGAGTTCGAGCCCCGTATCGGGCTCTGTGCTGACAACTCAGAGCCTGGAGCCTGCTTCGGTTTCTGTGTCTCCCCGTCTTTCTGCCCCTCCCCTGCTCATGCTCTGTCTCTCTCTCAAAAATAAATAAAACATTAAAAAAAATTTTAAAAAGGACAGAGTTAAAATGAAGGGATGGAAAAGGTACTCCTTACAAATAGAAATCAAAAGCTGGGGTAGGTTATGGGTGCCTGAGTGGCCCAGTCGGTTAAGCATCCAACTTCGGCTCAGGTCATGATCTTGGGGTTTGTGCATTCGAGCCCCTTGTTGGGCTCTGGGCTGACAGCTCAGTGCCTGGAGCCCGCTTCAGATTCTGTGTCTGCCTCTGTCTGCCCCTCCATTGATTGCACTCTGTCTCTCGCATTGTCTCAAAAATAAACATTAAAAAAAAAAAATCTGGGGTAGGTTAATAGACAAAATGGACTTTAAAATTAGAGGAATTAAGAGAAAAGGGCATTATATAGTGATAAAGGTGTCACTCCACCAAGATGATGTCATATTTGTAAATATTTATGCACCCAACAGTGGAGCACCTAAATCTACCTTTTAAGAGACCTTAAAGGGAGAAATTGAGAGCAATACAAAAGGGGAATACCCTACTTACATCATCTAGACAGACATCAATAAGAAAACGTTTTTCTTAAATGACATGATAGACCAGATGAACTTAAAAGATATATACAGAACATTCCATCCCAAAGCGGTATATACCTTCTTTTCAAGTGCACATGGGACATCTCTAGAGAAGATCATAGGTTAGGCCACAAAACAAGTATTAATAAATTTGAAAAGATAGAAATCCTGTTATGCATCTTTTCTGACCAAAATGATACGAAACTAGAAATCAATTATGGGAAGAAGACTGGAAAATTAAAAAATTTGTGGAAATTAAACAATATGCTACTCAACCATTCGGTCAATGAATAAATCAAAAGAGAAATGAAAAGTTATCTTGAGACCAATGAAAATGGACATATGCCAAAATTACTGGATGTAGCAGAAACAGTGCTAAGAAGGATGTTCCTGTCAGTAAATGCCTACCCAGCAAACAAAAATCTCAAACTTCCTTTACACCTCGGAGAACTAAGAAAATGAAGAATAAAGCCACAGTTAGTGGAATGGACGAAGTAACCAAGAGCAGAAATCAAATACAAATTAAAAATACAATAGAAAAAACTAAGCTGGTTCTTTGAAAAGATAAATAAAATTGATAAACTTTTAATCAGATTCACCAAGAAAACAGCAGAGAGGGTGCAAATAAAGTCAGAAATAAGAGAGGAGACCTTACAACTGATACTATGCAAATACAAAGGGTCATGAGAAACCACCATGAACAATTTTATGCCAACAGATTGAACAGCCTAGAAGAAATAAATTTTTAGAAACAGCCTTCTAAGACTGAATCCTGATAAAGTAGAAAATCTCAATAGACCAGTTACTAGTAAAGAGACTGTATCAGTAATCAAAAACCTTCCAGGAACAGAAGTCCAGGACTACACTGTCTCACTGGTAAATTCTGCCCAATTTTCAGCGAAGAATTATTACCAATCTTTCTCAAACTTTTCAAAAAAAAAAAAAAATAGAAGAGGAGGCAGCAATTCCATTATGCTAAGTGAACTAAGACAGTGAAAAAGAAATACCGTATAATTCCACTTCTATGTGGAATCTAAAAAACAAAATGCCAAGCTCAGAGGCAACAGAGAACATACTGTTTCCAGATATAGGGTTTGGAGGGAGGTAGACAAAGTGGGTAAAAGGATTCAAAAGTATAAACTTCCAGTAATAAGTCATGAGGATGGAAGATAGAGCATCATGACTAAGGTTAGTAAAACCATATTGCATATTTCAGAGGTGCTAAAAGAGTAAATCTCAATCCTCATCACGACAAAAAGTAGTTGTGATTATTTTGCAGTATATAAAATATTGAACCTTTATGTAGTCCACCTGAAACTCATGTCAATTATACCGCAATAAAATTAAAAAAACATGTTAAACTATCCTTTCCTGTAATCACAATGAACACATAATAAAAACTAATTAGGAAGAAACCTAACACTATTTCTTTTTTTTTTTTTTTAATTTTTTTTTCAAAGTTTATTTTTGGGACAGAGAGAGACAGAGCATGAACGGGGGAGGGGCAGAGAGAGAGGGAGACACAGAATCGGAAACAGGCTCCAGGCTCTGAGCCATCAGCCCAGAGCCTGACGCGGGGCTCGAACTCACGGACCGCGAGATCGTGACCTGGCTGAAGTCGGACGCTTAACCGACTGCGCCACCCAGGCGCCCCAACCTAACACTATTTCTAATGAGTTGAATATAGTTATAAAGGTATACTTTATTCAGATGAAGAGTCATGTTGTAAAAAGCTTAGGTGTTTCTAAATTAACTTAGAAATTTAATGCGATCCTGATCAGAAATCCAATGGAAGTGTGTATATATTGGTGTTTGGACAGTCATTTTCAAGTTTTCCGGAAGAATAAAGCTTGGAATAAAAATGTTTTAAATGGTAATGTGGAGTAATGTTTTAGTTTTAATGGGGTAAAGTCATGGATGAATATAAAGTGTGCAAGTGTGTGTGTATATATGTATATTTTTAATATGTATATGTTTTTACATATTTTGATCTTGAAGTGTCAAGACCTTTTTAAGTGTAATACAGAACCCAGAAGCCATGGTATGAGAGGGATATTTGACAATAAATAAATGTGTATAAATTCTTTGTTAAAACAAAGTCTTAAACAGAATTGGTATCTAATCTGAGGGAAAAGTTTTCATAATATAATAAGACAGACCAAAAGGCTTACTCTGAAGAGCTCTTTTAAATAAAAGATGGTTAACTCAAGAGATAGGTAACTCATGAAAGATGTTTCATGTCTATAGTAATCAGAGCAGTGGATACTAAGGTGACAATGAGATAGCAGTTTTAGCCCATCAGATTAACAAAAATGGGAAAGACTGTATTAAGAGAGCTGTGACCACTTGTTAGTAGGCATACAAATTAATCGAACTTCTTAGAAAGCAGTTCTGTTAGATTGTTGAATAGCTGTTGGATTAAACTGCTGAATAGTCAAACCTTTAATTCCACTTCAAGAAATCAGTTTGTCAAAAATAGCACACATGGGAGGAAAAAAAGAAGATAAGGTGCAAAGGATTTTCACTGCAGCACTGTATGGAAACCATGTGAGCACACATCTATAGAAGACAATGATTAAATCAATTACTACAGCCATTAGAAATAATTAGGGGCGCCTGGGTGGCTCAGTCGGTTAAGCGTCCGACTTCGGCTCGGGTCATGATCTCGCGGTCCGTGAGTTCAAGCCCCGCGTCAGGCTCTGTGCTGACTGCTCAGAGCCTGGAGCCTGTTTCGGATTCTGTGTCTCCCTCTCTCTCTGACCCTCCCCCGTTCATGCTCTGTCTCTCTCTGTCTCAAAAATAAACGTTAAAAAAAATTTAAAAAAAAATAAGAAATAATGAGATCTGTGCATGCGTGCCTACAGTGTTAACAGTGGGGAGTAAGAATGCTAAGGGATAAATTTCCTACTTCATATACTTAATGTATTATGTGAAATTTTAATAGAGTAATTGTATTAATATGGCTTATGTTTTTGGGAAATAAATAAGGAATAGAAAGTGGTGCGACTTAAGTAGGCTTAGAGTTTATTCCGGGTATTCATTATTCTTAATTCAGTAAACATTTATTATTCAGTGCTTGCTAATTGCCAGGAATAGCATGAGAGGTAGTATGTATGTATGTTTTGTTATCTCGAAAAAAGGCATAGTGTTCACAATAAGGAAAACTGAGGGGTTCCTGGGTGGCTCAGTTGGTTAAACAATAAGGAAAACTAGAAATGCAATGTTAGTGTACATTTAAACAGGGTGATCAGGGTAGGTCTCATTAAAAAGGAGTTAACTTGAGCAAGGATCTAAAGAATGGGAAGGAATTGCACCATTTACTAGGGGTCATGTGATTAAAATTAAACACTTGGAAGTACGGAAGTATTCTAATTCCAGACTTGCAATATTGCCTGGTGAGTTATCCTTTTTTTTTTTAATTTAAATTCTTTTAATTCGTAAGGAATCTTAGAATTGAATTCTGTGTTGGATGTTGAAAGGGATTCTTAAGTTAACATGCATAAAGAAGAATCAACTGATGACATACTTCTTTCTGGACCTAGCACCTAAGCAGTTGAGTCAGATTTTCTGCATTTGGACCTATAGGAATGTGTATTTTGCACAACTGTCATGGACATTTTGATGTGGGTAGTCCGAGATCCACACTGTGAGACTGGCTCTTACTCCTCGGAGATAAGCCTGCTTTCTTCTGCCTAACGATATTTCCATCATTATTTTTGATTCTGAGAACTCTTGTGTTCAAGCATACATGTCTTCAGCATGACTTGTTTACTTTTTGGGCAAAAACTAACTTTTTTCTTTTTCTCTTTAAAGGTATCATCAAATGGTATTCAGTCCACTCCTCTAAATCTTGCAACATATTGGAAGTGTAGTGCTGGCACCACAGATCTTAGAGTGGATTATAAGTACAACCCAGAAGCTATGGTGGCACCGAGCGTGCTTTCAAACATACAGGTGGTGGTACCAGTGGATGGAGGAGTCACAAATATGCAGTCCCTTCCCCCTGCAATATGGTAAATTTCAGTTTTCTGAATTCCTGCTAAATTTTGCTGCAAGCTCCAACTCGTAGAACCCATTTTCAAAGTTGTAAGCTTGAAAAGTATTCGTGCATTTTACCATAAAAACTGTGGTGTAAAAGATGCTGTTCATCTTACTAGTCAAATCACAATAGCCTCAATCCAAAAGTAAGTTTGCGTTCACCACCCAGGCTTGAATGACTCAGTACAACTTTACCTTTAGGTAAATCACTTAACCTCCATCAACTTTATTTTTCCAAAAAATAATACTTATTATTTTAGAGGGGTAAATATAGCATCTATCATCTCTGTAAGAACACCTGTCTTAATAGTTTAGGAATTCTCATCTCTTAACTACCTCTCTTGTTCCCTGAATTAGTGTAGACTAACACTCTAGATTCTTCACTGTTTAATAAAAGTTTGTTGTCCTTCAGTAATGAAGGTACTGAACCACATATATTTTCAGTGTTCCTTTTTCTGACTAGAAGAATTATGTAATTTAGTAAACTTCCATTAAGATATAGCATTATATTTACTTACATCATAAACACATTATCACCTGGTGATGCTACTGAAAATAAATTTAGCCCTATAGTTGTTTTGGTGAAATACTTAAAATGTATTCATTTATTGACAGCCCATCCATTTTTAAGCCCCTATACTAGACACTTAATCAGAAGATATTTGTTCTTATAGGAATGCAGAACAAATGAAAGCCTTTTGGAAACTGTCTGGTATTTCAGAAAAATCAGAAAATGGAGGTAAGTGTGTGTGTATGCCTTTTTGTTTGTAATTCAGTGTCCATGAAAATTGATTTTTGAGGCATTTTTATGGACAGTTTTTTCCTAGATTTTCATGCCTTCAGTTCTAGAATTGACCACTAGATGGAAGTTAATACCTTAAAGAAGAGTGGACCAGTTGACATTCAGAACCCATTTTTCCCCTCTAGATTGAATATGCTTTCTCTGTAAGAAAAATGATTTGTTTTGCTCTAACTTTATAAATACTATGTAAATGCATACATTCACATGAGAATATTATTAGGTATTTTCAAGTGACCTGATAACTGAAACTGATTTAATATACCATTTAGCTCATTCTGTTCCTGGGGTCCTCCTGTCCTCCCAGAAATCATGTAGAAGCTTGCAGGCTTTCAAAAGCCCCTTTTTTTTGCCTACTTCACTTTCCAAGAGAACTTTTCCTGGTCATTTCTCCTTAGTAAAACTAACCATCAACAGCCTTTACTTCTCTGCTAATTATTTTAAGAAGAAACAAGTTAATTGCTTACTCCCACCAAGTCTGTATCTGTTTGTGCTCACAAGGCAAAGGAAAAATCTCTGTTGGCTGGCCTCTGTCTTGTCTTCCCTAACTCAGTTTAGAATGTAATTTCCAGGACAGTCAAGTCTTTAACATTAATTATTCCTATTTTCTCTTAAGAGAATTCTCCTGGGGCACCTGGGGTGCTCAGTCGGTTGAGCGTCTGACTTCAGCTCAGGTTATGATCTCGCAGTCTGAGTTTGAGCCCCGCATCGGACTCTGTGCTGACAGCTCAGAGCCTGGAGCCTGCTTCGGATTCTGTGTCTCCCTCGCTCTCTGCCCCTCCCCCGCTCATGCTTTTTCTCTCTCTGTCAAAAATAAATAAACATTAAAAAAATTAAAAAAAAATAAGAGAATTCTCTTGCTCTTTTTTGGATGCCTACTTAATCTCCAATAACTTTTCCTATTACTAAGTAGGACTTTTTTTTTTTTTTAGCTTTTCAAATTTTGCTTAGCTTTTTCTCTTTGAACACTTTTTTTTTTTTTTTTTCAACGTTTATTTTTGGGACAGAGAGAGACAGAGCATGAATGGGGGAGGGGCAGAGAGAGAGGGAGACACAGAATCGGAAACAAGCTCCAGGCTCTGAGCCATCAGCCCAGAGCCTGACGCGGGGCTCGAACTCACGGACCGCGAGATCGCGACCTGGCTGAAGTCGGACGCTTAACCGACTGCGCCACCCAGGCGCCCCTCTCTTTGAACACTTTAAGCATAATGTGATCAAAGCATAAATCATATCCCTGGTTTTTCTCCTATGTATTTCTGTATCAAGTAGCAGGAATATATCTATAGTGGCTATTTATACATGTCATGCTGAATCACTCTTTTACTAGAGAACCACCTATTTGGTGAAATAACCAAGCTGATCTACAGTTCCTTTGTTGCCTATTTTTCATGTGCCAAAGGTGCTGACTTCTGCTTGAGCTGTATCGCTTCTGGGGGGACAAAACTGAAATTCCTAGTTAAATCTGGAAGTAAACCAGAAATCCTGTTTGAATTGAGGGCTTACGTAACCAGCTAGCAGGAAAATGAGAATACATATTTCCCCCTACTTAATGAAACTATACTATTATAAGTACTAACAAGAGAAATTGTTTCCTCAAAAACAGGGTACAAATTTTCTAATCAGATAGATGAATACTTTTCCTCTGCTGTTCAGGAATCAGGATATCTATGTGAGGAAATGGAAAAATACTATAAATGTTCTGATTTGGTTAACCGTTAAAAAGAAATATGCAAATTAGGACACTGTACAATAGAAATTGTTTCTGCTCTGGCTTTATGCCCAGAAGAGGGACAGGAAATAATTTTCAAGTTTAAGATTTGCCAAGGTGGCTGCTCTTGGCCTGTAGAACTTTCACAGAATTGAATTGCCTATCAAGAGAATTGTGCAAGTCTAAGGAGGACTTGGGCTTGGACGGTGGTTAAGAATTAGGCAGCATTTCATCCTCCCAGCCAATCTGTGCCATGAGGCACAGTAGTGCAGGATGGATCAGGGTTATGCTGTGCTGTTCTACTTCTGTGTATCCTAGAATATTGCTCCTGCTACCTAGTGGTTGTCGGTTTTCCTTGACTGGAAACCTGGGCACACTCTGAGACTCCTCCTCCTTTCCCCCTCTCGATTCCAACTCTGAAATATTTTTCAAATGCATTTTCTTCTTTCCTTTCCCTTAGCCTGATTGAGATCCACTTCAACTGTCACCTAGAATCCTACACTATTTTATTGACTTTCAGTTGGTTTCCCTACCTGGCACCTTGTACCTCTGTCCCCTTTTAAGACCCTAATCTGAATTGTTTTTGTCTTCTTTATCTTTAGTGACTTCCTATGATTATTTTTTATCGTGGCATGTAAAGATATTTGGAGCTTGTTCCTTCCTACCATTCTAGTCTTCTGCCCCTCTTGTATCCTATCCTCTAGGTCTTCTGATATGCATGCAGTTCCCTTAAAGGCACTGTATTCTCTCCCCTCTCTACCTGTAGTTACCCCTGCCTGCAATTCACACTGTCCTCTCCACCATCATTTTATGTGCTTTTGTACCCATAGCAATTCAGAGCACTTTTGTAGCATTTATCATATTCATCACAATTTTTTGCTTTACAGTTTCTGGCATACTGTTAGACTGAGGTATGTAGAATAAATGGTTAGACTGAAAAGAAGACATCTCAAATATCTAGTTGACCCTTGAACAATGCAGGGGTTAGAAGTGCCAAGCCCCCGCACACCACTCACCCTGGTGGACCTGTGTAGTCAAAAATCCATGTATAACTTTGCCCCCCCCCCCCAAACTTAATTACTAACAGCCTACTGTTACCCAGAAGCTCTACCGGTAACATAAACAGTCAATGAACAGGTATTTTGTAGGTTTTATGTGTTATATACTGTACTGTTAAAATAAGCTAGATAAAAGGAAATAAAATCAGAAAAGACAAAAAATACACTTAAGAGCACTGCATCGAATGAAAAAAGTCTCTGTTTAAGTGAACCCACAGAGTTCAAACCCATGTTGCTCAAAGGTCAGCTGTATTTGGCATGATAGGCAAGTTAAATTTTAAGAAGGGGAATAGAAAATAATAATATTGATACAGATTTCCTACTCTTAGCTGTCTTTCCTTCTTTACTTCTCCCATCCCTGTAATATGGTAGTTGACTGTCATCATTGTTTTTGGACTTTATTCCTACTCGCACCACTCCTCTAAGCGCTTTCCTCTGAACTGCCCACCTTGACTTTTTTTTTTTTTACTTCAACATGTGTCTGTATCATGTTGAATCTCAATACAGATCTACAGGGGTGTTTTTAAGTCAAAGAAAAGCAAGGATTAAGAGTACTTTTAATTCACTGGTGCCTAGGTGGCTCAGTTAAGCATCCCACCTTGGCTCAGGTCATGATCTTACAGTTGGTGAGATTGAGTCCTTCATTGGGCTCTGTGCTGACAACTCAGAACCTGGAACCTGCTTTGGATTCCGTCTCCCTCTCTCCCTGCCCCTCACCACTCATCCTCTGCCTCTCTCAAAAATAAATAAACATTAAAAAAATCAATTAAGGGGCGCCTGGGTGGCGCAGTCGGTTAAGCGACCGACTTCAGCCAGGTCACGATCTCGCGGTCCGTGAGTTCGAGCCCCACGTCAGGCTCTGGGCTGATGGCTCGGAGCCTGGAGCCTGTTTCCGATTCTGTGTCTCCCTCTCTCTCTGCCCCTCCCCCATTCATGCTCTGTCTCTCTCTGTCCCAAAAATAAATAATAAAAAAAAAATCAATTAAAAAACGACTTAATTCAGATTCTTTGAATCAAGTCTGATTTGGACACAGGACATTGATGTGTTTACTATATACATTTTATGCATTTGGCATAGAACATAGTTTATCTTATTTGTTTTTTCTGTTAATTTTATGTTGCCCTGGGTAAGTTCTTTATTCTTTTCCTTGTAGGTTCTGGGTCCCTCAGAGCAAAATTTGATCTTTCAGAAGGACCTAGTAAACCCACAACACTTGCAGTGCAGTTCCTCAGCGAGGGAAGTACCCTCTCGGGAGTAGATATTGAACTTGTAGGCACTGGCTATAGGCTTTCCTTAGTAAAGAAGCGGTTTGCCACTGGTAAGTTGAGAGATTTTGTTTTTAGTGTACATGGGAACATTCTAACAGTGTGCTACTAAGCAACTATTTTATAAACTGTCAAGCAGTTTATCATCTAGTCATGGAAAATTTCTTCTTCGACCTTTGGTACAAAGTGCCAGGTAGAGACACACCTGGGAGAGAATAACTGTGGTCAGTATACATGGACACCTGTGATCGGATTCTCATGTATCATAAACAGCAGATGGGAACTAGGGTTCTGTGTCTGTAACCACAGTGAAAATGTCCTTTGAGTTCATTTGAAATTGTAATTGCATGGGTCTGCTTGGTGTTTTTCAGGACGATACCTGGCAGATTGCTGATGGACCTGGGAAACGGGTTGGCTCGAGACAGAAGCACAAGTCTGACATCCTGCATTGTCTGTTCTTTCCAACACGATTCTAGCTTCTATTAGGTCCTTTGAACGTACACACATTTGAGAACTGATTACAAACATTAAATTGCACTTTTGAAGTGAGTCATCAAAAGCAATAGCACTGAAATGATTTTCATCGTTGTTAATGATCAACTGCAATATTCCAGAAGCACATTTGTAGAGATTCTCAGTAAAATGAAGTTTTCCTAGGCTGAAATTTCATATTGTCTTCAGTGTCTATGTTGAGTTATATAGTGTATTATCAGACCTAAAATTTCAGGAGAGCAAGCACCAAATAATTCAGCTTTCCATAAATTTTTAGAGTCAGAGATAGGTTTGAAATTTCCTAAGCTTGATATTGAATGGAGACAGAACGTGAATTCTAAGTTTTGGATAACGTTAATTCTGAACACTCAATCAAATTGAGTTATGTGCCATAAAGTAATCAGACCGGAGTCCAAGGTGTACGCAAAAAATGTATAATTTGAATCTCATAGAAACGTTAATAAAGTGTAAATGCTGTTTTATATGATTTTTTTTAATTCTCAAGTGCAATGTGTTTTAAAATAAGCTTGCAAAAGACAGCAGAGAAATTTACTTCTGCAGTTAGTTAACTTTATAGAATTTGTGATTGTTTTTAAGAATTAATGCTGTAGATTTAATTTATTTTTATATGGATTGCATAATGTGTGCCTTTTAAAACAATAACAAAAGCCAGAAATGTGCCTATCCAGGTTTGTGTTCGTTAATGTGCCTCACTTTTTTTCCCTTCACAGTCTGGCTCTTCTATTCAGTGTTAGAGTGGTCAAGCATTTTTACAAGGTAATTGCCATTTTGTAAATATCTTGACCTCAATTGGGAAGGGAATTCAGAGTAACTAAAGGTTAATTTGTACCTAAAAATCCTGGCTCACTTCTTTAGTGATACACTGTAGCCAATAGAAAGAGAAATACACCTAATCGCCTATGTTTACAGGGAAAGAAAAGTTACCTTCAGATATTCCACCTAAGTATGTAAATCATAAAACCAATATGAAAAACTAAAGGTAACTTGGTAACTGCTATTTTAATCCTCAATTTGACACTTCCTTTCATTCTGTTTATCATTGGAAATTTATACATTTAATGAATGTGTTGGGGGCATGAGTTTTGTATTTCGCGAGGAACACATTTTAGAGAAGATTAGTTTTGGCATTGGAGAAGTACTGCCGTTTGTTTTCATTTCAACAATTGGGACAGTTACCAATTTGTATGTTATTGGTTAATTGCCAACTGCTAGAAATTGGGAGAGGATTTGAAGTGATGGATTGGGTTAAGCATTTCTTGAACTACTAATATTAAATAGTAAAAAAACCTAACTTTATAGCGAATCCTAATTGAAGGACTTAAAATGTTTTGGACAGTTTCATAATTTACAAGTGGGAATTTTATTTATAAATACCAATGTCCTGCCTTTTACGTAGAAGTGATAAATTGTTATATATGATAATTTATATAAAACCACTAATTATTCTGTTAAGCTTTACAGAACATTAAAACCCCTACTACTAGACATTTATGTAACATCTTGTTCTACTAAATACAGCAGAAAATCTACTTACTAGCAATACATAGAACACAGTATGTGCTTTTTAAGTATATTCAGTATTAGCCCAATTCGACATTTAGATTTGATTAAAGCAGCATATTAAGACAATTCGCTGAAATGTTCATCTTCACTAAATAGCAAAATGGGAATTTCTAACTCTTATGTTGTGCTCTTTTTAAATGCCAATTACAATCCCTTACTGGAATCTTAAGTGTAACTGCTTTGCAATCACACTGCTTTCTGTGGGCAGTTAATACTTTATTACTGGACTTCAGACACAGTTACACTCACCAGGTTTGTTTCGAATCAAGTATTACCTAAAACATGTACAGATTAGTAAAATGGTTAAACTTCTGCACTTTCTGATTACCACAGTCTTCATGCCAAGTGTCGATACCTACATTTGTATTAGGCGCAGGCTACAATTTTGAAGCCATATGAGTTTATATTGATTTTTTTTTTCATTTAAAAATCCACTAATGGTGTAAAAAAGACCAGTAGATTTTCAATGGGAAATGTATTTAGCAAGCTGGTTCTTGCTGCTGTATAGTGATAAACTTTGTAGCTGCCTCTTTAACCAAGAATTTGTAAACAAAGAACTCTAACAAATGTGAGTTTTTAAGAAATGTTATTTACTACTTTGAGTTGTAATTAGAACAATGCAAATCTATCTTACACAATTTTGTAAATATTTTTGATTTTTTCATAAAATGTAAATTTTACATAAAAGTTGTGCCCTTAATAAACATGTAATATATAATTTATCAGTTGGTTTATGTGTCTTTGTACCCCTAATGATAGTAATAGCTATGGTTACGACAATGCGGGGCAGGTGAGGAGTAATTGGTTTTGAACATGGTATCACCATTTTGACAGGCATGCAGATTGCTCTGTTAATTTAGTTCAACTGGTTATATAGGAAAACTTCATTTGCATTATAACCCCAAGATGCAGAAATTTTTTGAAAGTGATTTTTAAACATATTTAAATACATTTTCTCACTTATAGTTTCTAAATATATTTAAATTGATGTCAAGCTCTACCAAAGACTTTCCTCCAGATAGCTGCTTAGCAACCCTACTCTTCATCTGTTGCTGGTATTGGTCAGAACAAGTGGGTTTTTTGGCCTTTTCCTTATGCTACAGTGTGGCTGTTGCAGGTCCAGAATGTATGTTTACATCCAAAGCTGGGAAGGGGCAGTTCCTGGTTTATCTGTCCTTTCTGTAAGGAGAGTAAAAGCTTTTCCAGAAGCTTTCACCACATTTGTGCTTCTATCCTGTCTTCCAGAATTGTGTGTGAGAAGCAAACAAAGCAAGTAGCCTTTATAATAGAAGTGGCGAAAGGAGAAGAGGCTGGCAATGGCTGAAGGTGAGCTGGCCAGTAAGTCAGCCACAGATTTTTCTGACCGATACAGACAGACCCCAACCCCCCCCCCCCACCCACCCCTTTTTAAAAATAAATTCAGCAGTGAGCAGGGAAAACTTGAAAATCTTTTGTTATTATCTTTAGTAAGAATGTATCAGTATAACCTTTGTATTGAGTACTTTGAAACCAAAGCCTTTAACACTGTATGTTCACTAAACTGGAATTAAAAGAAACCAAAGCCTTAAAAAAAAAAAAAAAAAAAAAAAAAAAAAAAATTTGGAGAGGACCCAAGATGGCGGAACAGCATGGAAGTTTTTTGTGCGTCTTGCACCCATGAAATACAGCCAGCCCAACACTAAACCATCCTGCACACCTACAAAACTGATCTGAGGATTAACACAACAATCTGCACAACGTGAACCACAGAATTCAGCAGGTATACGGCGGAGAGGTGAACTTGGGGAGAGAGAAGCAGCGGAGGACAGGGAGCCGCTTTTGCGTCAGGAGAGAGGATGGAGATGAGGGGGGAGATTATAGGAAAAGCACCCCTCCCCAAAAGCAGCTGGAGAGACAGTGGAAAATTGGAAACAGCCACAGGGACTAAACTAAAAAGGGAGAAAGGAGAGGGCTTAAATTCCATTACGACCGTAAATGGGGAGCGCAGAGTCGGAAACTCCGCAGCTTGATACCTGGCAGTGCCCTGGTGAGAAGAGCAAATCTCCAGGAGCAGAGCGGGGTCTGGAAGTTTCTTGGGCCACATGGGGAGAAGCAGTTCCATTGCTGGGAGGACATTTGGTAGAGGCTGTGAGGCCACCTGTGCCCAGCACACCCCAGAGAACGGCCACATTCGCTGGTGCTGGATCGAGGCCGTTGGGGGTGAAGCTTAGTGCCAGATGTGTTGTGATTTTCCATAATCCCTGAAACTGCTTGCGAACTTTTTCTGGGGCAGGCTGGTACCTGCCTGCAGTCTCCAGGCATCGGCAGCAGCACGGTCTCACAAACGTTCCTGGGTGCAGCCGGCTTTCAGCCGTTGCTCCGTGAGACCCTCAGCAGAGGAGCAGAATGGGTCAAAGCCCCAGTCCCTCAGAAGGGGGGGGGGGGGGCGGGCAGGGAAAACAGTCACATCTGAGACAAAACTTGGGAGAGAGGTACTGCCTGGGGCTTGGTCACGGACAGTGTGGAAGCAGGCAGTGGACGGAAGCTGAAGACGAAGAATGGGTGTGTGATTGCTGATCAGGGAGAACAGAGTTCCAATACTAGAGACTGGGTAGCTGGGTGACTCCATTTTCACCGCTCCTGCGCATGCGCTCATGCACCTACGAACGCACCAACAATCCCCCCAGTAGGCTTAGCAGTGCCATTTAGTGGAGAACGGAACCATTACACTAAACCCTATCCAACGGGGCCAACCTCACTCTTCAAGAACACAAGTCTCACCACCTTAGTTTATGGACTATAAAGCACTTCATAGTTTGACTTCCAGGGGAAAACGAAGTAATTTCAGTAGTATTTCAGTCTGTTAACCAGCCCAACTATTCAATTTTCTTTTTTTTCTCCTCTCTTTTTCTTACAGAAAGAGAAAAAATTCATTTTTATTTTCAATTTTTATTAAAATATTTTTTCTACTATACTTTTTACTTTCGGGTAAATCTTTTAAAATTCTATTTTACTTCCATCATTTCATTTTAGTCTACTTCAGTGTATTCATTTTTTCAAATTTTCAAACGATTTCCTTTTTTTTTCTTTTTCTCCCCTTTTTTCTCTAATCTATCAAGCCACTTTCAACATCCAGACCAAAACACACCTAGGATCTAGCATCATTTATTTTGTGTGTGTGTGTGTGTGTGTAATTTTTTAATTTTAATATTTTTAATTTTTATTTATTTTAATTTTTCTACCTCATTAATTCCTTCTCTCCCTTCAAAATGATAAAACGAAGGAATTCACCCCAAAAGAAAGAGCAGGAAGAAACGACAGCCAGGGACTTAACCAACACAGATACAAGCGAGATACCTGAACCAGAATTTAGAATCACGATAATAAGAATACTAGCTGGAGTTGAAAATAGATTAGAATCCCTTTCTGTGGAGATAAAAGAAGCAAAAGCTAGCCTGGGTGAAATAAAAAATGCTATAACTGAGCTGCAATCATGGATGGATGCTGCGGTGGCAAGGATGGATGAGGCAGAACAGATAATCAGCGATATAGAGGACCAACAGAGAATAATGAAGCAGAAAAAAAGAGGGAGATTAAGGCAAAAGAGTACGATTTAAGAATGAGAGAAATCAGTGACTCATTAAAAAGGAACGTCAGAATCATAAGGGTCCCAGAAGAGGAAGAGAGAGAAATAGGGGTAGAAGGGTTATGTGAGCAAATCATAGCGGAAAACTTTCTTAACCTGGGGAAAGACACAGACATCAAAATCCAGGAAGCAGAGAGGACTCCCATTAGATTCAACAAAAACCTACCATCAACAAGGCATATCATAGTCAAATTCCCAAAACACTCAGGCAAGGAGAGAATCATGAAAGCAGCAAGGGGAAAAAAAGTCCTTAACCTACAAGGGAAAACAGATCAGGTTTGCAGCAGACCTATCCACAGAAACGTGGCAGGCCAGAAAGGAGTGGCAGGGTATATTCAATGTGCTGAATCAGAAAAATATACAGCCAAGAATTCTTTATCCAGCAAGGCTGCCATTCAAAATAGAAGGAGAGATAAAAAGTTTTCCCCAAATTAAAGGAGCTTGTGACCACTAAACCAGCTGTGCAAGAAATTTTAAGGGGGACTGAGGGGAGAAAAGATGAAAATATAAATAAATAAACAAATACCAAAAGTAACAAAAATTATAAAGGACCAGAGAACACTACCAGAAACTCCAACTCTACAAGCAGCAGAATGGCAATAAATTCATATCTGTCAGTACTCACTCTAAACATCAATGGACTCAATGCTCCAATCAAAAGACATAGGGTAACAGAATAGATAAGAAAACAAGATCCATCTATATGCTGTTTACAAGAGACCCACTTTAGACCTAAAGACACCTTCAGATTGAAAATAAGGGGATGGAGAACCATCTATCTTGCTAATGGTCAACAAAAGAAAGCTTGAGTAGCCATACTGATATCACACAATCTAGACTTTAAAATAAAGACTGTATCAAGAGATACATAAGGGCATTATATCATAATCAAGGGGTCTATCCACCAAGAAGACCTAATAATTGTGAACATTTATGTGCCAAATGTGGAAGCACCCAAATACATAAATCAGTTAATCACAAACATAAAGAAACTCATTGACAGTAATACCATAATAGTAGGAGACTTCTACACCCACTCACATTGGACAGATCATCTAATAAAAAAAATCAACAAGGAAGCAATGGCTTTGAATAACACACTGACCACATGGACTTAACAGATATATTCAGAACATTTCATCCTAAAGCAGCAGAATATATATTCTTCTCCAGCGCATGTGGAATGTTCTCCAGAATAGACCACATACTGGGACACAAATCAGCCCTCAGCAAGTACAAAAAGATCGAGATCATACTGTGCATATTTTCAGACCACAATACTATGAAACTTGAAATCAACCACAAGAAAAAATTTGGAAAGATAACAAATACTTGGAGACTGAAGAACATCCTACTAAAGAATGAATGGGCTAACCAAGAAGGTAAAGAGGAAATTAAAAAGTACATGGAAGCCAATGAAAATGATAACACCACAACCCAAAACCTCTGGGACACAGAAAGGCAGTCATAAGAGGAAAGTATATAGCAATCCAGGTCTTCCTAAAGAAGGAAGAAAGATCTCAGATACACAACCTAACCTTATGCCTTAAGGAGCTGGAAAAAGAACAGCAAATAAAACCCAAAACCAGCAGAAGACAGGAAATAATAAAGATTAGAGCAGAAATCAATGCTATTGAAACCAAAAAAACAGTAGAACAGATCAATGAAACCAGAAGCTGGTTGTTTGAAAGAATTAACAAAATTGATAAACCATTAGCCAGTTTAATCAAAAAGAAAAAGGAAAGGACCCAAATAAATGAAATCAAGAATGAAAGAGGAGAGATCACAACCAACACAGCAGAAATAAAAATAATAAGAGAATATTATGAACAATTATATGCCAATAAAATGGGCAATCTGAAAGAAATGGATAAATTCCTAGAAACATATACACCACCAAAACTGAAACAGGAAGAAAGAAAATTTGAACACACCCATAACCAGTAAGGAAATCGAATCAGTAATCAAAAATCTGCCAAAAAACAAGAGTCCAGACCAGATGGCTTTCCAGGGGAATTCTACCAAACATTTAAGGAAGAGTTAACACCTATTTGCTCGAAGCTGTTTCAAAAAATAGAAATGGGAGGAAAACTTCCAAACTCCTTCTATGAAACCAGCATTACCTTGATTCCAAAACCAGACAGAGACCCCACTAAAAAGGAGAACTATAGACCAATTTCCCTGATGCACATGGATGCAAAAATCCTCAAAAAGATATTAGCCAATCAGATCCAACAATACATTAAAAAAATTACCACGACCAAGTGGGATTTATAACTGGGATGCAGGACTGGTTCAATATCCGCAAAACAATTAACGTGATTCATGGCATCAATAAAAGAAAGGACAAGAACCATATGATCCTCTCAATAGATGCAGAGAAAGCATTTGACAAAATACAGCATCCTTTCTTGATAAAAACCCTCAAGAAAGTAGGGATGGAGCATACCTGGAAATCATAAAAGCCATATATGAAAGACCCAACGCAAATATCATCCTCAGTGGGGGAAAACTGAGACCTTTCCCCCTAAGGTCAGGAACAAGACAGGGATGTCCACTCTCACCACTGTTATTCAACATAGTATTGGAAGTCTTAGCCTCTGCAATCAGACAACACAAAGAAATAAAAGGCATCCAAATTGGCCAGGAGGAGGTCAAACTTTCACTCTTCGCAGATGACATGATACTCTATGTGGAAAACCCTAAAGAGTCCACCAAAAAACTGCTAGAACTGATTCATGAATTCAGCAAAGTTGCAGCATATAAAATCAATGCACACAAGTCGGTTGCATTCCTATTCACCAACAATGAAGCAACAGAAAGAGAAATCAAGCAATTGATCCCATTTATAATTGCATCAAAACCCATAAAATACCTAGGAATAAATCTAACCAAAGAGGTGAAAAATCTATACACTGAAAACTATAGAAAGCTTATGAAAGAAATTGAAGAAGACACAGAAAAATGGACAAAGATTACATGCTCCTGGATAGGAAGAACAAATATTGTTAAAATGTCGATACTACCCAAATCAGTCTACATATTCAACGCAATCCCTATCAAAGTAACACCAGCATTCTTCACAGAGCTAGAACAAATAATCCTAAAATTTGTATGGAACCAGAAAAGACCCCGAATAGCCAAAGCGATCTTGAAAAAGAAAACCAAAGTAGGAAGCATCATAATCCCAGACTTTAAGCTATACTACAAAGCTGTAATCATCAAGTCAGTATGGTACTGGCACAAGAACAGACACTCAGATCAATGGAACACAATACAGAACACAGAAATGGACCCACAAACGCATGGCCAATTAATCTTTGACAAAGCAGGAAAGAATGTCCAATGGAATAAAGACAGTCTCTTCAGCAAGTGGTGCTGGGAAAACTGGACAGCGACATACAGAAGAATTTACCTGGACCACTTTCTTACACCATACACAAAAATAAACTCAAAATGGATGAAAGACCTAAATGTAAGACAGGAAGCCATCAAAAGCCTCGAGGAGAAAGCAGGCAAAAACCTCTTTGATCTTGGCCGCAGCAACTTCTTACTCAACACGTCTCCAGACGCAAGGGAAACAAAAGCAAAAACGAACTATTGGGACCTCATTGAAATAAAAAGCTTCTGCACAGCGAAGGAAACAATCAGCAAAACTAAAAGGCAACTGACAGAATTGGAGAAGATATTTGCAAATGACATATCAGATAAAGGGTTAGTATCCAAAATCTTTAAAGAACTTATCAAACTCAACGCCCAAAAAACAAATAATCCAGTGAAGAAATGGGCAAGACATGAATAGACACTTCTCCAAAGAAGACATCCAGATGGTCGACACATGAGAAAATGCTCCACATCACTCATCATCAGGGAGATACAAATCAAAACCACAATGAGATACCACCTCACACCTGTCAGAACGGCTAACATTAACAACTCAGGCAACAACAGATGTTGGCAAGGATGAAGAGAAAGAGCATCTCTTTGCATTCCTGGTGGGAATGCAAGCTGGTGCAGCCACTCTGGAAAACAGTATGGAGGTTCCTCAAAAAACTAAAAATAGAACTACCCTATGACCCAGCAATTGCACTACTAGGCATTTATCCAAGGGATACAGGTGTGCTGTTTCGAAGGGGCACATGCACCCCCAATGTTTATAGCAGTGCTATCAACAATAGCCAAAGTATGTAAAGAGCCCAAATGTCCATCGATGGATAAATGGTCAAAGAAGAGGTGGTGTATATATATATACAATGGAGTACTACTCAGCAATCAAAAAGAATGAAATTTTGCCATTTGTAACTACATGGATAGAACTAGAGGCTGTTATACTAAGTGAAAGTAGTCGGTCAGAGAAAGACAAATATCATATGACTTCACTCATATAAGGACTTTAAGAGTTAAAACAGATGAACATGAGGAAAAGGAAACAAAAATAATATAAAAACTGGGAGGGGGACAAAAACATAAAAGACTCTTAAATATGGAGAACAAACAGAGGGTTACTGAAGGGGTTGTGAGAGGGGGGATGGGCTAAATGGGTAAGGGGCATTAAGGAATCTACTCCTGAAATCATTGCTGCACTATATGCTAACTAGTTTGGATGTAAATTTAAAAAAATAAAATTAAAAATAAAGTAAAAAAAAATTTTTTTAATCTGTTGTTTAACTTAGTAATTCATCACTTTGGATAATTTGTCCTAAGAAAATAATCAGAGAAGTAACCAACGGTGTATACACAAAGATGTTTGTTGCAACATTATTTATAATATGAAAAATTGGGAGGACTGGTTAAATGGATTACTTGCACTTGGTGAGATACTATGTAAGTATTAAAAATAATCTTGAAGATTTGTAGTTATGGAGATAGAAATAATGCTATGTATGATATTAGAAAGTAAAATGTAAGACACACTCTTTTTTAAAAAGTGCATACATCTCGGGTCGCCTGGGTGGCTCGGTTAAGCGACCGACTTCGGCTCAGGTCATGATCTCGTGGTGAGTTTGAGCCCCGCGTCGGGCTCTGTGCTGACAGCTCAGAGCCTGGAGCCTGCTTCGGATTCTGTGTCTCCCTCTCTCTCTCTGCACCTCCCCTGCTCACACTCTGCCTCTATCTCAAAAATAAATAAAACATTAAAAAAAAAAGTGCATACATCTCAAGCAATCTTCCCATGGTCAGTGCAGAGCCCTACATAGGGCTCAAGCCCATGAACCGGGAGATCATGACCTGAGCCAAAATCAAGAGTTGATGCTTAACCGACTGAGCCACCCAAGCACACCTAAATTTCTTTCTTTTTTTTTTTTTTTTTTTTTTTTTTTACTTCTCAGTAGATACATCTATACTCAAAACTTTCTATTTCTTTCTTAAATATAATTCATTGTCAAGTTAGATAACATACCGTGTATACAGTGTGCTCTTGGCTTCAGGAGTAGATTCCCATGATTCATCACTTACATACAATACCCAGTGCTCATCCCAAGTGCCCTTCTCGATGCCCATCACCCATTTTCCCCTCTCGCCCACCCTGCATCAACCCTCAGTTTGTTTTCTATATTTAAGAGTCTCTTATGGTTTGCCTCCCTCTCTCTTTGAAACGTTTTTTCCCCTTCCCTTCCACTATGGTCATCTGTTAAGTTTCTCAAGTTCCACAGATGAATGAGAACATATGATATCTGTCTTTCTCTGCTTGACTTATTTCACTTAGCATAATACCCTCCAGTTCCATCTACCTTGCTGAAAATGGCAGGATTTCATTCTTTCTCATTGCCAAGGAATATTCCATTGTATATATAAACCACATCTTCTTTACCCATTCATCAGTTGCTGGACATTTGGGTTCTTTTCCGTAATTTGGCTATTGTTGATAGTGCTGCTATGAACATTGGGGTACATGTGCCCCTATGGATCAGCACTCCTGTATCCTTTGGATAAATTCCTAGCAGTGCTATTGCTGGGTTATAGGGTCAGTCTATTTTTAATTTTTTGAGGAACCTCCACAGTTTTCCAGAGCTCGACTCCTTTCCTTAACTATGTTTATCATTAACCTTCTTGTATTAATTATGCCACTTCTACTCACCATAGCATTCATTACACTAACTGAATGAGAAGTACAAGGGTATATACAACTCCCTACGGGACCAAAGTGAAACCTCAGGGTTTGCTCTATCCCCTTGTTGAAGCCATCATGCTGTTTGTTAAAGAACCGTTACACCCATTATCATTAATATCTGTTACAGCACCAATCCCAGCCCTCACTTTGGCCCCAACAATATGAATTCCATTACCCATACCATATCCAAAAATCCACACAAACCTGGATGGACTATATACATTAGCCGTATCAAGCCCAGCCATGTATTCAACTCTCTGGTTAGACTGAACCTCAAATTCACAATATGCTTTGAAGTGGGGAGGAGCCCCAGCAGAATTGAAGCTGCTTCTTTGGGTTTGCCATTTGTAATGTTATTCATTATAGGGCTTGGTAAAAAGAAGACTCAACCTCTGTCTTTAGATTTACCATCTAGTGCTTGCTCAGCCATCTCACCAATGTTCATAAACCACCAATTATTCTCAACAAACCATAAACATCTTGCCACTCTACACCTGTTTGGGGCGCCTGAGCTGGAATAGGTACTGTCTTAAGCCTTTCCATCCAAACCCAGCGAGGTCAGCCTGGAGCTTCACCAGGAGATGATCAAATGCACAGGGTACGGAACTGTAACCGCCTGCCCATTCGTAGTCCTTTTTTTCACAGTTAGACCTATTATCATTGGAAAGCTTGAAAACTGGCTAGTTCCACCGGTAATTGGAGCTCCTGATGTAGCAGCGCTCCCCCGAATAAATAATGTAAGTGTGTGATGTCTTCCACCGTCATTTCTACTGCTACTTGTGGCATGAGGATGTGAAGCAAGGGCAGGGGCAGGCTCAGCAGGAGATCCACTTTTAGTTGGCAATCAAGCACATGTGGCCGCTTCTGTTGACCTATTTTTTCTCCTACATTTATCAAGCGGATATGCAGTTTTAGGTGCTATTAACTTTTTTTTACCCCAATTATTGCTATAAAACCTCCAGTTAGATCTCAGTACCCAACACCACTATTTGTCAGAGACGTCCTAATTTCTGCCTTCCTAGCACTATCGTCTGTCCCAGCTCTAGCCGGAGGGGCAACTGAGACACGAAGCCAGGACAGGACGCAGTCTCGTGGTTCCTGCCCGTGTTCCTTTTATTGGCCGCAAAGGGAACTCCCCCAGGTATCACTGGTGCTCTCCAGCTGGCATCCCACATAAGGGTTCTTTGCCACATGGGCAAAGAAAAGGTCTCCCAAATTGAAGATGCCAGAAAGATCTAAGCAAGTTAAGATGCAGCTGAGGGGAGACGACCCCCATTGGGATAAACACTCACCAGGTGGGGTAGAGAGATACTGTCTGAAATGAAACTCATCTGCTTATATGAGAAAGAGAGAGAGAGAGAGAGAGAGAGAGAGAGAGAGAGAGAGAGAGAGAAAGGGAGGGAGGATGCCTTCTGCTGGCCAGGGCCCAGTGCAGAGATGGCTCCCTACCCCGTGATCATCAGGTGTGCTGCCCTTTGCTGAGCGTGCATTTCAGTGTCCAAAGCCTCTCTTCCTCTCAACTCCTAGAGCAGCTTTCATGAGTCTGGGCAATGTCCTTATGACATCAGGCCTGGAGATGTCATGGGGACTCCACTGCCCCATCCTAAAGTCCCTTCTTGGAAAGTCCACTGCCTTCCTCAGCGATTCCTTCTGTGGGCCTTCTTTGGCCTACCCTTTGCACAGATGTTTCCAGAGATGAAGCCAAATCTCTCCGATGTGGCTTTAGCCACTTCTTCCCCAAGGTCTGCAGGTGGAGCCAGCATCCCACCTGGTGCTGTGGGCCCGCCTGTCAGGAGAGGCTCAGGAAGCCACCCCGCAGCCTCAGAGGACGGACTCTCCCATCTGGCAGACCTGGCTCTCAGGTATCTGGTCAGCTTCCCAGCACATCCCGAAGATGATCATGGGACTAGCACAGGAAAGATGGACAGGAAGAGTCAGCTCGCTCTGCCTGAGGGAACAAGGGGAGCACTTACTGTAGAGAGACATGCTGGGAAAAGAGCCATCCGGTCAGATCTTGCCATCTTGGAAAGGGCTCACTTGGATGTGATGAATGATACAGCTGCTTTTCCCCACATCCTCCCAGAGGACCATGCTCCCCAGAGCCACTGTCAGACCTTCTCTCCTCCTGCCCTTGCAAACCCACCTCCTAGAATGTACACACACAGTCTCCCCTTTTGCCACTGTTCACTACCCTCCCAATGACTCTGCTCATTGGCGGTTTTGGTCCCTTCATCGCTGCCTCTCTCTCTCCCGCCTGTATTTCCTCATCAGCCATGCTGATTTCAACAGCCATGTCAGCCGTCTGGCCGGCATACTGGCTTCTCCATTCCTTGACCTCTCGTCAGCTACTCACCGCCATGATCATACTCCAGACTTTGTCATGACAACTCCAGCCCCTCCATAATCTTTATCTTAAGCATCCCACTCTCAAACCACCACTTTCTGTCTTTCCAGATCATTCCATCTGGTACCTGACAACATTCTTCAACCCCACTGGTCTTATCGCCATTTACTGATCCCCACTCCTTGTGGTCCCCATTCCCTTGTTACCCACCTGGGATGCTGTTGCCCATCACGACCACTCCTTACAATATTCTCAACCGCGTTACCCCTCTTATTGGGATGAAAAAACACTAGTCTTGGTTGGAGCTTACTTTCCCACTGCTCTGATCTGCTCCGATCGCCACAGAAGAGACACACACTGCCCAGCCCTGCTTTTCATTCATGACCACCAGCTACCAGCCACTGGTAGCCCCATCCACGTGGGCACCATCCTATAGAGTGGAGCCCCTCTTTTGCTCTCTTGGGATGACTGTTTCGTGCCTACTTTCTTGTCACTCCTCCCTTGCTCTGCCCCTGCTGCACTTGCCTTCTCGGTGTTCCCCGGGCATATCCCACCCTCCACGCCCATTCCCACTGTGCATGTCCCTTTGCAGGCACAGTGTCTTCTGCCTGGACATCTCCTCCAGGTCTCTGCACACCTCACTCTCTCACTTAACTTGGATGTCTGTCCAAATGTCACCTCCTCAGCGAATTCGTTCTGGACCACTCTTTCTGAAATAGTGCCCCTGCCACCATTACACTGCTCAATTGTTTTCTTTGTAGCGTTCATCTCTGCTGGAAATTACAGACTTGTGGATTTGCCTGTTTGTGCTCTGCCTCCTCATCTAGAAGGTAAGCTGCCCAAGGGCAGGACCTATCTGTCTCTGCCACCTTTGCACCCTAAGCACCTAGAACATGCCCTGGAATGTAGGGATTAAACATATTTGTCAAAGGGCGCCTGGGTGGCGCAGTCGGTTAAGCGTCCGACTTCAGCCAGGTCACGATCTCGCAGTCCGTGAGTTCGAGCCCCGTGTCAGGCTCTGGGCTGATGGCTCAGAGCCTGGAGCCTGTTTCCGATTCTGTGTGTCCCTCTCTCTCTGCCCCTCCCCCGTTCATGCTCTGTCTCTCTCTGTCCCAAAAATAAATAAACGTTGAAAAAAAAATTAAAAAAAAAAAAAAGAAATCATTTAAAAAAAAACATATTTGTCAACAAGTGAATGAATTGATAAATACTGCTTGTCTGAGGAAAAGAGAACTGTTTTTTTTTTTAAGCTTATTTATTTTTTTTGAGTGAGAGAGAGAGAGCAAACAGGAGAGGGGCAGAGAAGGAGAGAGAAAAAAATCTAAAGCAGCCTCCATGCTGCAGCACAGAGCCCAACGCAAGGCTTGAACTCATGAACCGTGAGTTCATGCATGACCTGAGCTGAAACCAAGAATCGAACGCTTAACCGACTGAGCCATCCAGGTGCGTGCGTGCGTGTGTGTGTGTGTGTGTGTGTGTGTTTAATGTAACCTTTAATTCAGCCTTCCCAGGAATAGATTTTCTTTTCTCCAATTAGTGAGCTTTTATTTATAACGCTGAGATTACAAATAGTTATGGCCTATTCTGAGGACTGTGATTTAATATTCATTAGAATCCCTAGGAATATTGGAGAGATGAAAACATGACCTAATGGCCAGCTACTGTATCTCTAAGAATGTACCTGATGGGGAACGCCCCTTCATATACATACATCTTCTCTTTTACGATGGCTATATGGGTATTTAATTCACTTATGCTTTATGTTTTAAATGGGTACTTTTCTCTGACATCTTCCAGTTCTCGGCGTTAAGAGAAATGGGTTTGATTACAAAGAGCATAAAGATCTGAGGGTAAATTTTTTCATTTTGAATAATAGCCAAAGGTTGGATGAAAATAAAACTCACACTACAACTCTCGAGTTAGTAATGGGGGAAGTCAGGTTTGCTAATGATCTGTGAAGCTGTACCATTATTTCCAAGATGCTTTTTTTCCCTCTTGCAGTCCTCCTGGTTGGAGTCATAAACTGCACAGCTGACTAGGCAGGACTATCAGAAGTATGAACTGACTGTATTATTCTGTCTCCAGACCAGTGAGATGCAGCATCTGATAGACACACACCCGGCCTATCAGCAGAGCATGTTCCTAGCTGAGGCCATTCTGTTTTCTACCTGGTCTAGTCTCTTCGCTGAGCCAGCAGAAGTGGATCAGGAGCACTGGACCCCCAAGGGCCACGGAGAGCTCATCGCCACAGTTGACCAGCATTGGGAGACTCTGTACAGAGATGATGGTCGAGCTGACTGCCTAGGAGGCTTATTTTTGAGACAGAGACAGAGCATGAACAGGGGAGGGGCAGAGAGAGAGGGAGACACAGAATCTGAAACAGGCTCCAGGCTCTGAACGGTCAGCACAGAGCCCGACGCGGGGCTCGAACTCACGGACTGCGAGATCATGACCTGAGCCGAAGTCGGACGCTTAACCAACTGAGCCACCCAGGCGCCCCGGTACTTTCCCTAAATTTCCTGGACTGTAGAAACATGCAGGCTTCCAGACAGCTCCACCCCGGCCAAGCTCTCGGCTGCTAAGCAACCAATTACTTGATGGCTTGTAGCAGAACTCGTACCTTACTGTCCCAGGACTGCGCAGGAAAGACACGGCTGGCAGCACCCCTTAGACCTGTCCTTCCTTTCTTCTATTCACTCTTATGCATCCTCCTTCTATAGGGAGGAGAAAGACAACAAAATACACTGCTCTGGCCTTGGAGGAACTCGAATCAGGTAGAGGAGGTCGGCAGGGTTCTACTCGAGCACGATATTTGTTATTTCACTTTATATGGTTAGATTCTATGTACTTTGTACACCAGTTTAACTATACAGTGTGTGAATAAATAAAGGAAACTATAAGTTCCTAAGTCTGATTCCTCAACACCTCCCTTCTGAATGTCAGCACTGCTCTCTTTGCTGCCCGAGGCTCCCTCCACTTGCCACCTATCCTGTAAGCTGTGACTTTGCTAATTCTCTACTTTAGAACTTTCATTGGTTCTCCTTTGTCCGTAGAACTGAGTAAAACCCTCCCAATCTGGTACTGAAGGATTTCAAAATTATCATCCTTCTGGCTTTTCCAGGTAAATTTCCCTCCTACTTCCCTTGACCTCGTTCAATATTTTAGCCTGTATCAGTCTGTTAATAATTTCCAAAGCACTCTTCAAATCTCTGATCTTTGCCCACGAAGATCTACCATGACAATGAGAAACAGAAATGCAAATTCCCTATTTGACACAACTAGAGGATTTTTATGTCGCAAAATCACAAAACATGATGTAGAGCTGTCTGCACAATGGCAAACAGAATATGAGAAGATCCTGAGAGTACTGAAGGTTGTAGTGAGAGTAGGCTAGCTACTCCCTCCCCCCTCCCCTACCTCATTAACAGGTGAAAGCAAACATCTCAAGTAAGAAGGGTGCCTTTTGGAATGCTGGCGAGAGTCCTAAAGGAAACCGAACGAAACCGAAACCGATAATACATGGTTCTCCAAAAGTTGGTGACCATTCTGAGGGTTAAAAATAAAAACCTCTTTAGCAACGAGAACAAGCAAGTGCCTGGCAGCAGGAGTTACTCTGGACCCCATTTGTCTCCAAGATAATGCAAGGGAAGAAGGACCAAATGTGGAATCACATGTTTAAGCCATATTTACATGGTCCATCTGAAGAACCCTATAGTTGCAATCTTGGTTGGCTTGGGAGAAGTAAAGTCTAAAAGAACTTAGTCATGCACCTAACCTCGGGTCATAGGAGAATTCCTGTTATGGTCTGGAACACAGGCCTGACCTCTCCCCACACACAACTCCTAAAAGTGTCTTGCCCATGAGGTACTCATCTTATCCAAAGAAGGGTCATTTTAAAATGTCAGTATAAAAGGGTCATTTTAAAGTACCTGGGTGGTTCAGTCGGTTAAGTGTCCGACTTCGGCTGGGGTCATGATCTCACAGCTCGTGAGTTCAAGCCCTGTGCCAGGCTCTGTGCTGACAGCTCAGAGCCTGGAGCCTGCTTCATGTTCTTTGTCTCCCGTCTCTTGGCCCCTCCCATGCTCATGCTCTGTCTTTGTTTCTCAATAATAAATAAACGTTAAAAAAAATTAAAATGTCTGTATAGTAACAGTTAAGCAAAAAGGAGAAAGAACAAAAGATTGAGAACCATGACAGGAAAAAACAAATGGCAGATGAAATATACTCACAAGAAATATCTTTCCATGAAAGAGATGAAAAATGAGACCAAATATAAAATCATGAATTTAAAAATGTCATGAAGTAATTACTTCCATGAAACAAGAGCATAATGAAGACAAACAAGAGCTCATGATAAGACTAGTAAGAAAGTAGGAAATGAAAGATGAACTGACAGAGCTAAAGAAAGAATTGGAACGAGGCATTGAAGAGAATGTTAAGGTCCCGCATGAGCAACTAGGGACAAATAAAATGAAATTATTATTTATGTTATAGGTCAGTCATGTAAATTCATACCTAGGGTCAGCCTTATGAAGCCCGGGACTCTTGGCTTGCTTTACTTGGATCCAGACCTGGCTGGTCTATGTCTTCCGTCTTTTATCCTTAGAAGCTTTTTTCCAGTTTCACTAGGACTGCTGTATCCTCTTGGTTGACTGATGGCCTAGCTCCTGTTCCATCTTCGATTTTGACACAGGGCATCTTCTGGTTCTGTTTTGTTTCCATCTCTCAGCATCTTGTCTTGTCTTGTCTTGTCTCGTCTCATCTCATCTCATCTCACCTCATCATTCAGCAAATATTTACTGAGCACCTACCATGGGCCAGCCAGGGACTCTGCCAAGCATAGGAGTCATGGCAGTAAGCAATTCAGGCATATCCCTGCTTTCATGGTGCTTATAGTCTAATAAGGCACACAAATCCTTAAAACAAATAAATACAGAATTGTGCTGTGAAGAGGGTGCTGATAAAGTAAAATTTTATTTTAAAGAAGGAAGATGTTAAGTTACTAGTGCTTCTCAGTTTAAGTGGAATAAGCAAATCACCTAGGGGCAGATCTTCTTCATTCTGGAAGAATCTCCCAAGACCTCACTCAGCTATAAACCAAAAGGCCAGAAGGCACCCTCTGCCTGGGCGAAGGTGTCACAGAAACTTGGCTGTGTTGTAAAGGCTTCCACCTAATCCTTTGGAATGCAGAACCCTGAGGGCTCTGGGAAGAAGGTGAGCAAATGTGCACGAAGAACCAAGGAGACATTCTCTCCCACCACCAAGGACAGCTCTGCTGAGAGTAACCTCTGAAATGACTTGTAAAAACTATTTACCCTCTTGTTCATTTGCAAGTTGACAAGTAAAACAAATAAAAAATAAACTAAAAAAATTAAGTTGACATTCAAAATTTCCATCGTAAATTTAAATAGAAAGAACCGGTATTTGTGGCATGTTATAAGTACTGACATTTAAAAACAAAACATATGTCATTTTTAAAGATGCCTAATGGAATAAAATACATCAGTGGTTTGACACTCACTGCTAAATGGCCATATTTTAAACTTCTGTAGCCAAGGGGCGGTTAGGTCTGACTTTGGCTCAGGTCATGATCTCATGGTTCATAGGTTCGAACCCCACGTTAGACTCTGTGCTGACAGTTCAGATCCTGGAGCCTGTTTCAGATTCTATGTCTCCCTCTCTCTCTGCCCCTCCCCTCCTCACGCTCTGTCTCTCTCAAAAATAAATAAACATTAAAAAAATTTTTTTTTTTTAAATTCTGCAGCCAAAGTGTGATATTGTGCTACTGAGGTCAAACTAAAACCAGGTCAGCTAGGATTCCAAGACCACAGAGCCTGGGAAGGGAGCTAAGGTCAGAAAGGCCACGGGCCAGGGGCTTCCACGGGTGCTACAATCCATACCTGGACCTCTACTAATTAGCATAAAGGTCTGCAGTGAAAGTGGCACAATGAATGCAGCGGCAGGCTTTTTCTGGCGGGTATTGGCGCTATCTAAGACATGTGGGTTGGCTAACAGATTTTAAAGGTACTATCCCTTACCCTCATAGGAACTCAGGGCAAGGTTAATTCATCCACTGGGAGGGCATCTGAGGTTCATCTCATCCCCTCACAGGCCAGTCAGCGGCCACTGATGTGACAAAGATGTCCGGTGGCCTGGTGCATCCTGAGTAGCACAAAGACCTGGCTCTGGAATGTCACGGGGCTGACTCCAGTCAAGTCAAGGTCATCAAGCTCAAGGAACAGAACAGCCATATTAACTGCTTTGTGCCAGTTTGTTAATAAATGTTTAATAAGGGTCTGTATGTCCAGTAGACCTGATGCGAGGGGTTTGAGACATTGGTGAGGTTGTGTGGGAGTAGCGAGCCTTCAGGTAATTCAGACATCTTTAGGAGGCTACTGAAAACAGTATGGGCAGTGTTATATGATTAAGCTGGTTTAGCTTAGTTCATGACATAACCATAATCTATTTTTTAAGTTTATTTACTATGAGAGAGAGAGAGAGTGAGAGTGGAAGGGGCAGGGAGAGACAGAGAGACAGAGAGACAGAGAGACAGAGAGAGAGAGAGAGAGAGAGAGAGAGAGAGAGAGAGAATCCCAAGGAGGATCTCCAGTGTCAGCACAGAACCCGACGCAGGGATTGAACATGACCCGAGACGAAACCAAGAATCAGATGCTCAACTGACTGAGCTGCCCCGGGCACCCCAACCATAATCTATTTTTTAAAATTCGCCAGCTTTAAAAAAAAAATTCTTTTTTTTTTTTTTTGGTTCTTTTAAAAATTTTTTTTAACCTTTATTTATTTTTGAGACAGAGAGAGACAGAGCATGAACGGGGGAGGGTCAGAGAGAGAGGGAGACACAGAATCGGAAGCAGGCTCCAGGCTCTGAGCCATCAGCCCAGAGCCCGACGCGGGGCTCAAACTCACGGACCGCGAGATCGTGACCTGAGCTGAAGTCGGACGCTTAACCGACTGAGCCACCCAGGCACCCCCCCCCAAAAAAATTATTTTTAATGTTTCTTTATTTTTGAGAGAGAGAGAGACAGAGCATAAGTGGGGGAGGGACCGAGAGAGAGGGAGACACAGAATCCGAAGCAGGCTCCAGGTTCTGAGCTGTCAGCACAGAGCCCAATGCAGGGCTGGAACTCACAGCCGTGGGATCATGGCCTAAGCCAAATTGAGACACTTAACCGAATGAGCCACCCAGGCAGCCCCAAAATCAGCGAGCTTTTAAAAAATGTTAATACATTTTACATATTTTTATGTTAAAATTTTAAATCCATATACCTCCCCCCAGAGAATTTTATCCCTAGTGTAATATTTTTATGCAAGAGCATTTATTAACCATATTATTTCTCTGAGATACATATATTTTGCTTTGCAGGAAAATGTACACATATGTAACTGTTTTTCGTTTCCTATAACCGTAAGAATTAAAATGATTTTGGATTGGACTATCAGCACAATTATTATTAGCACTAATTGATCAGATATGAATATATTAGAAATATGGGTAATCATTAAGTACACAAGCCAACTATTACTAGAAATAATAGCTCTACCTTGAATCTGACAGAGTTTGGGGGAGGGAGTTGTGCTGCAAAAAAGTGTGAGAGGGTGGTTCAGAGGAAAAGAATTTCAACTACATATAAAAAGGCCCCTTGTGACCCCAACGGACCATCGACTGAGAAAGGTGACAACATCCAGTCACGGCACCTGGGGTAAGATGGCCTGAACTCAGAGCCATCAGGAAGCCTCCTGCGTAGATCCATCTCAGCATTATCCTTGTCCAGGTTAACTGGGCACGCTCAGAGAAAGTAGGACAGGGTCAACACCTTGGCACAGGAAAAGCAAACTACAGCCCGCAGGACAAATATGGCTGCCTCCTATTTTTGTGTGGCTCATGAACTAAGCATGGTTTTTTAATTTTTTTTTTTTTTTTTTAGACCGAGAGAGAGCATGAGCAGCAGAGAGGGAGGAAGGGGTTGAGAGGGACAGAGAGAGAGAGAGAGAGAGAGAGAGAGAGAGAGAGAGAGAGAGAATCTTAAGCAGACACCATGTTCAGTGTAGAGCCTGACTCAGGGCTCAATTCCACGACTTTGGGATCATGACCTGAGCCAAAATCAAAAGTCAGATGCTCAACTGACTGAGCCACCCAGGCACCCCTGATTTTTATGCTTTAAACTGTTGAAAAAATTTTTAAAGAATACTTTGTGACACATTAAAATTGTGTGACATTCAAGTTTAGTGTCCAGAAGTAAAGTTTTATGGGAACATAGTGACACTCATTTGTTTACATATTATCTGTGTCCAAGGCTGCCTTCCCGCTATGAGAGTGGAGATGAGCAGGTGCAGTCGACACCAAATGTCCTACAAGCCTAAACAACGTACTCTCTGGCTCTTTTACCGACTGTATTTAAAAAATTTTTTTTTCAACGTTTATTTATTTTTGGGACAGAGAGAGACAGAGCATGAACGGGGGAGGGGCAGAGAGAGAGGGAGACACAGAATCCGAAACAGGCTCCAGGCTCTGAGCCATCAGCCCAGAGCCCGACGCGGGGCTCAAACTCACGGACCACGAGATTGTGACCTGGCTGAAGTCGGACGCTTAACCGACTGTGCCACCCAGGCGCCCCTACCGACTGTATTTTAAGCCTTTGAAGGGTAGCAGAATACGACACCCCAAAACGTGGCACGTTGGCAAACCGTTTGAGCTGTAGGCACTTGAAAAAGAGCAAACGCAGAGAGCCTTCCTCTGACCCCCCCTTGTCTGCCTGAAGACAAGTTCTCCAAAAGGAACCCCATTGTCACAAATCTCCTCCCTGGGGGTCTCATCAACCAGGGATGGTCAACTCTTGCCACAGGAAAGCAGGCTGGAAGGTGACACAGAAGCTGATACCACACCCAGGCTTTGTCACCAAATGTTACACCTTCCATCTCTTCTTCTAAGGACTCATTCATCTTTCCTAAAAGTCATTTACTCTCCCCAAGAGGCTGCCATCAGGCATCTTGCTTCCCTATTAGGATGGTATTGAGCCTGAATTCTAGGTCACCTTGGGGAATTACTCATTCTTCCGTATCTCCCAGGTATACGTGGTGTTCATGTTAGTAAGCTTCTGTTTGTCTCTGGTTAATTGGTCTCTTATTGAAAGTTTTCAGCTGAGAATTCAGAAGAGTAGAGGGAAAATTATCTTTCCTCTCCAATACGCTGGTGATGGATGAAGGCGGTTCTGACTGAGACCTTTGGCAACAAGTGTCGAGAGCCCTCACGGAAGAGGTCACTCTAGAGGGGAGCCTAGAATGGTGACTTGGGTTCGATGTCAGGGTGAAGTCACCGCGACAGGAGAACTGGCTTTGGCACAGCAGGAGGCTAAGACCTAAAGCTGCCTGACTGGGCCTAGAAGCCATTATGCTTTAAGAGGTAGGCCCTTGAGAGCAAATTAAAGAGGCTGTAACCCCGGGACCCTGAGCCAGGGGCATGGTAGGTGGGGCACACTCGGCCAAGGGTTGTTTGCCCTTGAAGAACCATGATGGCCAGGCAGGGATCGTGACCATCAGCGGCACCACCACAGCAGAGGACAGGGCTCCCTGGGCTGTGGGCCACCTGCTGACACAGTCTTGTGGAAAGTGAAGTGAGTCTAGGAGCAAAATGGGGTTGGGGTGCCGAGGACCCTTCCGTTTGGGGACACTGATTTATGCAGACGGTGGCTGCTTCTGGGGCTGTGTCTCTCACCGGCAGCATGCGGCCACAGAGGTCCTGGCTTAGAAAGGTGCTGGCGGGAGGTGTGGGCTGAGGTGGATGGGTGTGGAGGCCTGGACATCCCCGGGGTCATTCACGGGAGGTTTAAGGTGCCCAGGATTGAGGCAGGATTTGAAGTGGGAGGGGCCCGAGCAGCAGGGGCCAAAACCTGAGCTGGATGGTGGGAGGTCTGGGAGGTCCTAGATGACAGCGACAAGAAGAGAGAGGGGGATACAGTGGTTTAAACAGCCAAGGGTGGGGGATGGGTGGTCTCAGACGGATAATAAACTACGCTTGTGACAAGTGCCCTGAATGAAAAAATACCAGGTGCTCTGAAAATAACAAGGGGGGGGGGGGTGTGAGGAGTCGGGGCTGATCTAGATTGGAGGGTCTATCTGGGGAAACGGCATTTCATTGGCGAATTAAAAGATGAAAGGGAGTTTGCGAGCTTGCCCTTGAGCGACTCAAAAGTGACAGGGAAAAAGAGCCACGGCTACCTCCGGTGGGCGATGAAAAAGGACGCCGTGGGCCACGCTTCAGGCTCACTTAGGAGAGGGAAGAAGCACGGGGCCTCGAATCCAGCCTTGCCGCTTCCCTGCAAGCTCAGGTCGGAGCCGCTCGCCCCCTCTGCGCACACGTAAAATGGGGAACAACAATACTTATGTCATTGGCTTGTCAGGAAGTGCGAATGAGTCAGGTGTGTGCGTCACCACAAACAGAGTCTGTTTTCTGTGGGAGTTAGCGATTATTATTATTTAGGAGAAATTATTTCTTGGGGGATGGCATCCAAGCCTAAATTACAGCAGGTCTTTCTCTCTGTATTCATTTCATCCTTTCAATAAGCCTGTGAGATAGGTTAACAAGAAGAAAACCCCAAAGAGCAGTCTTCTTTTCCTTCTTTCTGGATCAACACCGCCTCAAGCCCTGGCCTTAACCTGCATTCTGCTGCTGTGACAAGGGGCCTTTTGTTCAAATCTGGGGCACTTAGGAGGTGGCTTCCTGCCAAACTGCCTTTTAATCTCTCAGATGCCAGGCTCTCAGGTGTTCAGGTTCTTACCGCTTCAGTTTTTAGGCCACAGTCGTTATGGGAGAAGCCAAGGGTTCGAGTGTGTGACTGTGAGGGACCACCGGGGACGCTGCAACCTGCCTCGGGGCTCCAGCTGGGGGCTGGGGTCCCCACAGATGCCACTTCCGCCATCGGGTGGCCTGCTCCCAGTCTGGGTGGAGCCATTCTGAGAGCCATCTCAGTGTGTCTCAGACAAGCGTCCACACCTGATCCTGGCATCCACACCAGACCATACCATCCATCACCACGAGCTGTGTCAATCAGGTTGGAAATATACCCAACCTTTCGTTTTCCTTTCCTTTTCTCATTTATTTTCATATCTACTTCACGTGGCCATATTTTTGGAGCACTGTAAGCTGAACTGACTCCTCTTTGGAATCATCGGGGGCAACCAGGAAGTGGAGGGCCAAAACCGAGGGTGTAGTGATGGGCCCGAGATGCACAGGTGGATCCAGGAGAGGACGGCCCGGAGAACCCTGGACCCTGGCCACCGACAGGCTGGGGGAGCAGCCTGCATGGGTCCCCACATATCCCTCCGGGGACACCAACAGCAGCAAGGCCCCTTGCAGAAACTTTGGTGGCTGGGGATGGTGGTGGAGCAGAGGCAGAACAACAGGGCAGACAACACAGGGGGGCCATCTGGACAGGTCGTTTTTGAAATCATGTCATAAATACCTTTGAGGACCCCTACAAATAACTGGGAAATGTGCTATCGTTGAGTTAGCAGCGGCTCAGACTGTTGCAATTGCGCGAGAGAAGTCGACACGATTCATTTTGCTCTGAGGGAGAGAGCTCCTGATCTCCGTCCTCATCCACCCCTTAACCTTCTCCATGGATTGGTCAGATCAGCCTTGTGAAAATTATGGGCCAGGAAGGAGGCACAGATGGAAGATGAGGTGAGTAGCCAGAAATACATTGTTGGTGGCCGGTCACGTGCCAGAAATTTATTCTTCAAGACATCGTCTGAGGTAGGTCTGCTTATTCCAGTGTTACAAATGAGGACACTGAGGCACAGAAAAGTTGTTTGCCTGCCCAAGGTCACACAGCTACTAGGTGGCAAAGCCGGGATCTAAACTGTGGTCCACTCACACCCTTTTACATGCTGGAGAGAAACACTTTGTTCTTTGACACCCAGTCAGCGCGAGGTGTTTGATGGAGGCAAGGCAAGGCGCCAGGAAACGGCCACATTTCCAGAAACTTCTTGCTGTCAGTGTGTTGGTCTGTCCTCCAGCCCGCTGCCCGCAGGCTGCCACCACTGTCGAAGTGCCCTCTCTCTCTGGCCAGTCGGAGGCCAATACCGTTGCAAATCCTCACTCACTCTCTACGAAACAACCCCTCGAGTTCCGGAGCCCTGGCTTCAGCTCGCCGCACTCCTGCCAAGCTGTTATCGCCAGTGAAAGTCAACAGAACCATTCCAGGCAATAAAATGACTCTGCAAAAGATCAGTCTGCACTGGGGGTCAGCTAAGGGGCCAAATAAAAGCCCTCGGCTCAAGCCCGCCAAGTCAGTCCATCCTACCCAGGTATACCTGTCAGGCCTATTCTAAGTCCCACACAGGGGCGCAGAGGAAGGAGATGCCCCGGGAGCCTCGGCCTCCCCCGACTGCGGCAGCTTGGCAGGGGCCGGCAGCTGTAGGACACCCATCTAGGTTCAGAGGTGTCGCCAGCTGTCCTGGGAGCACTCCCTGAAATACGGACCCGAGACCAAGCGCTCGAGAGCAAATTCCATCAGAGTCCCGAGAAACGTCAGATATGGGAAAGAGAAAAGCATGCTTCAGGCTGCTGAGGTTAATTTGGGGCAGAAGAGAGAAACAAGAATGTGGCCCACTTGGCTGCTTCCCTGTCCTTCTGCACTCTTGTAAATCCCGAAACCGTGATACTGAGCTCCAGAAGCCAATCGGCACCGCTGGCCCCGCCCCAAGCTGTTTCTCAGCAGGGCAGTGCTCCAGGGAGTGCCAAGTGGCCTGTCCCGGGCGGGGGGAGTGGAGGACATGGGTTCCGCAGGGCACTGCTCTGGGAACAGAGCAGTGAGCAGCGGACGTGGCCGCACTGGCGGAAAGCGCTCCCTCCTGGCCACGCTGGCTGCCAGCGGCCCCTGGGGACACTGGAACTCCGGCACCGGTCAGCCCCAGACTGCCCACGGCTCCGTGCCTGCTCGGAGCCCTCAGTCGCACTGATTGCTACCCGGCAGGTGTAGCCACGTATGCACGTGTGAGAGGGACCCCAGCCCTCTTGATTTAACCAACAGACCCGACAGAGCACAGGAAAGTTGCCTACTCAACGTCTCCACTCAGATGTCTCCTGGGCACCTCAAAGTTAACAGGCCCCAAAGCTTCCCTCTCAAACTGGTCCTGTCTTCATTCTTCCCATCCTTTCTTTTCTTTTCTTTTTTGTTATGTCTATTTAGTGTTGAGAGAGACAGAGCACGGGCAGGGTGGGGGCAGAGAGAGAGGGAGACACAGAATCTGAAAAGGCTCCAGGCTCTGAGCTGTCAGCACAGAGCCCGACGTGGGGCTGGAGCCCAGGAACCATGAGATCGTGACCTGAAGGGAAGTCGGGCACTCAACCGACTGAACGACCCAGGTGCCCCCATTCTTCCCCATCTTGGGGCAATGCCAGAACCATCCTTCTGGTTCCCCAGGCCCAAAAGCTTAAAGTCAAAACCCACATCCAGTCCAAGGAAAACCCCGTTGACTCTCTCTTCCTGGCATATAGAGAGTCCAATTGCCTTATCACCTCCAAACACAAGCTACAGTCATTTATCTCCTGGGTTATTTTATTAGCCTCCTAAATGTCTCCCTTCTACCCTTCCTGAGTCTGAGGAGGACCTCATGTGACTCTCACCTGGAAGCCACTGTTCCCTTTAAAAAAAAAAAAAAAAAAGTCAGACTACGACACACTCTGCTAAAGAAGCTTCCAAAGACTTCTCATGTCACTCAGAGCACCACAAAGCTTTTCGCAATCTGGTGCATGTGCCCCCCCACCCCTTCACCTCACACCTTTCCTCTCTGACTTCCTCTCCTATTCCTCATCCCCTTGCTTACCTCATCACCTTCGCCTCCCTCTTGTTCTTCCTCAAATATGCCTGCTTCTGCCTCAGGGCCTTTGCATCTGCTCTTTCCTTTGTCTGAAGTGCTCTTCCCACCTTTGCCGAAATATCCTATTGTTCCCTGTGATAGTTATATAATATGTTCACAAGTTCTTTGATATCCACCTCCTTCAAGAGGTAGAGACTAATTTCCCTCCCTTTGACCCAGCTCGAAGGAACAACGCAAAGCCAGGTGATGGTGTAGGACTTTAGAGACCACATCACGAAATGCACTGCGTCTTCCCCCTCCTTCGCTCTCTCTTGGATCACGCAGTCTAGGGGAAGTCAGCTTCCATGTCATGAAGACAATCAGGCAGCTCTCTGCAGAGGTCTACATGGTTGGAAACTGAAGCCTCCTGCCCAGAGCCATGGTGAGCCACCCTGGAGGCAGACCCACCAGCCCCAGTCACCTTCAGATGGCTTGACCGCAACCTGATGGGAGATCCCCAGCCAGAACCACCCTCCCCCATCTGTTCTGAGATTCCAGCCCCTCAGAAACAGTGAGAGGTAATAAATCTTTGTTGTTTTAAGCTTCTAAGTTTTGGGGTAATTTGTTAGGCAATAATAGATCATCACTATGCTCGCTTCCCCATTCCCTTCAAGTTTCTGCCACAGTGTCACCTTCTCAGAGACGCCTTCCTCAGCCACCCTGCTGAAAGCAAAATGTCCCCCCCCTCCTCCTGGGATTTCTTACTCCCCACAGCACTTACCGCCACCTAATACTCCGGATAGCGTACATGTCTTTTTTTTTTTTTTTTAATTGTCTCTCTCGTCCTTACTAAAATAGAAATTCCAGGAGGGCAAAGGATTTTGTGTCTTGTTTATTGGCATGTGTTCAGTACTCACTAAATATTTGCCGCATGAATGAATGAACGCATGCCACGTCTTCGCTGTCCAGATTCACTTCCTGAATGCAAGATTCATCCGTTTTTCATAGTTCATTCTGCACCTATTTTTCTAAGGAGTCTGTCTGGTCTTGTCTTTTTTCACTACCACACAAGCTGGAAAAGGCCACTTGGTCTTACACAGGCAGGAGGTGACCCAGCCTCTTTCCTGAAAGTAGGTCTGCTACGAAAACGAGCACCTTGGAGGCTGGTGGTCATGTCTGTCATACTTGAGGGCTGATCGGTTTCTAAGGATTTTAATTTAGTCAAACAGGCTCCAAAAGACAAACAGTCCAAGCGGCAGATATATCCCAAGTGGAGGCTAATCTGATCGTCCTTGGTGCCAGTACATTCAAGTCCGTCATGTGTGGCCAGCCCGCAGTCATGTGGCACCGGGGGGGGGGGGGGCAGCTGTGTCAACAGGGCCCTCGCAGGTCCGCACACGACGTGGCCAGAGATTGAGTTTCAAATATAGGAGAAGGAAAGCACGAGCGAGGAAAGCAGATGGAAACGCCCTTGTACAAAAAAGAGCTGTTAGCAGGCCTGCGTAGGGAGAGCACTGTCTGTATACAGGGCCTGTGTTCTTAGAAAGCTCCGTGTCCACTGCTGTTGTGAAATCACCCCTGCCGGCTCTCTGCTTGTTAGCTAGGTGTACTTTGAGGCCTCTCTACCTTGGAAATATCCTGACACTTTGACCAGGATCCCCACCCGGGACACGGATTGCTGCAATGTCCTTGGGATATGGTGTCTATATTATTACACTGATTAAAAAGCCACGTAATAAAAAGCCACATTCTGAGTTCATGGCACTGTGTGTCCTCTAGGTGACGGGTGTACCTAGGAGGAACAGCCAGAACATCTGGTTCAGGCCCCTGCTCCACACGAGCCAGCTGGGGTGGTCAATTTTTGCCCTTGGGTCTTGGTTTCCACAACTGAAAACGGACCGGTTTTTAGCCCCCCATCCTCTTTGGCTCCAGCCTTTTCTGCGGCGCTGGAGACATACTAAACAAGTGGAGGCTGCAGGTAGAGTGGGTAACGCAGGGCCTGGCACAGAACAAGGGGTGGTGGTGTCATCAGTATCATGCATTGCCGTGACAATCAGTGATGTTCAGTCAGGGCAGAGATTCTCAGAGGCCAAGGCACTCCGGCTGGGAGAAAGGCGACATCTGGCCACCGGGACAACTGTCCCCAGCAAGTCCCAACGCAGGAACGTGTCCAGTATGCCTCCCTCCCCAAGCCTCAGGTCTCCGATCCAGGGGTCCCTCACTCAAAGCCCAGGGAAGCGCCCTTCCCGCTGCCTCCCTCTGTCCCCTGCTTCTCATGCCTTGAAATCAGCTAAGCAGAGTGAGACCTAGAGAACAACTTGCTGTATTAGATATGCAGAGTGCTCACACTTTAAAAAGCTTAAAGCAACTGGCATTAACTCCAGACTGGGTTTCAGGCAAAGGGGACAGGAAGTGGGGAGAAGCGATGGAGCTGGGGAAAGTCCCCAGGGCTCCCCTCTGTACTTGGGCCGAGCCTTTGATTCACCTTCCACAGCGCCCTGACCTCTGGTGTGGAAACTGGCGCGGTTGGGTCCCTGTCACGTGTCGTCGGGCAGGTTACAAATAGCATGGGGATTAGCAAACCCATCCCGAAAGGAAAGGACTGGTTCAAGGGCAGGGAAAGTTACCAGTTTAATTCCGGCCGACTATTAACAATCGAGAACCCGAAAGGGGGTTCTGTGGTAAGGCGGACGGAGCCTAAGTGTGAGCGCGGAAGGGACAGAGCTGACCTGCCCAAGGCCCGCTTCAGTACTGGAGCTAGGAGCTCCTGCCTGGATGGCTCAGGTATGGAGGACCCTTGTCTCACATTCTAATAGAGCGCAAGTTTCAGGGACCTGGTGTCTCCATAACCCTTTTCTGGTCGGGGAGCTTGCAGCGAGGGACTTGCTCCAGTGACCACCCCCCACCCCCCTTCAAGGTCTCCAGAGGGGCAGGAGTGGCACACGCCGCTGGGTAGACTAGCCCTAGACGGCGTCGTGGCCGAAAGCGCGGCCTCAGGTACGCAGGGCCCAGTCCTGCCTGGGCCACCAGCACATCGGAGAGGGCAGCGGGCGAGTCCCCTTCCCGCGTCTCCCCCTGCCCCAACTCTGGGCCCGGGACCCTGAAGGGAACCGGCTCCCTTCCTGCTGCCTGGATCTCGCAGCGCGCAGTTCGGACAGCCGGGAGGAGAACCTCAACTCGCCGCCCCCTACCTCCCACGGCTGTGGGCCAGCGAAGTGGCGGGGGTGCCCATTTTTCCTGGATTCCTTGCGCGCACGGTCACGGGCGTAGAAGCGGCCAGATCTGCCCGCCCCGGGCTCCAAGGCCGTCCCCCGTCCTCCACTGCCGCGCCGGGCGCGTCTCCGGCCCCGAAGGGCAGCACCCGGCGGCGGCCAGCTCCCGCCAGTCGGCCCTGCCCCGCCGCGCCCCCTCTGGCACCGCCTCCTTCTGTAAATACAGTGGCGGCCCGCCCTCCGCGCCCGGACGCGCAGGTGGGAGCGTGCGGTGCCGGCCGCCACAGGGAGGCCGCGCCTAGCCGGGTGTCCACGGCCAGCGCCGCCTCCCAGAGCGCGTTCCCCCAGGCCCGGGCCAGGCTCCCGGGACGCGCCCCGGCGCAGGCAGCGCGCACGCCCGACGAAGCTTCAGGTAAGCGGCTCGGGTCCCCGCGCTTCTCCGCACTCCCGCGCGGGGTCTGGCGCTGCGCTTTTGGGACCAAGTCTTGGGGCGAGATGCGGCGCCAGAGCCGGAGATCCCGAGCTAAACCCGCAAGGGTGGGAGCCACAGGCGGAACCGCTCGGGGCTGCTGTTGCGCTTCGGCTCCTTAAAACCCACGAAACTACTCCCTGTAAAAGACTTCTGGCTGCCCTTGCCTGGATCCCCAGATGCACCCGAGTTTTAGGCTGGGTGAGATGCCGATGATTTGGAAATGTCCTTTGAAAAATTGTGTTGGGGAGGTGGATTCGGCTTTGGGGACATTAAACGTAGGTTGGTATTTCAAAAAGGTTTACTCTTCTGTTAGTGTCGATGTCTTTGTGTCCGTTTGTGAGTGCATGTATACGAGACAGACTGACTACCCACACGCTATTTTGGATGAGGGATTAATACATATGGCAGGTGTGTAGTCCACTAGTCCATGGAAAAGAGCTACAAGTCCAGTTTGAGGCTTCTATTTACTAGTATTTGGGGATTTGCCTGAAGTCATTTGAAGCCTTGTGACTCGCTTCAGAGTTGAAGGTACCAGAAATTCCTGATAGGACTTTGTAACAGAGAATCACCCTTATCACTGGAACCAGCAAAAGAGATTACATGATCTAGATTTCTTTTTCTTCAATTAGTGCAACCTTGTCTTTAAGTGTTTGTCTCAGCTTATTGCATCTTCATAAATATAGTTTGTCTAGGTCTAAAATGGAAACTTATTTCCCTCCAATATTTCCTTCTCGCCCCAACTTCCTTCTGATTTCAGTGCACATTTTCCTGGAAAAGTACTTCCTAGTGTAAGACCAGCTATTTGCTTTCGTTACCTAAATTAGCTGACCCTCCTTGGGCGTCATTTGGATCTATCAAGATGGCCTTGGCTTTAGAGCCTCAATCTCAATCTCCTTCATATGATCATGGATACAAATGGCACAAAGCATTTTAAGTTTTCTTTCCTTGAGCAAGTAAAAATGGTGTTTACGTTTAGGTTGCTTTTTCCGGTGCCTCAACTTGAAGGGTCCTGGTAAAATATTCCACTCATTAGAGTAAGAAGAGATAACTAGACGGACGATCAAGTCAACATAGTAAACGAGGCACCTTTTTCACAACGGCATAGGGTACCCTTCATATAGGATAATGTAAGCGCGAGGCTTGGTAATCTTGTGGAAGGTACTCTCCCACTTGGTTTCACTGACCTGCTTCTTCCAAAGTCAAGTCCTCTTGCTGTTTAGTGCTCTGTAACTGGTGGTTTTATTGGCTGCTTATTTTTAACTGAGCCTACACCTTTTTTGTGGAAGTGAGAGGCACTTTGGAGGAGGGTGAGTGAGAGGCCATCTGCACGCCTGGGAGGCAAGGCCTCGCCTGACCCGCTGTGCCACACACCCCTGGGTCATCCCAGCCCGGTCAGCCAGGCTGGCGCAGCCCCAGTGCCTGTTTGAGAACTCAAGGGACGAAGTTTGACACAGTTCACTTAAAATCCACCAAATCCACTCTGTTCCTGAACTGCCTTCCCATTCAATTGAAACTGCTGACCTTGGGCCTCCTGGAGATGTGACAGCCTTAGAAAAGGGCTGGGAATGGAAAGTTGCCACAGTCTAAAATAGGAAATGGAAAGTTAGTTACTGAACGAAAATTTACCGACTTAGAAACGTTCGGAGCAGCTGTGATGAAATGTGGGATGTCTGTAAATCAGAAATAATCCCAGTAGTTCTTCCCTCACTCGCCACTGTTTTTTTTCTTTTTTTGTTTTTGTTTTTGCCTGGGGAAGTGAGTTTGTAAGACTCATAACAGGAAAAGCCACGCCCAGTTACGTTTATTGTATGGGTTTTGTTTTTTTAAACATACTCTTAGGTGCATGGTCATTGCATTTCCTCTTCTTGAGTATCTTCATAAAATTACATATTCAAGAGTTTCTGAATGCCGGTGCTTCTGACTCATAAACCAGCTCATTGTTCCCCAGTGTATCCCTTGCATAAAGTTCTGTTCCTATGATTTCATCCCAGTGTGATTTCTGAAATGGCCAGGGCGGGTCAGGAACACCTGTGCCCACTTTAATTTGGTGTTTGGTTACATTTTCAGAGCTGTTGAAACCAACCAACCACTGGAGGGAAGGAAATCCATTCTGCCTGGTTCTGGGGAAGGGGCCTCTTCTGGCCATGTCTCCTGTAGCTGCTGCTGAGCCAGATGGGGTCCAGCCAGACAGGAGTGTCAGCAAGGTCATTTTCTTCCTTTTTGTCTTTGGTGCCATCCTGTTGTGCATGGGAGTCCTGCTCTCCATCTTTGGGTTCCAGACATGCCAATACAAAACCTTCCCAGACTGCAGCATGGTGCTGAAGGTGGCTGGGCCTGCCTGTGCCGCCGTTGGGCTCGGGGCTGTGATCCTGGCCCGCTCCCGGGCACGGCTTCAGCTCCGGGAGGGGCACCTGCGAGGCAGTCAGGCGGACCCCGACCGAGCCTTCCTCTGTGGAGAGAGCCGCCAGTTTGCCCAGTGCCTCATCTTTGGGTTTCTGTTCTTGACAAGCGGCATGCTCATCAGCATACTTGGCATTTGGGTCCCTGGATGTGGCTCCGACTGGGCACAGGAACCCCTGAATGAGACAGACACTGCCGACGTGGAGCCCCAGATCTGTGGATTCCTATCCCTGCAGATCATGGGACCCTTGATTGTACTCATGGGATTGTGTTTCTTTGTGGTTGCCCATGTTAAGAAGAGAAACAACTTGAATGTGGGCCAGGAGGCCTCTGAAGCTGAAGACAGACAGATCCAGAACACGGAGCCTGTCCAGGTCACTGTAGGTAGGTGGCTGTCATTCCTATGCATGCTCATAGCACAGTGGCTGTAGCATCAAGGCTTCACCGGGCTGCCCTCGGGTCTGGCCCAGAGTCTCTCTTTTTTGTGTCTCTCTCTTACACACATGTGCACGCATATGCACATGTGCACAGTCCTGCTGCTGTGTTAAGCCCTGGAAGAATCCTTGTACACCTCATCTCCTCCCAGCAATTCCTTATTATTTAGCAAAAGCACTGGGACATTAAGTTGTGACCTTGACTGAGGTCACAGAGCAAATTAAGAGGAAAGTGACAGAAACTGCTAAGGAGAGCCTGGGAACCTTCTGTCACGTTAGAGACCTGCCAAGTGACATGGCACTTTGTGCCGGCCATGCAGACTCTCATCCCTGGCTATCACTGGCTGGCTGTCCTTGGGAAGTCCTTAACCAATTCTGGCCTTAGTTTACATATCTATAAAATGAGCCTTGCATTGCTGAGATTCCTTGCAGCACTAACATTCTAGGATCCTGTCTGTCCCAAGGCCAGCCATCTTCTATGTTTTGAGGCAGCTTTCTGCAAGGTTTCCCACGTCGTTCTTCGTTTGCTGTCATTTGTGGCTTCAGGATGGAGGTGAAGTTTGGAAATAGTGGCACAGATGAAATTGAACTGTGATCGCACCTGTCACTTCTTTCCCCCATGGAATGCCCAGCCAGGACTTCTGAGTTCTCTGGGTTCTGCAGAACAGATGGAGGAATAGCTCCCAGAGTCGCCCCCCTACAGAACATCAGTAGCTTTTGCCTCAGTTTCACACAGCCAATGAAAAACCCCACTGCTGTTCAGTTTCGCCAATCGCTCTTTTCTTTTTTCAGTCTCCTGCTTTGGAAAGGGAAAAGCTCTCAAGCCGTAGCCTTGACGTCTGCAAGGCTCGGCAAAGAGCATTATGGGACAGGAGCAGAGAAGGAGTGTGGTACACGTTTCTCATGTTCGGGGGGGGGGGTGGTCTGGTGGAAGCAGCAGTATTCACAGCGGGGGGTGCCCTGGACTGCCAGCCTCGCATGGCACTGGCCTTGGAGAGCAGGGCACATGGGTTTACAGACGCATCCTTGAGCCATGGTTGAAGCTCCCGGCTTACTTATTTGTGTATTTATGTATTTATGGGGGCCACACCAATATCGGTTATACATTAATAACAGCTAACACAGACGCAGGGTTCATCCTGGGACCAAATACCCATCCAAGTGTTCTTCAAGGACCTACTCTGTCAAATTCTTTCACACCTACAACCACCCAATGAGGCAGCTACTCTTAGTATCTCCACGTTAGAGATGAAGAAACTGAGGCACAGGGATCTCAAGTAACTTGCCGAGGGCACAGACCAGCAAGTGGCAGAGCCAGGATCCCAACCCAGGCAGGCGGCCACGCACACACCGTGGCCCCCCGTGTAGCACTGGTTTCGCCTAGGGTCCTGGGCAGCCATTACATGGCTAAAGGGCTTACCCTATGTTGTAGATGTTCTCAGTCCTTTTGGGGAACACGGTAAGTCTAAGTAAACACACGTGTTTGATGCTTACAGTCTTCCACTTACTCGGGAGCATTTCGAGGTATGCCCTTGGGGTTTACTATTGGGGGATCTTTGGGGCTCAGCCTCCCTCCTGGTGGCCGGACTTGAGGGGCAGCAGAAAGCAGGGCTGCTGGTGCTGGGACACAGTGACTCCTGGGTGGTCTCATCCTGATGCTGGCTTTTCCGCTTAACCCTTTCAGTACCATCACCCTGTGAAAGTCTGCAGCCTAACTCCTTGTTTTTCTCTCCTTTGATATTATGGGATAGGGTTTACGTTTTCCGCAGCCATGCCTTTTGGTGTAATTGCTAAGACTCCAGATAGACCCTGTCGGTTGATGCTCAGTTCTGCCTTATGAAGGATTGGGGTGCTAAGAGGCAGTCCTTGGCCAAGTCCCAGAATTCAGCTGTTCCTGGAATGGAAGCCCCTCCTCCCCAGACACACGAGATATCCCCGTTGTGGGCACACTCAGTGCCGGGTCCTGGATATACAAGCAGGGCTATGAGCTAGGCCTCCCTTGAGGGATGTCTGCTGTCACCTCCCAGAAGACATCAGGTCCTGGGGGACACAGTGAAAGGGAAATCCAGGGGGGACGGGGCTGCTTTCAGGGAGAGCAGGTTGCAAGGGTGGGGAGGGCGGGGAGCCTCCCTTGCAGAGGGAGGACAAGCAGAGGCTTGGACAAGCCCCAGAGACAGCTGGTGGCTTTGAGCACTTCCTTGTTTGCATTGGACAGGTGACCGGCCTGCTCTAGAGGCTTATTCCCGGGGCCTTTGTTCCACGCTGTGTAATTAAAGTGCACAGTCAGCTTTACTTCCTCTGACCTACCAAGACCTGCGAAAAAAACTACATGAGGATCCCAAGATAACCATTATATGTTATCAAGTTTAGGTTAGCGACGTACATTTTAAGCCCTAGTCGCCATGTGCTCGTGGAGGGAGAGAAAGACTTAACACATTTTTGGCAGGGCTAAGTCCGCTTCGGGGAAGCAGTCGAGGTAATACGGCAGAGAGTGGCCAGCCGGGAGTGTTTCGTCCGACACGTGGATCGGTGCCACTTGCTGGTGGCCTGGGCTTTAAGCACCTTCGCGGGTGTGTTAGAGCTGAGTCAGTCTGCTGTGTGACCAGCACACAAGAACCCAGCCCTGCTGCCCGTTCTCTGAGGCAGGTGCAGTTAGGGATGGCCTGCCGGTCACAGATGTGACAGCCCAGGCCCCCCGGGGCTGGTAACTGGCAAATGGCACCCTGGTAGCGGTAACGAACCTTGTCCTGACCTAGACGGGCGTCAGGTCTGCTGCCCGTACAAACCGGTTGCCTCCCTGTGGTGAATCAAAGTCCTCTCTCCTGCATGTTGCCTAAGCTGTCATTTGGTGCTGCCGGCTTATCAGAGGCTGCCCACGGACCTCTATTTCGGCAGACCTCTGGTGCTGCCGCAGGGCCAGAATGATCTGGGCAACCCCCATGGGACGTTCTGTATTGGATTTGGAGTACAAGGTAGAGTTTGCATCTGGTTTCCACTGTCTCCTCCCCCCAACACGGGATGTGTTCTGGAATGAACAGCAGCAACAGAAAGGCAGACACAAAAACCAAAACCGAAAACAGAAAAACAAGCTTAACTGGAGTGTGACTTTCTCTTGGAAAGCTTGGGTGAAAGGGTGAATAAAAGCTTGTAGAAGGGTGTGTAGCACAGCTTTGGCAGTTGAAAGAGCGGCTGTGGCCTAGCCTGTTGTCATTTGCTCAGAGGCTAACACCGCATGTAAGGAACAAGGCGCCTCATCCAACAGCTCAGTGTCGATGACTCACAATTTCAAATTGAGAAGGAGTCAGCTTTTGCAGCAGGAGACAACCCCAGGAAGCGAATGCTCCACAGAAACGCTTTAGCTCTGACTTGCTAGGAAATAGTGGCCCACTGTTTGAAAAAAACTGTGGTAAACTACAGATCACATGAAATGTACCATTTTAAGCGTTTCTAAGTGCACAGAGGCATTACGTACATCCGCGGTGTTTGGAACCATAACCACTACCAAGTTCTAGAAGTTTTTCATCATCAAGAAGAAACTGTCCCCCGTTAACCATTCATTCCAGTTCCCCCTTGTCCCAGCCCCTGGCTACGTCCACCCTATGTCTCTGTGAATTTGATAGTCCCACTTTTCAATTCTCGAGTTGGCATAGGTGTTCTGACCTTTTACATACATGGGCGAAATGTAACACTAATTTATTTTGCTCTTGCTGATGTGCTTGCATTTCTTTCTCACCTGTTTTCAACGAAATACTGTCTTTCCTCAGGTGATGCCGTGATAATATTCCCACCTCCCCCACCACCTTACTTTCCTGAATCTTCAGCTTCTGCAGTAACCCGAAGTCCTGGGGCTAACGGTTTGCTTCCAAATGAAAATCCACCTTCGTATTACAGTATTTTTACCTATGGGTAAGACTTTGCGTTTGCACTTCAAGAGTAAGCATGTTTAACCTTCTCGGGTCTGTGGCTAAGCTCAGGCCAAATTAGTTTTAAGGCTGCGGTACAGGAATCAACGTTAGAGTGGGAGGATCTTTTTTGCTGACATTGTATCAGAATTATTGCCTTAATAGTAACGGTACCTTTCAGGAAACTGTAGGCAGCACATACGTGAAAAATTGTAAAAGTGGTTATGCCGGGTTAATATGAAGCCTTCTCCAGGTATTTTTATGAGTTCCTAGCATGGGTGAGCCTCCAAATGTTTAACACGTCATCAGCCAGACTGAGCACTGGGCTTTGCCGCTTTAGATCATGGGGAGATATGGGGGTCCCCTAGCGACCTCCAACAGGTACACAGGTTTTCAGTACCTCATGGAGGTACTTGGGTGACTGGCTAAAATCAGCTTGCACCCTGACCTGACCAAGTTTGGCTTCTCTTCTCAATATTCAGTTGTTCCCTGGGCCTCGGAACCTTCTCAGACTGAATGAAGAGAAATATAAGATTCACACTCCCCTCCGCCATGCTCCCCATATGCCACAAATTAAGACGCATACCTGGGGTTAGATTAAACAACATAAATCTAGGTGTTTTTCCTTCCTGCAGAGGGACGCAGCTGAAGGTTTTAGAGACATGGCCATGGGATGCAAGCGGTGCTTGGTGCAGTTCATAATGGGGAAAGGCTGGAGGCGGCCAGACTGGCTGGGAGGCTGACTTTCATGGCCACCGGGATGTCTGGAAACCCCCACTGCTGGGGATGGGTGCTGCCTTACCTGGTCCTTCGTGTTTTAAGGCCCATGTTCTTGTTGTGCTTCAAACTGGGTGGTGAGCTGGAGATCCAACCAGAGATGGATATAGGAACCGTCCTGCAGGGATGAAGGGGAGGTTACGTTCTGGGCATTTGTAGAATTCTGTTAGTGAATTTTTATATTCTTTACTCCAGTGATGAACCTCCCCAAGCCCTAAATAAATGTCTATTGACGTAAAAAAACGACAACAACAACTCCTACTTGCTGCTACCATGATTTCTGTGTGCCGCAGTCTGGCTTTACTTGCATTATCTCATGTAATTCTCATGGGTAGGAGAGTAGGCACTCTGATCATACCCATTTTACAGATGAGGATGCCGAGGCTTAGTGAGGTTACATTACTTGCTCACGATCACACGGCTGGAAAGCGGCGGAGTGGAAATTCAGAGGCAGGTCTGCCTGGTAGAACTCACTCCAGTAACCACTATGCTTTACTGCCTCCCTTCAAGTTTTTGGTTTGATTTAATTTTCTATTTGCCTCGGTCTGTCTGCCTTATGCTAGCTGTCCCGGAAGACAGAAACAGAGAAGAGTCAGGCAGAGAAGAGTAATAACCCTGTGTGTGTGTGTGTGTGTGTGTGTGTGTACTCATTTTGGATGGCACCTATATGTTCCTACCTCGCGTCTTCTCAATGTCAAGGAAAACAAAACAGGGTGAAATTCTCTTAATGTTACAATCAGCTGTAAGGAAAGTAGGGAGTAAGGAATCGAGATATATCTATAAGAAATACAACATGGAAGAAATTACTCCTGAGACCCTTGCAAATGCTCCTAAAAGCTTATAATTAAACGTTTGAAAAGAACCTCATATTTAATGTGTGTCACTATTCTCTCCTTCCTTTCTGTTCTCCTTCCTTCTTTTCAGTAGGACCCCAACTCCTGGGGGCCAAGGTGTGGGCTCTGAGAGAGATTGTGAATCTATATACACCATTTCTGGGTCTCCTTCATCCGCTGGGATCTCGTACACTCCGCATCTCTCCTCTGAACTGCCTCCCAGATACGAAGAAAAAGAAATCGCGGCAACCACATCCTTATCCCCATCTTCTGAGCCTTCCCGACCGTGACTCCAGTTCAATTGTACATAAAATCAATCACTATTTTATATAATTTGTTTTGTAATAAAAAAAAATACAGTGGCATCGGCTCTGTTCTGATTTCCCTGGCCTTTCAGTATCAACATCCATAGCGAACGTTCTGCACTAAGCGCTCTGGACCACGGGAGAGGCAAAGTGCCCATAAGCTGATTCTCTCATTTAGACCTACTACATTCAAGCTGGTAGACGAAGAAACAAAGGTTCCAAGAGGCTAATTAAGTGACCCCGGGTCACACTGCTTCTCAGTGGTGAGGTCGGGTTTTGAACCCATCTAGCTGGGTTCTGAAGGCCAGCCTGTGGCTACCCTGTTTCTGTCAAAGGCTGACCGGAGGCAGCTGTTAATGTTTAGCCTGGCCTATTCTATTTCCAACGTTAACTGCTTCTGAAGCAGAGAAACTAGACGACTCTCCTAAGTTCTTTATTATTTCTTCCTCTTCTTGCCTTTCCTCTCCCTGTCTTCCTTCTTCCTCCTCCTCCTATTCCTCTTTTCTTTCTTCCATCTTGCAAGAAGGTAATTAGGTCGTTTACACGGGGACAGTGACCAGCACGTTGATATCCTGAAGCCTCCTCGTTGTGGAATGACACCGTCAGAAAAGAGATTTCTTGGGCTACTGTGGTAGCTAGATTCTCGTGGAAGGGCGTGCCTTTCGGTTACAACGTATTGGTGCTAGGCTGCCTGGACCACTGGCTTTTATTCTTATAAGGCTACTGATGAACAACAGCTTTTGCACTGTTGGGTGCGAAGGTAAGTATTTCATTCTAGGTATAAACCAGAAATCACCACTAAGTATTAGCAGTTCTACCCGGGAGAAAGTGACTTTGGGAACATAAAAATCTGCGGTAACAGCACTGTTGTGATAATGAAATCACACAAAAACGTGAACTTTTTATGCCTTTACACAAGCCTAACCCCCATAAAAAATCCATATGACCCATGGGGCGCCTGGGTGGCTCAGTCGGTTAAGCGTCCGACTTCAGCTCAGGTCACGATCTCGCGGTCCGTGAGTTCGAGCCCCGCGTCGGGCTCTGGGCTGACAGCTCAGAGCCTGGAGCCTGTTTCAGATTCTGTGTCTCCCTCTCTCTCTGCCCCTCCCCCGTTCATGCTCTGTCTCCCTCTGTCTCAAAAATAAATAAAAGTTAAAAAAAATAAAAATAAAAATAAATCCATATTACCCAGCAGTTACGTGCCCGAAAGCAGAATTTAAGGGCGTTAATGCTCCAGTAGTTTAACCGAAGTCATGACTGATCCCGTGGGAATTGCCACCACCATAAATCATGGGTACCAGCAACGATCTATTTTTGAATTGGACGTTTATTGAACTACTCTTAAAATTCCGTGTGTTTTTTTTTCCTGGAAGGTTAATTATTCACATTTTAAAATTAGAGCCAAGGGTAGATTATGACCACTTCCTTCTGCTGTTATTTGTTTAAAACGATTAAGCTGAAATTTCTAGGTAGACTTCCTACTGAACACGTATGAGTTCTCCTTATATCCAAGACCTTTTAGTGGCTCAAAGCTGGGGTTTGTAACTGGGTATTTTCCCTTTCTATGCTAATATAATTGAAATGCAGTTAGAAATTCATGGGTGTAAGTCTGACCTTCTAGTTAGGAAGTCTCTTCTACCTCTGTTGTTCTCGGTGGCATTGAGGAAGGTGGAGACTGAAGAAGACAGAGCATTGAGACAGGTCCCTGGGGTGAAGATGTTTATTGAAGGACTGACGTCACAGTGGAGCTGGGGCTAATCATGGAGTCACGGAAGATCCATCCTTTGCCTATCCAGGTTCTGGCAAAGGGTGACAGCTTCTGAAAAGCCACCTAGTGGACTGTTACTTGTTTCGTTTTTTCCTGCGTATGTATCAACATTGTTTTATTTATTTTTTTTTTTTTTAAATTTTTTTTTTCAACGTTTTTATTTATTTTTGGGACAGAGAGAGACAGAGCATGAACGGGGGAGGGGCAGAGAGAGAGGGAGACACAGAATCGGAAACAGGCTCCAGGCTCCGAGCCATCAGCCCAGAGCCTGACGCGGGGCTCGAACTCACGGACCGCGAGATCGTGACCTGGCTGAAGTCGGACGCTCAACCGACTGCGCCACCCAGGCGCCCCTCAACATTGTTTTAAATCGAGGTAAAATTCACATAACACGAAACGAACCATTTTTCAGGTGAACAGTTCGGTGGCATTTAGTACATTTACCTGTTGCATAGTCACCTCCTCTATCTCACTCCAAAATATTTTTATTACCCCAAAAGGAACCCCACGCAACAGTCACTCCTCGTTGCCTCCCTCCTCCCCAGCCCCCGGCAACCACCAATCTGCTTCTGTCTTGGTAGAGTTACGTTTTCTAGGTATTTCATGATATTTTTCAGATTCATCCACATCATCGTCCATATCAGTACGAGCATCTATTGGAATGCCTGTGTGAATTCTTTTGGTCATATACCTAGGCACGGAATTGCTGGACCATGCTGACTTAAATGAAAACCTTTTCGCACAGAGGCTGGACCTTTTCTGTTCCCACCAGCAATGTGTGCGAGTTCCAATTCTTCCACGTCCTCACCCGCGCTTGTTATTTTTTGTTATTATTATTATCACCACCATCATCATCGCCACCCTGGTTACTATGAAATGGTACCTCATTCCGGTTTTCGTTTGAATTTCTCCAGTGACCGATAACATGGAACATCCTTCCAAGGGTGTCACTTGTTTTTGAATACCAAAACGTTATCATCAGTGGCATAGAAAATCTCACTCCTGATTTCCCTCCTGTGGTGGCGGGAGGTGTGAAAGCCACCTTCTGGCAAACAGTGACGGGCTCTGCAAGTTCAGGTGGGACGATCCACACAAGGCACACTGTTTCCACGCTGCCTCCATGCCATGAAAACCTCTTCTTGTGGATTCTTCATCTTCTCCCGGGGTCAGTTAAGTGGACTAACCCCTACTAAAACTAAAGCAAATTTTGGACTAGGTAAGGTCCCTTTGCTATTTCTTCACTTTACAAACTAAGGAAGAATGCAGCAGGCAGGCCATGGGAAGCAGCTTTTCAGAGGATGAGAGCTGAGGGGGGAGCAAGGATGTGCTCATCCAATTTATACCCGAGAGGCGGCAGTGGGGTGGGGCGAGGCCCCTGGGACAGGTGTCCTGTGACTGTGTCATGTGACTGTTGGCCTTCTGATTTGGTTGCTGGGCAGAGAACTATCGCCATGTGGGTGGTAGATAGCCCCTGAAGGGGGATATCATTCCAGGGCAGGTCATAGTAAAGTAATGGATCTAGAGATAGGAAGGGAACCTTGGAAGGTGGCCTTAGGCAGGCAGAAGAGACACGGTAGTCTGGCGGGATCTATGAGGGTCCACATGGATAAGAACCCCTATAACTATTGAAAAGGTTAATGGCCGGGTTCCATTCCAGACTGGGCCAATAAATCCAAATCTCCAGGGGAGTAACATCTATCATCTCGGGATCTGCAAAACACTGCCAATGGGGACCACAGAAACTGCAGACGCAATACCTAGTGGGCCGGAATATCTGGGATTATGAGCCCCTATGACTTCTACGCCTTCCAGAGAGGCCTGTTGACTGAGCCCGTCCCCGTGCTGAGGGTCCTAAAAGGGAAGGATGTGGGTTTACCATCAGCCCCCCAGTGTTGACGGGGGCTGCACACGGTCTCCCTAGCCCAGCCTTCTAGGCAGCCCAGCCAGTGATTCGGGAGACAACCCCGAGGGTGTGGGGAGATGACGTCAGAGGCCCTCGCTTCTTTCATGTAGGGAGACTTCCGGTAGTTCCAGACTGGGAGACCTTGGACTCATTTATTAGGGAAGGCATGGGTTTATCTTTGCTTCTTCGTGTTGGATGAAGTCAGGACTGCTGGGTGCCTACAACTGCAAGCATCAACGATGTCTGTCAAGATGAGGCAGAGTGGAGGTAAAAGGTAGCCAGGTTGAAATGGAAAATGCTTGACAATGTCCGAGTGGGAAATAGTAGGAGAACAGTAGGAGTCTTGCTTCCTCGAGGGGCCTCCCGGCCTCTGATGGTCAGTGACGAGAGCTCCCCAGTCAGTGTGGTAGGCTGGGCTCTGCCCTGCTGCCACGCTGGACATGGGACACCCTGATCCTCCAGCCTCTGCTGTAGGAACTTCTCCAAAGAAGAGACGAGCTGGGAAGCATGCTGTGGGGGTGGCGGGCAGGCCGGAGGGGTGAAATGTCCTCTGACTGTTGGTGGGGAACCATGCATGGTCAGTCTGCTTCATGCCACGCGCGCTCCTGGGATCTTGCATAGCTTGGATTCCTGGAGCATCATGCATGCTGCCACCAGCCTGAGGGCCACAACAAGAACAGAGCGGAAGGCTTGCCTGCAGCTTTCCCTAGTAGGAAATGCTTTGTGGGGATGGGGGAGATTCCAGCTGGGTGAAGCATGTGACTGCTTGGAAAGGATATCTGTCCCCCACCTCACTCAGGAGAGTGCCCCTGCCCAACCAGGGCTGAGATGGGGTCAGTGATTTAACCACTCTGGCTGCTCTCTGGAGGCTGCTTGGGCCTGAAGGGGCCAGAAGTTCAGCAGGGTGAGCTGGGGGTAGATGAGCCACCACTGCTGTTGTGTGCCAAACCACTCAGACGACACTTATTTAAAGGCCATGAGGCACTAACGTGCCTCCAAGATTCTCTTCTCAGGCTCTGGAACTTTCCTCCTCCCTCCTGGTGCTCAGGCAGTAAAGTTGCTAGGAAGGAGCCTCCCCACCGGTGGCTCTCTCCTGGGGACCTGCAGGGTTGGGGCAGAAGCCCGGGTCTGACAGGTGCTAGGCCAGGCCAAGCTGCTTCCCTCCTGTGTCTGCTCCCTGCTACCCTGTGAGCAGTAACAGGTTATCTCAGGTCCTGCTGGTACAGGCTGGCAGAGCCTGATGTCCTTCACGACGCCTGTGCCCTTTATGGCTGTGCACCTTTGCTAAAGGGACCTTGACGCCCAGTTATATGTGGCCATCGGCTGGTCACTGCTCTGTTCCTGCCCTGGCCCATTTCAGGGGGTGCCCTTCAGCCCCAGAAGGGAACTAGAATCGCAGTTCAGCTCCTAGAAGTGTCTCCTCTTTCCATAGTAGATTCCTGGCTTTGGGATTCTTTCTCCGTTTGAATTGTCATTCGGTATTACTACTAATGAAACTAATGAATAAACTAAAAGATTTTTGAAGTTTTTTAAATCCTTAAAATAGATTTCGCTAAGCACAAATGTAAATTTAGAGCAGTACATTGGAAGTCACTTAAATAATTATTTTTCTTTGTATCACTAATTTGATATACAATTTGGGTCACTAATCTCCATTGACATTTAGGGTTAGTTTTTTTTTTAAACTTTATTATATTTGAGAGACAGAGACAGTGCATGAGCAGGGGAGGGGCAGAGAGAGAGGGAAACACAAAATCTGAAGCAGGCTCCCAAGCTGTGAACTGTCAGCACAGAGCCCTATGCAAGGGCTCAAACTCACGAACCGTGAGATCATGACCTGAGCCAGAGTTGGACACCTTAACCAACCGAGCCACCCAGGTGCGCCCAGTTTTATTTTTTAATTCAGTTTCTGAACACGTAAAGCACATACTGTATTAAGAGGTGTGCATCGAGAAGTCTTGGTTGTATCCTTTTTCTCACCTACCCTTTTCCATCAACCCCATCTAGGTCATTATTCCTTCTGTTAGTTTCAGTTGTCTCCTTCCAGTGTTTTTTTTAATTTTTATTTTTATTTTTTAACGTTTATTTATTTTTGAGACAGGGAGAGACAGCATGAATGGGGAAGGGTCAGAGAGAGAGGGAGACACAGAATCTGAAGCAGGCTCCAGGCTCTGAGCTGTCAGCCCAGAGCCTGATGCAGGGCTCGAACTCACGGACCTCGAGATCATGACCTGAGCCGAAGTCGGATGCTTAACTGACTGAGCCACCCAGGCGCCCCTCCAGTGTTTTTTTTTTTTTTGATATATATTTTGCAATACATATTTATATATATGTTTTATATATGAATACTAATACATATTGCAAAATATGTACCAATATATATCCGGTATAAAATACTATAGCATGTAGTTTACGATATGCTAATTTTATAGACGTGTATATATATATATATGTACGCACAACACACACACACAAACATACGCTGCTCTGCATCTTGCTTTTTTCATCTAACAAGGTCTGCTGACAATGACTCCATACGTAGGGATCTTTATCCTTTTTTGGTATAGCTACATGGCCCCCTCGTGTGTGAATATACTGTAGTTTATTCAACCATTCCTCTAATTATGGACATTTAGATTGTTTCTAATCTTCTAATGTTAGAGATAATATCACAGTGAATGACCTTGTGCTTACAGTGCTTGTGACCAGAGAAGGTATGTCTTCAGTGCCAGCCTCGAGGAATGGTGCCATTCTCAACAGTCAATGCGTAGGTCATTGTGTTAGATGCTGCCACATTTTCCTCCACGAGGTGTGTGCCCTTCTATACTCTGATCAGCAACATACACAGGCGCCTATCTCGTTACCACTTCAACACCGGAATGTGTTACCCAAATCCAACTTTTGGATTTTGGCCCATCTGAAAGGTGAGAGATCCTATTTCAGGGCAGTTCTAATTTACATTTCCTTGTGAGTGGAATTGGGAATTTTTTCAAATACCAAGAGCTTTTTGAATCTTCTTTTCTGGGCACTATTTCCGTACGTTGCCCATTGTTTCCTGGGTTCTAGCCTAACTGAAAAAAAATTTTTTAACTCAAATCTTTGTTGATTCGAGCAAAGTCACTTTTCATTCTTACCTTCCACAGAGATGTCAGATACAAACTCCATTAACAAGGAGTCATCATTAGGACTGTCCTCTGCTCCCTCATTCCCAAACTCACTCTAATCCAAAAAGTACTGGTGATCACTTACATTTTAACCTGTTCTCATAGTTCCTGTTGAGTTGACTGGGGTAATCTGGCACCAAAGCATCGTTTCATTATTTTTCAAAATCATGGCCAGTCAGTTGATTCTGTTGGAACATGGTGTTAATGAAATAAAGGTGCTGGTTCTGATACCCATATGTGCCGTCGGCTCTACATTTAGAAAAGCTGTTCCCCTGCCAGGAGTGGGGCTGCCCAGCTGCCTTCCATTCAGACAGAAGTCTCAAAAGAACACTCTGTGGGTAAGGAAGGGGCAGTGGCGTCATCTCCAAACATAGTCCCCCCAGGGGAGTGGATGCCCCAATTCCTGATTCTTTGGAAGCTCGGTGTAGGTTTCTGCCTGGGAATTTCACTGTGAGGTCAGCAGCCAGTTGAGAAGACACATGCGTCAAACGGGACAGCACGCACAACCCTGCATGGTGTTGTTTTCAAGCTGGCTGCCTCAACTGGAGTGGCACATGGGGCTCACTCAGTAGCAGTCCAGAACTGTGTGCAAAGCCCCTGTAACACTTACTTGTTGCCACATAACAAATTACCCCAGGACAACAAGCTTACCATGACAATAAAAATATATTGTCTCTCGTGTTTTGGTGGGTCAGAAATTCAGGAGCAGTTCAGCTGAGTTGTTTGGGCCTATGGCCTCTCCTGAGGTTGCAGTCAAGATGTCACCTGGGGTCACAGGCCTCTGGCATGACTTGACAGGGGCTGAAGAGCCCAATTCTGAGATGGTCTCTCATAGGGCTGATGCTGGCTGTTGTCAGGAGGCCTCAGTTCCTCTCCACGGGGACAGCCACAGGGCTGCTGGAGTGTCTTTGCAATGTGATGCCTGCCTTCCCTCAGAGCAAGAGATTTCAGAGAAAGCCAGGAGGAAGCTTCAGTGCTTTTCAGGATCTCGTCTTGACTCCAAACGTCATCATGTCTGCCCCATTCTGTCTGTGAGAAGCAAGTCCCTGGGGCCAGCCCACACTCAAGGAGAGAGGAATTAACTCCATCTTTTCAAGGGAGGTGTCTCAGAGAATTTGTGGACATATTTTTAAATCGCCACTGTCCCTGAGGCCAAGAGGTTTCTTCTCCCATACCTAAAGGGCTGCCTGACCCCTGGGCTGTAAGGCGTGTCTGCCTTTCTAGTAAGTCCTGGGAAATGCAGCCATGTCCCAGGTGGATGGCTCCCCACCCCTTAGGAAGGGACTTTCATCACATCTACTTTCCTTTGACCTATTTTTAACAATGGAACTGGTTAAAAATGCAGGTTGGACCTCACCAAGAGATTCTTTCTATTTCACTGAGTCTGAGGGGCTGGTGAATTTTTACAGCTACTTCCGATCAAGCAAGCCCTTTGGCCCTGGCCCAGAAAGACAGAGTGAGGCATTGGCTTTTCACCACTGTGGTTTCTGTCCTGTGTGGTTTCTGTCCCAACAGCCCTGTCCTGCCCCACCCCACTGAGGGCAGGCTGGACCACCTCACTGGGCCTTTCAGGGCACTCAGAGATGCACATGGCAAAGGGTGAGCCCACGACGGATCCCGGATGGATGGAGGATGAATGGGTGAGCGGAGGAATTCATCAGTCATCGAAGCACCGTTGTACTGATTTTGACAATCCTTTTTTAGAAGTTAATCTTCCCAATATTACCTAAGACAAATTCTTGCCAAAACACATTTACCCTTTCATGAAGCTTCTTGACCTAATTATTAACAATTTATTTAAAACACACACACACACACACACACACACACACACACACACACACAGGGGATGAAGGAATGTGTCACACAATACCTTGAGAAAATAACTACATGCACCCAGAATTGGGGGAATTCAATAAGATGACTGGCTTGGACACTTGAAAGAGTCTATGTCATGGAGGGAAAAACAGGCCAAGGTCCTGTTCTAGATCAAAGGCTGCCAAACTATGACCCACAGGTCAGCGGTCTATTTTTGTAAATAAAATTTTATTGGAACGCTGTCATACTTATTAGCTTACGTAGTGTGTGTGGCTGCTTTTGTGCTAGTGACACAGTTGAGTGATTGCAACAGAAACAGTGTGGCCTACAAACCTGCAGTGTTTACTCTCCTGCCCTTTCAGAAAAAGTTAGCTGACCCCTGTTCTAAATTAAGAGACCAGTGACTCTTCTACTCCAACCAATGACAGAGTAAGTAGTCCTGGCTAGCCACTCTGTCACACAATTAGAGCAGCAGATGAGACATATTAAATAATTGTTCTCAGACGTGAAATAATTGGCAGCACAGGGCTGGGCTTTCTGAGAGAAAGGAAACAAACAAAGTGAGTCTACAGTCACCCAGGCTTTCTACCAGAGGCATTTGCATTTCCCAACCCAGGGAGGGGGACACAAACAGAATACAGAGTTCTCACAGAGCTGACAAGACAGATCATTGGAGAGTGGGGAGGCTGAGGCAGCTGGAATTTCCACCGGTGAATATTTTTTGAGGAAGAAACTAACCAAAGAAGGGGTTTCGGGCCATGGGATCCTCTCTGAGTCTTTGGCTAAATACCAGGTCGTGCATGTGTCTGGGGGAGACAGCAGCAGCCTGGCCAAAAAACCACCATCCAGGAAAGAAAGGGTACCGTGGAGCCGTAAACATAACAACTCCTGGAGCTCACACAGAGTTGGGAGATGATTGAGTTTTGACCAGCCAGAGGGGAAAGGCCTCCTGGAACACCAAGGACTTTCAGTAGACTATCAAAAAGGCCACACTTCAGGATTAGGACTAACTAGCTACTCTAGATCTATCTCAACGAAGCTTAAAAGTAAGTCTTCTGGGTGCCTGGGTGGCTCAGTCGGTTGAGAGTCTGACTTGAGCCCAGGTCGTGATCTCACAGTGTTTGAGCCCCGCGTTGGGCTCTGTGCTGACAGCTCAGAGCCTGGAACCTGCTTTGGATTCTGTATCTCCCTCTACCTCTACCCCTCCCCTGCTTGCGGTCTGTCTCTGTCTGTCTCTCAAAAACTAAAGTAAAAAATTAAAAAAAAAAAAAAAGTAGGTCTTCAAAGAATCAAGTTAATCCATGTATAAATTAACTATCCGTGAAAACAAAACTTAACCGTATTTAAAGAGGACAACAAGGATAGATACCTTTGACTCTTTATTCCAATTTTACCAAGAACTTTAATCATGAATGGATTTTTTGAATTTTGTAAAATGATTTTTCCTGAATCCTTTTCTTTTTCTGTAATAAACTTTTTGGTAAATGACTGAATATTTCCCACCTAAGATCAGAAACAAGGAAGGAAGTTTTCTTTCACCATTTCTAGTGAACGTTCTGCTGGGGTCCTAGCCAGTGCAAACAGGCAAGGGAAGAAAGAGCCCACACATTGGAAAGGAAGAACTAAAACATGGTTGTGAACATAGAAAACCCTCAGAATTTCACAGAAAAGCTACGAAAACCAAAAAGTGAATCTAGTAAGGATGGAAAACACAAGGTCAATATACAGTAAGCAACTGTATGCCTGTATTTCAGCACAAACAAGTGGGAAATGAAGTGTTATTTACAATGTCAAAAAATGTTTCAGATAAATTTATATATCAATGTACATATGTGTACACACACAGTGTACTGAAAACAACAAAACACTGTTGAAATTGAACAAGCTCTAAATGAATGGACAGATTTTCCATGTTCAGAGATTCAAAGAATCAATGTTGGCAAAATGTCAGTTTTCTCCAGTGATTTATAGATTCAAAGTAAACCCACTTACAATCTCAACAGGCATTTAAAAAAATAAAAACCAGGAAGCTTATTATAAAATTTATATGAAAATGTAAAGGACCAGAAGATTTAAAATAATTCTGGAAAAGAACAAATGTGGAAGGCTTACACGTTGATTTCAAGAGCTACTGTAATACCTTGGTAATTGTTGTGATATTGGCATGGGATAGACAATGGGTTAGAGTCCGGAAGTAGATCCATATATCTATGATCAACTTATTTTACATGTTATTTTTCTTCTTTTTGAGAGAGAGAGAGATAACATGAGTGGGGGAGAGGAGCAGAGGGAGGGATGGGGGGAGAGAGAGACAGAGAGAGACAGAGACAGAGAGAGAGAGAGAGACACAGAGAGAGAGAATCCCAAGCAGGCTCCATGCTTAGCACGGATCCTGATGTGGGACTCAATCCCATGACCCTTGGAGTATGACCAGAACTGAAGCCAAGAGTCAGATGCTCAACAGACTAAGCCACCCAGGTGTCCCCAGTTTATTTTTTTCAGGTAATCCAATGGGAAAAATATATTCTTTTCAACAAATGGTGCTAGAATATATGGAAATGGTGCTAGAAGATATGGATATATGTATGAAAAAAATCCTAACTCCTGTCTTACACTATATATAAAAATTAAATGGATTATAGGGCTACATGTAAAAGCTAAAACTACAATATTTCTAGAAAAAACAAAGAAGAAAATCGTTCTAATCTTGGGGTAGGCAAGGATTTCATAGACAGGATATAAACAAAGTACCAATCTTAAACGAAAATATTGATAAATTGGACTTTACCATAAATAAAAACTTCTCCTCAAAACACACCATTAAGAAAATGAAAAGCCCAAGTCATTGGAGGAAAATATTAATCACACATAAAACTGGGGCATTTATGGGGCAATAATGCATACAACTGAGCCTGCGTGGCTCAGTCTGTTGAGTGCCTGATTCCTTTTTTTTTTTTTAATTTTTTTTTAAGTTTATTTATTTTTGAGACAGAGAGAGACAGAGCATGAACGGGGGAGGGTCAGAGAGAGAGGGAGACACAGAATCGGAAGCAGGCTCCAGGCTCTGAGCCATCAGCCCAGAGCCCGACGCGGGGCTCGAACCCACAGACCGCGAGATCGTGACCTGAGCCGAAGTCGGACGCTTAACCGACTGAGCCACCCAGGCGCCCCGAGTGTCTGATTCTTGATCATGCCTCAGGTTATGCTCCCTCAGTGGGCTCCATGCTGAGTATGGAGCCGGCTTGAGATTCTGTCTTAGTCTCTGCCCCTCTCCCTAGCTTGCACTCCCACTCTCTCTCTCAAACAAACAAACAAATAATAATGAATAAACCTGGCAAAAATGCATAGGTGCACATCAATAACAAATAACCCAAGTTTTAAAGGGCAAATATTTTAACAGACAGTTGACCTTTGAACAACGTGGGGGCTGAGACGCCATCCCCTGTGTGGTCAAAAATCTGTGTATAGCATTTGACTCCCCCAAAACTTAACTACGATTAGCTTATTGTTGTTGACCCGAAGCTTTAACTCATAACATCAATAGCCAATTAACACATATTTTGTATGTTATATGTATTATGTACTGTATTCTTATAATACAGTAAGCTAGAGAAAAGAAAATGTTAGGAAAATCATACGGAAGAGAAAATGAATTTACTATATTGTAAGAAATCTGCATAAACGTGGACCTGCCCACTTCAAGCCCATATTGTTCAAGGGTCAGCTGTACTATATATATGAGCGATAGACACATGAGAAGATGTCCAGCTTCCCTAGCGATCTGAGACATACAAATTAAACCGTGCTGATGTTTAAAAAAAAAAAATTAAAGAAAAAAAAAAAGGGGGGCGCCTGGGTGGCTCAGTCGGTTGAGCGTCCGACTTCGGCTCAGGTCATGATCTTGCAGTCCGTGAGTTTGAGCCCTGTGTCAGGCTCTGGGCTGACAGCTCAGAGCCTGGAGCCTGCTTCGGATTCTGTGTCTCCCTCTGTCTCTGCCCCTTCCCCACTCATGCTCTGTCTCTCTCACTCTCACAAATGAATACATGTTAAAAAATTTTTTTAAACCACCCTGAGATCACTACACACCCAATAAAATGCCAAAAAGCAAAAGATAGTATTAAGCACTGGTGAGGATATAGAGAAACTAGAAGTCTCATATGTTCCCAGTAAGAGCGTAAAATGTTGAAACACTTTGGGAAACACTTCAGCAGTTTCTTATAAAGTTAAACGTTCAGGGGCGCCTGGGTGGCGCAGTGGGTTAAGCGTCCGACTTCAGCCAGGTCACGATCTCGCGGTCCGTGAGTTCGAGCCCCGCGTCGGGCTCTGTGCTGACAGCTCGTAGCCTGGAGCCTGCTTCAGATTCTGTGTCTCCCTCTCTCTCTGCCCCTCCCCCGTTCATGCTCTGTCTCTCTCTGTCCCAAAAAAATAAATAAACGTTGAAAAAAAAAATTTAAAGTTAAATGTTCATTAACTACATCATCCAGCAATTCTACCTCTAGATTTTTACCCAAGAGAAATGAAGACATAGGTCCACAAAAAGACTCCTACATGAATGTTCATAGTAGCTAATCATAATAGCTTAAAACTGAAAATAATCCAGATGTTCATCAATGGGTGGATGGATAAACGGGTAATATTCATATAATGGAATATTACTCTGCAACAACAAGGTACAAACTACTCATATACCCAACAATATGGTGGATTTCAAAAATATTATGCTGAGCAAAAGAAGTCAGATACACAAGAATATGAGCTGTATTATTGGACTTCTGAAGTTCTTGATCAGGCAGAGCTATCTACAGTAATAAAATTCAGATCAGTGGTTGCCTGGGGCAGGGTGGGAATGGGTGATTGGTTGCAAAGATGGCATGAGGGAACATTTTCTTTTTTTTAATTAAAAAAAATTTTTTAATCTTTATTTTTGAGAGACAGAGAGAGAGCATGAGCAGGGGAGGGGCAGAGAGAGAGGGAGACACAGAATCTGAAGCAGGCTCCAGGCTACGAGCTGTCAGCACAGAGCCCGACATAGGCTTGAACTCAGGAAACATGAGATCATGACCCAAGCTGAAGTTGGACGCTCAACTGACTGAGCCACCCAGGTGCCCCAGGGAACATTTTCTATATTTTGTTTGGAGTGGATGTTGTGAAGGTGTGTGTGTGTGTGTGTGTGTGTGTGTATGTATTTCTTTTAAAAAATGTTTATTTATTTTGAGAGAGGGAGAGAGAATGCATGTACATGCTCATGAACAGGGGAGGAACAGAGAGGGAGGGAGAGAAAGAATTTCAAGCGGGCTCTGTGCTAACAGCACAGAGCCCAATGCATGGCTGGATCTCATGAGCTGTGAGATCATGATCTGAGCCGAAACCAAGAGTTGGATGCTTAAATGACTGAGCCACCCAAGTGCCCCATATATATTTCAAAAAAAAAAATGTATATATATATATATATATTTATTCCAAACCTCAAACTGCACACTTAAAATGGATATGTTAAAATTACGTTAATTTTACATCAGTAAAAACTTTAGGGGTGCCTGGGTGGCGCAGTCGGTTAAGCGTCCGACTTCAGCCAGGTCACGATCTCACGGTCCGGGAGTTCGAGCCCCGCGTCGGGCTCTGGGCTGATGGCTCAGAGCCTGGAGCCTGTTTCCGATTCTGTGTGTCCCTCTCTCTCTGCTCCTCCCCCGTTCATGCTCTGTCTCTCTCTGTCCCAAAAATAAATAAACGTTGAAAAAAAATTTTTAAAAACTTTTAAAAAGTAGACTAAAAAGAAATAATGACAAACTGTAATGTGTCAATCTCAGCTGAATTCTAATTTAGTGAAAACAAAGCTATAAAAGATTCTTAGGATGATTGGGAAATTTTAAATAGGGCATGGCTCTTAGATAATATTACAGAATGATTGTTAATCTTCTTAGGTATGATCATGTTTTTGTGGTTGGAGAGAAGCATGTCCTTATTCTTTTTTTTAAATTTTTTTTTCAACGTTTATTTATTTATTTGGACAGAGAGAGACAGAGCATGAACGGGGGAGGGGCAGAGAGAGAGGGAGACACAGAATTGGAAACAGGCTCCAGGCTCTGAGCCATCAGCCCAGAGCCCAACGCGGGGCTCGAACTCCCGGACCGCGAGATCGTGACCTGGCTGAAGTCGGACGCTTAACCGACTGCGCCACCCAGGCGCCCCGAAGCATGTCCTTATTCTTAGGTATATTCTTAGCTGAAGTATTTAGGATCGAAATATCATGACATCTACCACTTACTTGCCAATGGTTCAGTAAGAACAAAAACACGTACCCCTTTCTTACATAATACACAAAAATAAACTCAAAATGGATTAAAGACCCAAATGTAAGACCTGAAACCATAAAACCCCTAAAAGGAAACGGGCAGTAATCTCTCAGCTATCTGCTGAGCAACACCATCTCCTCAGGCAAGGGAAACAAAAGCAAGGTATTGGGACTACATCAAAATAAAAAACTTCTGTACGATGAAGGGAGCCATCACCAAAAAGAAAAGGCAATCTACTAGAGGGGAGAAGATATTTGCAGATGACATGTCTGATAAGGTGTTAACATCTAAAACATATACAGAACTTACACAACTCAATACCAAAAACCCCCAAACAATCCAATGAAGAAATGAGCAGAGGATCTGAACAGGCATCTTTTTTTTTTTTTAATTTTTTTTTCAACGTTTATTTATTTTGGGGACAGAGAGAGACAGAGCATGAACGGGGGAGGGGCAGAGAGAGAGGGACACACAGAATCGGAAACAGGCTCCAGGCTCTGAGCCATCAGCCCAGAGCCCGACGCGGGGCTCGAACTCCCGGACCGCGAGATCGTGACCTGGCTGAAGTCGGACGCTTAACCGACTGCGCCACCCAGGCGCCCCTGAACAGGCATCTTTTCAAAGAAGATATCCAAATGGCCAACATACATATGAAAAGATGCTCAACATCACTCATCATCAGGGAAATACAAACCAAACCCACAATGAGATACCGCCTTCCACCTGTCAGAATAGCTAGTATAACAAAGTCAAGAAATAACAAGCACTGGTGAAGATGTAGAGAAAAAGGAAACCCGAGCACTGCTGGTGGGAATGTAAATTGATACAGCCACTCTGAAAAACTGTATGGAGGTTCCTCAAAAAATTCAACATAGAAATACCATAGGATCCAGTAATTCCACCAGTGGCTATGTGCCCAAAGAAAACAGAAACACTAATTTGAAAAGATAGATACACCCAGATGCTTACTGTAGCATTAATTACAATAGCCAAGATATGGAAGCAGCCCAGTGTCCATTGATAGAGGAGTGGATAAACATGTGGCATACACACACAATGGAATATTATTCAGCCATTAAAAAGAATGAAATCTTGCCATTTGCAACAGGGATGGAACTTGAGGCTATAATCCTAAGTGAAAGCAGTCAAAGACAAATATCGTATGATTCCACTTCTATGTGGACTCTAAAAAACAAAACAAAACCAAACAAAACATAGGAACAGACTAATAAATAGAGACCAAACTGGTGGTTGCCAGAGGGGAGGAGGGGTGAGAGGGTGGGTGAAACAGGTGAAGGAGATTATAACTTCCAGTATAAAATAAATCAGGCACAGAGATGAAAAGTGCCGCATAGGGAATATGGGAGTCAAAAATATTGTAATAAGGCTGTATGGTGACAGCTGGTGACTACCCTTACCGTGGTGAGTGCTGAGCGACGTACAGAATTGTTTTAAAAAATGCACACAAAAACAGCGAGACGAAACAGACCTGGCAGATATGAATAATTGCTGAAGAAGGTGGGGGGGGGGTGTGGTATATAGATTTTCACTGCAGTTTCTGACTTTTCAGCATTACATAACAATAATCATAACAACAATAACAACAACCACTGGGGGTTGGGGGGCGGGGGAAGCTAATGTTGAGGTGTTAGGTTTCCTCTTAAGTCTACAAGTTTTTCTTAGACCCAGACAGATACTTATGAGGACAGGGCGAGAGTCGTGATTTTCTCTGAATTCTTCTAACTGCTTGTTTTTGAACAGAATCCCAGCAACAAAGAGCATTACGAATACCTGTTTGCCTTCTGGCTTCTTTGGCTGCTCGCTGGTGCAGGGAGACTCTCAAAACGTGTGTCAGGAGCACCAGGGCTGGGGCCACCTCTCTGCTGGCCTTGGCAGGAGGGAGGTGAATGGTTAGTTACCCACCCTGCATTGTTGAACCTTCTCTGAGCCTGCACGGGGCTCTCCCTGCAAGTCTTACAGCAAATGCAAATGCACGGCGTTGAGGGGAACAAGGCCCAGGTGACACTGTTTGTTAAACAGCGAAAACCTGCTTTACACCGGCACCTTATATAAGGCTACACACGTCTTACAAAAGGTTACATTTTGGCATAAAAATGCCTCCCTCGGACCTACCCTGACACACTGCCCAGGGCTTTTTTGGCAAGTGAGGTCCTGGAGATGGTGAGGGAAGGGTAAGAAATCTGGAAGCTCTTTCTCAGCAAAGGGTGCCTTTCACAAGTAGGGGGAGGAGCCAGCGAAGAGAGGAGAGCAGAGTCTCAAGGGGAGGAGTCTGTGCCTTCTCAGGTGCGGTGTGAGATGTTACAGAACCGCCCCCGCCCCCCCCCCCCCCCGCCGGAAGTTAAGGGCTGTAGACAGTTCCCTGGATCAGACTGTCGGGGCCAGAGAAATTTCCCCTGGAATGGTGGGGGGGGGGGGGGGGAGATTGTAGGGATTATGCAGGAGGGAGGATATGGAGGCACACTGTGCCAACGATTTTTCGCGAAGTTTGGGGCAACAGTTGGATGGCTGTGGAAGACAGCATGAGGTAGGGAAGAAAGGAGAGGGTTTTGAGTGTCTGGAGATCGGTGGGGAGAGGCTAGGTAGGGGGAGACAGGCTAGTTAAGGGAAGAGATAAGATTATAACCCAGGTGGAAAAGGGCTTAGCAAGAAGAGGCTTCTCTGAGATAGAGGGAAGGCAACGGTGGGGGGTGGGGGAGCTGCGACAAAGATATGGGGTGTTTTGAAATAGTAAGATACCAGCATCACTCAGCCAGTTGCCCACCACACATGGTACTTTCCCAGCTTTGGAGTTGAGTGACTTCTTTGGTAACATCGTACTGCATATTTGAAAGTTGCTGGGAGTAAATCCATCACAAGAAAAACATTTGTAACGATGTATGGTGATGGATATTAAGTACACTTATTGTGGTGACCGTTTTGCAATGTACACAAATGTCAAATCATTATGTGGCATGCCTGAAACGGATATAATGTGGTGGATCAGTTATACATCAATAAAAAAAAGCAAAAAACCTAAACCTCATTTAAGCGTAGATGTGGATCTTGGCCTCCTTCTAGTCAGTTAATTCGGGAAGAAAGTCTGAAGGAAGAGGAGGGAATAAAGAAAAACATATGAGGAGTCTGAGATGGCGAATAAAGTTAAGCCGCGAAGTGACTGAAAGGCATAGAAAAAGTAGCAAAGCGGAGAAAGATACCAAGGAAGATCACATGAAATCTCCCGGAGAGATGGACAGTTAGGTCGTCTACACACACCGACCCTTCTGGGGCAAAGCAGACTGGGAGTGTGCCTCTGGGTGAATCGCCGACTTTCCTAGATAATACCCTCCTTTAAGGTCTTTTCAGTTTCTTGCTGTGGTCTCCTTGCAGGGCTGTGAAAAAGTCACAGGCCTGTAGCCATTGGAGCCAACTCATGTATTTTGGTCCTGAATACCTGCTTGAAAAGCTTCTAACTTGACTGGGATCCATTCTCGTTGGGAAGAGACTGGCAGAGCAGGAAGATAAAATTTTATTTTACAACTTGACTTCCTTTGTGCAAAGCCCCAACTTGTGCATATGTGAAAATGAATAAGAAAGGCTCTGGGACAAAATGGTACCTGGATGCAGGCTGTAGCAGGGTCTTGCTCCTGTGGGGTATGGCCGACAGGCTCAAAGGCAGATGTCCAAGTAGATTCGGTTTGGGGCTCAGAGGTAGTGATTACCTGGAGGGAGGCGCTTTAGAGTAGACGTCAGACTGGGCTTCTCCTGTCTATGGATGATGCTAACTTAAGGGTAATGAGGCGAGCAGAAGGTTCTGGTCATCCCTGTAGAGCCATTTTTACCAGTAGGAGGTCCCTCTGGTGGCTGCCGCAAGTAACACCTCATGGTTCGGTTATCAATATTTGGGGCTGTAATAGGGCTTCCTTCCAGAAACACACAAATAAGAGAAATAATATTGCCCTCTGAGAGTTAAACCTAAAAAAAAAGAGATCGGCTCAACACATATTGGACAGAACAGAGATAAGCAAATTTACCGTAGCAGACAGACTGCTTCTCCGGTGTGTAGAGAGCACAGCATGCATCCCGGGAATGTGTGCCTTTTCCACACTGTTCCCACCTTTGGAATGTCCTTCCTTGTGTCTTCTGGCTACCAAGATGCTACCGCCTTTGGAGTCTCGGTTGAAATGCCACCTCCCCGTGCCTATTTCTTTCCTGATTCTGCAGGTCAAAATCAAGCACCCCTTTCTCTACATTCCAGAATTAGGTTTTTAACTTTGTTGTCGTTCATACTGAATTCTATCTTGGAGTAGAGTTTGTGGCTACTTATAAGTCCTCCCTACTACAATATAAATTCCTTGACTGTAAAAGCCAGGCCTTATTCCACACTTCATGTGTATCATGGGTCGCCAATAAATGCTGTTAAATGAAGCTAATAGCCAATCACAAAAAAATCACACATAGATTTCAGTCGAAAGTGCACAATTGTTACTTTCCCCGGAAGCGTGTCCTGGGTTGGGATCTCCAGAAATACCCTTGAGTGGGGGATTCTTAGTTAAGGAAGTACTTACACGGGGAAAGGAGCGAGGAAAGAAAAAAGGGGTGCAAGGTGGGGGGGACGCTCAGCAAGGATGTGGCCTCAGCTGGAGACGAGAGACAGCCTGATCCCACCAAGTAGTGAAGCAAGAATCGTGCCACCGGATTGGTCCTCTGTGACGCAGTGAGGCTGGCCTTTTGTACCCCTGTGTCAGCTTGGCTTGGGCTGGGTGTTCCCTTGGGGGTCGGCATATTCCTCTGGGAGAGAAGGCTCCCATGGGCCAAGGGCAAGTCTCTGGACTGGGATCAGCTGTGAGCCATCAGCAGCCAACATTCACAGTAGCCACAGGGTGTCAAATAATGTAAGAAGAGGATGAAAGATGGGAAATGTTGTCACGGCTCTCTTTGGGAAAAACAGTCTGCTACCTCAGCTTTGGCTGATTAAGAGCTTCCTGAGCTCCAAAAATGTGAGGTGGGAGTCAGGAGGAGTCACTCTGGGGTTTGCCAACTTGAAATTTCTAAGTGTGCTGGATTTTGCTCATTTCGTTTCAATTCGGAAGATAAGCAGCATGATTTGGAGGGAACTTGCTTTAATACGGAAGAGTCTGCTGTAGCCCTTTCCTTGGCAATGAAAGCAGAAGCAGCAGCAGCAGCAGCAAACAGAAGCATCTGGAAAGAGTCTCCACAAGGATCTGCAATTGGCCACGGTGGTTTTTAAGGAAGAAGCTACTGAAAGTCAGTTTTCCTAAAATACAGTCAGTGTCCTCTACTTGCTCAGAGTTTCTGCTCGTAAGTTTTGTTTCCATGTGATCAACACGGCAGCTCTTCAACTCTCCTTGCCCTTTTTCTATATCATGGCCCTTCTATTTCAGGTGACAGGCCCAGTCTTTTAGTTTCCCAGTTTCTGAGAAGCTGGTTGCCTATTCTGTGGTTTGGAACCCGAGCTCACAGGTCATAAGTCCCTTCCCGCCTGAGTGAACAACTTGTCCTAGTTGGTGCAGGACTTTTCTGGAATTAGCACTGAAAGTCCTGCCTTCTGGGAACCCCCCAGTCCAACACAAACCAGGATGGTTGGCCAGCCTTCCCCCTATCTGTGGAAAGGCTGCCCTTGCATCAGATGCCCACCTCAAGAGGAGGAGGGCTAGGTCGTCTGGTGGCCAGCGGGGCTACTGTCTTCGTGCAGCGTGGGGTAGCTTCCAGGAGGAGAAGGTTATGAGTTGGACCGGCGATGATCAACCTCTCTTGTTAAAACTATAACCGAATTAATTACTCATTAGAAGGGCAAGAATCAAGGTATTGTAAATACTTGTGCAGCAGTGTGACATAGTAGAAAGAGCAGTGAAGGGGAGTCAAAATACCTGGTTTCTGCCCCTGATGGCCGTGACACCTCAGAACCAAAGAATTCATGCTTCTGAGCCTTGGTTTCTCCATCTGTAAAGTGAAATCACAAGTCAAGGGCTTGCTTCTTCTCTTACCTTTTGTCTTGTAACTTCATTCTAGAGGATGGAGTTACTCATACTCCTTGAGACATAGTTGGCTATCATCATTACAAGTTTTTCCCCTCCCCTCCCCCGCCCCTTCCTCCTCCCTCCCCCTTCCCCCTCCCTTTTCCTCTTCCCTCCCTTGCGCCCTCCTCCCCCACTCCCCTCCTCCCCGCTCCACCCCCTCTCCTCCCCTCTCCCTGCTTTCTCCATTCCGAGCGCTAATCTCTTTACTCCAAACAGGCAACCACATCAATGTGAAAAATATCATTGTAGTTTTAGGAGTATTCTTTTGTGTATGGATCTTTTATTTTCATATGTTATATTGTGCTACGGACTTCATTTTTTTTTTTCTAACACTTTTTTACCCAGCACCAGTTAAAAAATATATCCTCAGGATGCTGGGTGTTGGTTTCCAAATTTTTTTTATAAACATTTTATAAACATTGTTTACCGTTGCAGAATGTTCTGTTACCCGGGGTTCCAGCTAACTGGAATCAAATTATTGACGGGCTTTCTGGAGCAACAGAGGGGAGAAGGCAGTATCTGTAATCACTCCCCACATTGGCCAACTTTGGTCTGCATGAAGGGGACCAAGTGGATTAACATGCAGACACATTAATGGGGAATACGAGAAGTGTTGGATGGCAACGGTTATGAGTGCACCTTTGGGCCTCTAACTCTGAATGGTGAGGCCTTCCAGGAACCTGGCCGGTCTGCAGTCCTAAGAGCTCTCACTGGGGGAGCTCACCTCCTGCATAAGACTGGTGGACATATGGCAGCCGCTTAAGACCTCAGCCAGAGACCCACCTCGAATAGCGCACATATCGGCAAGCTCTAACTCCTCTTCCTGGGGCTGAAGAGGACCAGGCCAGCATCCGCATCCCACTGGGAGAGTTCCTGTGGTTATTAGCGGTTGTTAGCAGAGCAGTGTCTCCCAGGCTGGGCCACTCTCTTGGTGGCATCGAAGCTTAAAGGAGCCATGTGGTGCCTGGGAACAGGCTGTGGGTGGGGAGCAGCTGTGGGGCTCAGCCCCTCATGTCACTGCCTGCCTACGCGTGAGAGAATGGCTTCCATTTCAGACAGCAGCAATTCACACTGGGTGGCCTCTGCTTTCCCTCCCACATCAGCTCACAGGAGGATGACCCAGAAGGTTGAGGAGTGCGGAGCTCCCCTTGGAGGAAGCAGACCCTGCTGAGGGGCCTCTTCTCTCTCCCTGTGTCTGGCTCCACGAGGTCTTCATCTTTATTCAGGCCTCTTAGCGAGCTCTGGGGAGATCCCTCGAAGCCTGACTGGTGAGGCCCATGAAGTCGGGGTGGGATGAGGGTCCCTTGAAGTCGGGTGGCGGGGGGGGGGGATGAGGGGTGTCCCACCTGACACGCTTCCTCACAGAGGCACATCCTGACCCTCTTCCAGGCCTTAACTATTTCTGCTCCTTTCAAGATGCAAAACAAAGAAAAGCAACAAGAAAATTAGAAACCAAAAATAAACAAACATATAAACAGACACACACAGATAACAGAGGCCCACTGTTTGCAGCTTCTTTTCTCCACATTTCAGCTGATTCTATGTTGCTATGTGATCTCCTCAAGCTTCCCAGGGGAGGACACTGAGGCAGCCACAGGATTACATACACACTCTACCCAAATGACTCCCTTTGTAGTGGGATGACTTAAACTGACCCTGAGAATCAGAGAAGTTTCATCTTGACCTTCAGCTAATCCTTAGTATCCGGGCAGTGGTTTCAGGGCCTCCTGACTTGGGCCTGGTACTCCAGCCCTACTAGGGACCCAGCTCCTCAAGAACCCAAGGGGAACACTTAAATAAATGTAGCAAGATAAAATAACTACAGCTGACAGTCACTGAGCCACTAGGCTACGGACTCATTCCATGTCGTCTCACTCGATCCTCGTGCCCTTCCGAAGTAGGTACTATTAGCAGCCTCTTTTATAAATGAGGAAACTGAGCCTCAGAGAATCTAAGCAGCCGCCCCAGCTACACAGCTAGTAATTAGTGGACCCAGGATTTGACTGCTCTCAGCCACTGTGCGTATGTAAGCTCACACACACACACACACACACACACACACAGATGATGCACACATGTGCCTTTTAGTTTATACACTGTAATCATTTTAATAACATTCACAGAATCATAGATTGTTGGAAACGGAAGTCACTAGAGATGGCCTGATTTATGCACATGCACACATACACACACAGAGAAATGAGAGGGAAGGAATGAAGGAACAAAGGAAGGATGAAGGAAGGAAGGAGGAAAGAAGGAAGGAAGGAAAGAAAAAAGGAAGGAAGAAGGAAGAAAGAAAGAAGGAAGAAAGGAAGGAGGAAAGAAGAAGGAAGGAAGGAAGGAAGGAAAGAAAGAAACTGGGGACTTGCTTTAGAAAAATAGTTCTCAATTGAGTAGCATCAGAATCACCTGTTACGACACACATCTCAGGACCACAAACCCAGAGCATCTAATTGAGTAGGTTTGGGACGGGACCTGAAATTTGCATTTCTGACAAGGTCCCAGATGATGCTGATGAGGCTGGTCCTGCGCCCACACTGTGAGAACCATGGCATGAGGGTAAATTGTACACGTTAAGGACCATAAGACCCACTGCAAATGTTACCTAAACCTACCTAGCAATTAATGCCAACGAAGCCTGGGAAAACATATCCCCAGTAGAGTCATTCTCATCTGATCACTTGTTCTTAAATGCTCTCTTGACTCCCAGCAGCAGAACCAGAATGTGGTAGGCAGGATTCTAAAAATGCCCTACCTGCTCCCACAAGAGATTCCATACCCTTTATCCCCCTGAACCTGTGAATGGGATATCATTCCTGTGACTACATTATGTTATATGACACAGTTGATGCAAAAAGGGATTATCCAGGTGAGTGTAATCTAATTACACGGCTCCCTTAAGAGCCCAGAACTTCTTATGGCTGCAAACACAAGTACCTAAATTTCCAAATTTGGAAGGGAGCTACTGCCTGATGCAGACCTACCCCATTCAGAAGATCCTCAGGCCTCGAGCTCCGCCCCTAGGGGGGCCCACCTTATTGCCTGCTGGAAATGTCAGTGGCTGTGACTTACATTCTAGCACCACCAAGGTAACATTCAGTTCAGTCGAAAAAAGAAATGTAAAGGTTGTCGGAGAGAACATCCTAAGAACCGCCTGTCCCAGTGACCCTCAGCAGATGCAGCCTGGCTCAGGAACACAGAGGGATCGCTCGTCAGCAGGCGCGTGCCCTTCATGGAAGAGCGGTTTAAAAACAGTTTAGGAAAACAGATTGCCCTCCTGCCCTGCTGGTTGGTCAGATAACACCCTTTCCTGTGGCTGAGATTAATCACCTGTAAAACTGAGGCAGTGCCCCTCACATGGGTATTAGGAAACTCAAGTAAGAGGCTGGGATGAATGCTCAAGAGTCCATACTACAGCGATCCTCACCCCCTCCCCCAAATATTTGGTGATTCTTAAAGTAAAATACACAGGGACAATTTTGATTTTCTGCATGACTACTATATAGCTATGATTCAACCACCATGGTTTTTTTTTTAATTGTAAAAGAGGACTATAAACTGCGGTCACAGACATAATTCAAGTAAATGAAACAAGTTGGCTAGTAGATAATTCTTAATATTGAGATTTCCTTCAAATATCCACCTCCAACTGATTTATAGACACCTGACATTTATTTAAGCGCAGAATCCTCTCTCTCGAGGGTGAGGTTCCAGGCATTTGATATCTCACGCACACACACACACACACACACACACACACACACAGACTTCCACAAAGCAGTTTCCTTCCCACCACAATGTGCTGAAATCAAATGTTTTGTTAACAAATGCATGACCATGCTTAGTTTCACTTCCCACAAGAGTTCTCTGATAACTCTGTTTTTGTGGTTTCAGTGTCACTTTTCATTGATCTCTTTGAACTATAATCATTTCAAAATTACAATTTTTAACTAAGACTGTGGGTTGGTGGTTAAAAACAGGAAGTTTGATGGGTAAGCCTGACAAGCAGTGAAAATGTGCAAGAAACTCAGGACAATTCAGAACTTGATGTTACTGAGGGCTGTGACAGTGTAACCCCCATGAGTCCTCCCGAGAACTTGTCTGTAAAAAAGGATGAGGTTACTAACCAACCATAAACAATTACAAATGTGGTTGATCTAAAATCTTGAAACACACTTGAATGTCCATGTGGACAGAAGTTCAAGACGTATCACAGACTAAACGGTAAAAAAGTCAGTATCTCTCTATGGAAGATTGTATTTCCAGAGGATGGCAATATTATCTCCTATTCCACATGCACTGTGTCCTTGACACTCTTCCCATAGAGAGGAAGAATCTAATTCCATTCCTTTTGTATCTGGCTTGGCTTAGTGGTCTGCTTGAGCAACAGAATGAAACGGAAGTGATATTCTGAGACTTCCAAGCTAGGTCGTAAGATCCTTGCAGCTTCCACCTGGGACCCATGGAATGCTCACTCTTAGGACACTCCCTCTTGAGAGCCAGGCACCGTGCTGGGAAAAATCACATGGGAAGACCACAGGTAGGAGCTCTGGTGAACAACCTTGCTGAGCTCCTAACAACAGCCAGCAGAACTCCCAGCCGTGTGAGTGAACCATCTTGGATGTTGAGCTCAGTCTGTAAGTCTTGGGCTGACAGATGGCTGCATTCCTAGCAGACTGCCCAGCAAAACTCAGTCAGCCTACGGAATTGTGTTTCAAGCCACAATGTTTGGGGGTGGCTTGTTATATAGATCACTGTTTGTTATACATAGATAACTGGAACACCCAGCCACTTCTCTTTCCCAATTTATTGTGTATCCTTTCAGTGATATTTTAAGCACATACATTCAGTGACAAGCATATACCACTTTCCCCTTGCAAATGGTAGCATAGCAAATATACTATACAACAGTATACAACACATCTTAAAGATCATCTCATACCTGTTCTTATAGACCTGCTTGCTCTTTTGTGGGGAGGGGGACGGGTGGGGAGGGGCAGAGAGAGAGGGAGAGAGAGAATCCCAAGCAGGCTGTGCACTGACAGTGCAGACATTCATTGTCTATTCCGCTAAGACACTCTTTCGTGTAAAATATATATATGTAGGTTACATTCCTAGAAGAAAATACTTGCATCTTCTTGAATTCAACTGTATGTGCATTTTCAATTGTAATAGATATTGCCAAATCACTCTGTTCCAAAAAAAAGACGTTGTACCCAGTTAGGTTCTCACAACTTAAAGTTGTCTGTTTTCCTACACTCTTGCCACAACAGTGCCTCTACCAAAGTTTAAATGTTTTTTTTACCCTGGATTCTTATTCAGGTTATGGATTTTATTACTGTGGCAAAAAAATGAGCTTAATCCTTGATCTCAATTTCATATCTTGATATATCTTGTTGGAGAAATGCTCAGCTGTAACCGTATCAAGCAGTCCTTTTCGTCAGAATATTAAAAATAAATTGTATGGATTTGGGAAAGACGGTTTGAGCTGCTAGGTAAAAAAAAAAAAGAGCCAAAGATTAACGTGATTCCACTTCTATAAAATCATAAACCACAACCAAACGAGCAAATAAAACACTACCTGAAATTTCCTGCAAGGTCAGTGTCATGACTGCCTCAGAAGAAGGTGGGTCTGGTCTATAGATGTGGCTGAAAAAAGTTTAGGTCGAAAGAGTTAGCCAAACCAAAAAGAGTGCTTTCATCAAACGAGACTTTTTTTTTTTTTTTGAAGTAGGCTTCATACTCAGCATGAAGCCCAACTTGGGGCTGGCACTCACAACCCTGAGATCAAGACCTGAGCTGAGATCAAGAGTTGGAAGCTTAACCAACTGAGCCACTCAGGGGCCGCAAAAGATACATTTTAATGTGCCAAAAAGCCATATTTGAACAATTAGTGAAAGACTGAGATCAACTTTTAATGTTTTGACACAAGTATAGATGTCGATGATGTACCGAGTCTTTATTCTACATAGAGTCATGGATCTGGGTTGATCTCCCAAACAACTAATTTGCTAAATGGCAGATGCACTAACCTGAGTTGTTTCTTGGAAGTATGTAGTTTTAGTTGATTAGCTTTCCTTTGTCGTTGTAACTGCATCTTCAAAAAAAATTTTTTTTAATATTTATTTTTGAGACAGAGAGAGACAAAGCATGTGCGGGGTGGGGGGGTAGAGAAGAGAGAGGGAGACATAGAATCCGAAGCAGGCTCCAGGCTCCGAGCTGTCAGCACGGAGCCTGATGTGGGACTCTAACTCACGAACTGCGAGATCATGACCTGAGCGGGAGTAGGACACTCAACCGACTGAGCCACCCAGGTACCCCTTTTTACTTTTTTTTGGTTTTTTTTAGTTGTAACTGCGTCTTAAGGAGAGTCATTTTGCCTCTGGTTCGTTTAATCCCACAGCTGCTGCAAGTGGAGAGCAAGGGGAAGAGTGAGGGAAACCCATAGGGGGACAGCTTGGGTTTATAATGTTGTCTGTGAGGACATGTCCCAGGTACTCGGATAATAACTGACACAGAAATTTTCGATAAGATGGGATCCTGGGGGGGGGGGGGCACCTGGGTGACTCAATCGGTTAAGCATCTGACTCCTGATTTCGGCTCAGGTCATGATCTCATGCTTGTGGGACAGAGCCCCAAGTCAGGCTCTGCATTAAGCATGGAGCCCGCTCAAGATTCTCTCCCTCTCCCTCTGCTCCTCTCCACTGCTTATGCATTCTCTCCATCTCTCTTTCTCTCTCTCTGTCAAAAAAAAAAAAAAAAAAAAAAAAACTAAAATAAAAATTTAAAAAAAGACCTGAGCTGAGATCAAGAGTCAGGTGCCTAACCAACTGAGCCACCCAGGCACCCCCAAGAATTCACATTTCTAGGGGGTTAGATGCTGCTAACATCTAACAAGCTGCTAGATGCTGGTGATCTGGAGATCATGCTTTGAGAACCACTGCTTTATGAATTATTCTTATTTTTAGTCATTGAATAAGAAATATCCTACAAAGGGTCAAATTTTGTACAAAATGAATGAATGAATTGCTCACCTTACTGACAAAAGGCTCACAAAGTTGGCTTAGTCACCAAGTATTTGTCAAGTTTCAATGCTAAATATTCTTGAACAGCTGCAAGGTGGAAGTTGGATGTTTTCATTGCACATAATGTCACTGCAATGAAAATCAAATTTTAAAATTGAAGGGAGAGACTTCCTCGATCACAGAGACTGTAAGATCTTTTCTCCTGTGTCAGAACCTTGTACCACTTCCCTAGAGTGTGCTGAAAACTGATCCATTATGTTCAGAGGCAACGAGGGGTGGTTAGCAGGAATTTTGAGGAAACGAGGCATCGTTTGCTACTTCAGTTGAGGTTACCATAGTGTCTCCAAAAAGAGTAAGAGGACACAGTTGCTTCCGCTAACAAGGATGGCTCAGAATGACTTGGGGGCTCAAGATTATCAACTTCATCTGAGTTTCCATGGGGGTCCTCCTTCTAAATCTCAGGAGCCCAATCCTTCACAAGCCCCTGACCTTGCATAGGACATACTTGATGAGGCTTCAAATTAAACTTTTGTCGTAATTATGTAACCTGCGTATTTGAGTTGTGTGTTTGATTTTTAGGGAGGTCAGCCCTGCAGGTACTAGAAAAAAAAAAAGACATTCTTTTAGGGCCACCGTAGAAGCTCTTTGGTTTCCCGACCATTACTTGAGCTGAGAGTTTAAAGCCTTGAGCTCGTTAATGTTCTTTTTAACTATTCTAGGGCACTCCAATGCAGCCACCCTACTCCCACAGACCTCATAGTCCATTGTTGCTAGCACCGTGGTTAAATGTAGCAGCCACTTGGTCCTTACATCACTTTCTTCACCAGGAACTTCCTCACAGCCTACTACAAGTGATGCTTTGATTAGTTTTGATATTACTGCATGCCATAGGTTACTCACATCCCATTCTTCATTGACAAGGAGCTCAGCACTATCTTTGAGGCCAAGAAATGACCAAACCAACCCCATAATCCCATTTTTGTAGGTCTGTTTCCTAACCCCACTGTTAATATTATGTATCAGTCAGGATCCAGTTAGGGGAACAGAAACTTTACCAGCTATTTTAATAGAAAGATTTAATATAGGAAATTAAACAGATATTGGGGGACTGAAAAAGCACAAAGTGAGCACTGACGTAACTCAGGTAGTAGCAGGTTGGGGGGCAAAGGGAAGAGGCTGGAATTATATTACAACGCAGAAGCTTGGAGAAGAGACCCCATGGAATTGGGACCCAGCTTTCTGAGTAGAAAATGGCGCTTAGCTAGTGCTGGCATCTGACGATCTTGGGCCAAGAACCTCTGGAGAGGTTCACATGTGTGCTCATAACCAGGATTGTGAGCACATGGAGATTTGGAGGGAGAGAGCATGGAAGCTCCGCCCTTTCCCCATACCATCTGCCTGTTCCTGTGTTATATCCTTTCATAATAAACCAGTGATCTAGTAAACGAAACCAACAACCAAAAACCTCTGGGGAGGAAGCACTGTCTGGCTGGTGCTGGTCATTTTTTTTTTTTAAATCAACATGCATTGTGTTAGTTTCACATATACCACATAGTTACTATCCATCACCATGGATAGTTACATAATTTTTCTTGTGATGAGACCTTTTAAGATGTACTCTCTTGGCACCTTGCAAATATACAATACATTGCTGGTATTTTTGAAGGGGCACGGTGAGGCTGGTCTGGGTGTGTTGCAGGGGGACGCCTAGAAATTGGAACTGTCACAGCCAGAATGATGAAATCTACTGACAGTGACAGCAAGCAAAACAGGAAATAGTAATTTCTTTCTCTTGCAGTCTCCCTCCAGTGCACCCTATGGGCAGAGCCTAACATGGAGCCACCTGGCAAAGGACAAATCTCCTTGGTAGAGTCTTCGCTAAAGCAGAGTACCTAAGGATGGTTTGGAGCTTAGTTACCAGCATAGGGTTCTTTTCTTTTCTCATCCTAAAATAATCTTATTGTTTTAAATGTCTCTTTCCATGCTGAAATACATTAATGGCTGAAATAACAGGCAATCTACTCAAATGTAAACGTAACACCGTACATAATTCTAGACGTTATCTACATATGCAAATCATGTATATATAAGAATTAAATTAAGCACATCATTAATTAAGTAGGATCTAAACTAAGAAATGACTAAAGTCAAAATGACTTTAGAGGGAAAAGCAGAGTCAGATGTTATTTTGTGGTCGTGGGTGTCCAGGGCCCCGCTGCCATGAAGCTGCAGTGGTCAAATATGCAAGTGACCCCAGGCCCTGGAGCTCAGCATCATTTTCTTGATTGACTATAACCTGGTTGTTAAAAGGATGAAATGATACCATGCATATTAAATATCCAGAATCGGGGCGCCTGGGTGGCGCAGTCGGTTAAGCGTCCGACTTCAGCCAGGTCACGATCTCGCGGTCCGTGAGTTTGAGCCCCGCGTCGGGCTCTGGGCTGATGGCTCAGAGCCTGGAGCCTGTTTCCGATTCTGTGTCTCCCTCTCTCTCTGCCCCTCCCCCGTTCATGCTCTGTCTCTCTCTATCCCAAAAATAAATAAACATTGAAAAAAAGAAAATTAAAAAAAAATATCCAGAATCATGCCTGGTCCATAATATGTTCAATGAACCCTAACACTTTTTTCCGGATATAAGCACTGGGTTCCCCCCCTCCCCCTTCATTCTGTTCATGTATTACATTGATTGGCTTTTGAATGTTGAACTATCCTTGCATTCCAAGAATAAATCCCACTTAGTTGTCATAGCACATAATCATTTTAATATGCTGTTGAATTCAGTTTGTTAGGGGTTTGTTTTGTTTTGTTTTTTAATTGTTATTTACCATATACACAGAGTTTGAGCTTTTGGAGGGAGAAGCTAAATCAAGGTGACCTTGAAAGTGTAACAAGAGAATTTCCTGGACTGTCTGCTGTGAAAGTCATTCCAGTTTTGCTCTCATGGGATATTTTCATAAAGGCGATCCCTCCGCCCTGCTCCTTCAGTGTTCCCAGTTACTCTCTTAGTGCAAGTGGACATAGCTACAGACAAATGAAAAATATAAACTCAGTGATTTAGAAGAAGAATTTTGAAAGCCTAGCTTTTTCTAAATGCCAAGGACTGTTTCAACTGTTAACTCAGGGATTAAGAGCATGAAAAGAATGTCAGGCTAGCTGATCAGAATTTTTATGATTAGAGAGAAAAGCTGGCTTCTCTGGGTCTTTGATCTAGCTCAGTGGGAAAAGCGGCAGAGCGCTTCAAATGCACCACCAGCCCATCTGGCTGCTTAAGGACACATCTGGGACGATATCCGAGGGGGGTCACCTGCTTGCTTTCCCAGCTGGAAATGAAGTCAGAGATTACAACAGGCCTTGTCCTGTAGCAGAGGGGAGGTGTTTTTGGTGGGAAACAAAGTCCACTGGTCTTCCAGCAGCACTTGGGATTAACTTGGAGTAGGTTAACAAAGATTCCGATGATAAAGCCACTCGGGGCATTCACACTTCCTTGGAAGTTTTGATTCTGTTGGTCTGAGTTAGGAACTTAGATTTTGCCCTTAAAGAAAGTGGCCCTGGTGATTTGTATCATTAGGAAAGTTTGGAAGCCTTGTCTAGGGCAAGAGGGCAACTCTTTTCCCAGACCTCTGCTTATTAATGGGAAAGGGAGCTAATATAATATTTAACCACTGAAGAGACACATCTGTTTGGGTAAGGCCTGTCCAGGAAAGGAAGGGGATTACAGTTACTATTCTGTGGAGGAACAAATTTATGGGGCCGCTTTCGAGTTCTGCAATCATGAATGACCGATAATGTCATTAAAGGTCAAGTTTTCTTCTCTGAATTAGCTTGAGTTTGGTTGCAAACACAGCAGGTTTAAAAAGCCACCGAACATGGAGCCTGCTTGAGATTCTCTCTCTCCTTCTACCCCTCCCCTCAAAAAAAATTAATAAAAAAAAATTGTTCCCTTTAGAGAAAGAGCCGGTGTCGACTTCACCTTGGAGACCAGGGACCGTGCTGCCACCACAGAGGGAGGGTCTGCAGCAGGTGTCCCCTAGATGCCAGGTCATACCTGACGCTCATTCAACTTTTGCCACTGATGTGGTGCATAGGAAGGTTTCCTAGGGGGTCCTTCCTCACCCCTGGTTGGAACTGTTCCCCAAGGCTGAAAGCAAAAGGCATATGGGCTGACCAGAAGACAGCAGCGCCTAAGAGCTCGGTGAGGGCTGTGGGTGGTTAAGGGTCATCACAGGTCGAGCCCCCTGACGTGGGAAGGACGACACAGTCAAGAAATGTGTGTCTGTTCCCTTCCAGTGAGTTGACCCAGCAGGAAAAGTGGGTTAGGTGTCTGAGCATGCGATGGGTACATCAAGGGCCCCTGTTCTGCCAGAGGCCCGGGAGGTCCCTCTGCCATTTCTAGAATCCTGGTTTTGGCAGGATGCAAACAGGGCCCGGGAGCGGTTCCTTTAGCATCTAGAAAAGCACCTCATGGCACAAAAGGACAGGCTCAAACACTTTTTGAATTCATGAATGAATGAATGAATGAATGTGAATGAGAAAGGGCTTGTCATTGAATTGTAAAACAGAGGCCCGCCAATCGCGGACAATGTATAAGAAAACTTCAAGCTTCATTTCTCAGACCTTTGCTCTTCTAAACAAAGTTCAGGCCTCTGCCTGTTATACTCTGTTAACCACAGAGGCCCAAAGTTCTTCCATAACTAATCGGAGCCTGTGATTGCTTTGCTGTGCTCTGAGGAGCTCTCATAATCCCTTTCCCCTCTGGGAAGCGGGGTGATTGCGTGCGGACGATGGAGCAGGGCGGCAGCCGCTTGGACGACTTCCCTCTCAACGTGTTTTCGGTCACTCCTTACACACCCAGTACCGCTGACATCCAGGTGTCCGATGATGACAAGGCAGGGGCCACCTTGCTCTTCTCAGGCATCTTCCTGGGACTGGTGGGGATCACGTTCACCATCATGGGCTGGATCAAATACCAAGGTGTCTCTCACTTTGAATGGACCCAGCTCCTTGGGCCCATCCTGTTATCGGTCGGAGTGACATTCATCCTGATTGCTGTGTGCAAGTTCAAAATGCTCTCCTGCCAGGTGTGCAAAGAAAGTGAGGAAAGGGCTCTGGATTCGGAGCAGACGGCGGGAGGACAATCATTTGTTTTCACTGGTATCAACCAGCCCATCACCTTCCATGGGGCCACTGTGGTGCAATATATCCCTCCTCCCTATGGCTCTCAAGAGCCCGTTGGGATCAACGCCGCCTACCTGCAGCCAGTGGTGAACCCCTGTGGTCTCATACCACCTGGAGGGGTGGTGACGGCCACGCCAAGTCCTCCTCAGTACTACACCATCTACCCTCCAGACAACGCCACGTTTATTGGAGAGCAAGACTACTCTTCGATGGTGGCTGGTGGAAATGACAGGTACGTGGTGTGGAGGGGGGACGCTCCCCTTCTGGGTGTCACAGTCACAGCCCGTGACTTTGTCTGGTCTAGAAGGAAGGTGTTGGGAGAATGCGAGGTCTGTGTGGCCTCTTCCCAGGATGGCGGCGTCGGCTCTGAGACACGCGTCGTGGGCTGTAACGGGTCTGTGTTTTCTGCTCCCACTGCCAGGTCCGGCCCTGATGCTGACCAGCTGGAAGAGACACAGCTGGGAGAAGAGGACTCCACCTGCTTCTCTCCTCCTCCCTATGAGGAAATATACTCCCTTCCTCGCTAGACCATGATGCTGAGGGAACAGCATTTAAGTCATTGTTGCTGACAAATGAGGTGTCGGATGCCATGACTTTCAGAGTCTAGACAGTAGGACAGCCTAGGCAGCCTGATGGAGACCGTTCAAGGGGGTGCGGTGGGAGGGGAAATGGGAACCAACATGTCTCAGATTGGTAAAAATTAGGCCCAGGGTGGGGGGATATTTCCTTCTGGTACAGCTGGACATTCCCGCATATGGTTCATGGGCAGAAATTTTATTTCTTTGTCCACAACCCACCCCTTGCCAGGAAGGCACTGGTGTCTCAATTTTAGCTCCAGCAGCCAAGGGAAACATCACGGCTGCTGGGACTCTGGAAGTTTCCATGAAAGTGAGAGTGGGGGGTGGGCAGCAGGTGGGCAAGAGAAAATAGGCTCACCTGGAGATTTCCCAGTGCTGGTTCTCAGCCCCTCAAAGGGGGTTTGCAGATCCCCAAACAACTCGGTTGCCATCCGGTGTCCCCTGAGGGCTCTGGGTATCTTAACGGCTGCAAAACATTTTAACAGCTGAATAAAGTAAAATAACGTCTCCTGTTCAAAAAGTATTAGGTAGCTGGCTACAAAATAAAATAATAACCATACAAAATAAATAATAATAGGATAATGATGTCAATAAATCCTTAAGTTATCACTGGGTCACAAGGACTACTGGCAAGGCTAAAGCTTGATGTGTCCACCCAGGCTAGGATCTCTGCTGGACGCAAGCCACCTGGGCCCAGGGACCAACAGAACATGGGTGCTTCTATAAGCACCTGTTGATGAGTTCTGCTCAATTAGACAAAATAGAGCCTCGTGTCCATACCCGGAAAATCATGGATCATGGAAACAATCTTTATGGCCAACAGAAGCTCATCTTCTATATAAAAGAAGTTGGTGGCCTTAATCTCCCTGAATCTGAACTGGGTAATAAACCACCACCACGGATCGAAGACTTTAGAAGAGACAGTTACGACCATTGAGTTTTAAAAGAAAATATTTTCCTGTCACTCGAGATAAGGGAGGCTCATCCCAGAGGAAGACAGTATTCAGCAATTCCTTAAAGTTTTGGTACCATGTTCATGGTTTTTACTAATTTTTTATCAAAAACACCTCATTTTCCAAGGATATGATTAAAATATGCTTGGTTTATTATTATTGTGATCTGTATTATATCTTCGGAAGAAAACCTTTTTATATGAGAATTCGTTTTGATGTGTGATGATAGAAAGTAATGGAAAAATGTGATTCTGTTTACAGAAACAATAGTCATGAAATATTGGATTCCTAACTGAGAGCCACTGGTTCTGGGGAGGAAGTCTGGGGACAGGGACACAGCTGAGCATCACCTGTGGCATGCCTACTGGCAATGACACTTGGAGCCCTGCGTGCCTGCTTCCCTCACCCCTTGCTCTGCTCATCCTCCCCCATCCCACAACCCTATATTCCTGGATTTCAGTTATAATGAGCATCAAGGGAAGGTCAAATCACAAAAAGATGTTTGGAAAGGGCGTCCATGTGTAGATGCAGGCCAGGCAGGAAAGCCGATTTATCTCAGTGATGCCACGAGTCCCACACGCAGGGAAGTGGCCTTGGGGAGTTTTTAGCTCCAGGCAACAAAATTACTCAGCACCATCCCTGTTCCAAGAAAGAGAAAAAGTGCCAACACAGAGGTCATGGATGCCTCCGAAGACTGTGCATCAGAGTGTCAGGAGCTCGAGGTGGGTGGCAGGCCTAGAATAGTCAGGGGGTGGGAAAAGGAGAACTTGTTCCTTCAACTTCTACTCCCTGGTAGGACATGGGCCAAGTGGGGATAGAACAGTGAGAAAGCCCACCAACAGAAGAGCAGAGCTTCTAGTCTAGGAGGGGAGACAGATCTGATCAACTACCCTCTGACATCCGGGAGGGGTCTCATAGCTCTGGACCGGTCAGGAGGATCATGAGGGCTTGCTTGAGGAAGTGAAGTCAAGGCCCCTGCCTTGCAGAACCCCAGGGAGCACTGTTCACACAGGAAAGCTTTGTGACTGATGTCTCTTGACCTCTGAGGACTGTCCCGGTAGCTGAGGGAACAGTAGCTGATACCCAGTCAAAGAGAAGGAGGGAGATGCCTGGCAATCCCCCCTAAGCGGGAGGCAGTATTAAGGGGGCACCTTACAGGCTGTGTAAACAGTATTCCTCTGCTACTGCAGGGCACCAAATAGAGGGGCCTTCTGCTACCCGAGAATTACCTCCACCTGCTCTCTTGCTTCAAGACACCATGGTCTCTGTCTTCACTCGGGGGTTGCAGGTGCCAGCATGATAGAAAGCCCACTGAATGGCTTTTGGATTCCAACACTGAGTCTGTGCTCGGTCTCTTTGACTGGAAGGGTTTTTAGTTTGTCATCTGGATATTTGCCTTTTATCATTCTTTCTGTCAGTATCTTATGAGGGATGAATGGAGGACTGTGATGTGGGGCTAGTGAATCAGAGTCTGTCCGGCCCCTGCTATGCTAGCCACCCTGAGATTATCAGTGTGCAAAGTGGCCCTGGCTTTGGGAACGTGCTCAAAGTTTCAGTGCCCAGGCCAGAACCTTTAGGGCCTTGTCAGCCTTGTCAGCCATTTTAGTCTGTGTCGGCAGAGCAACTGGAAAGCCATTGAATGCTCTTAATGAGGAGGGAGCTGTGATAATGATTCTGAACACTTACTGGTTAGGGTAAACGCAGTGTCACGTAGGGTGTAACATTGACTTTGCTGGCAAAGCTCAGATCTAGGTTACCACAACACCAGGAGACACTTCTCCACCCTCAGCCTTTAGCGGGACACTGTGTGTGGGTGCGTTCTGGCCATCTATATAGAATTCAAAAGAAAGCTAAAAGGTCTTGTTAATCAAAGGAGACAGGTTTCTGAAGAATGTAATGTGTGGAAACTTCTCCTGGGAGCCGACTTGGGCTGGGCCTTTTGGCTGGAGAGACTGATAACACCTCAGGATCTTGACAGGGCAGGAGAGGGATTATCTAGGCCTGTGAAGTGAGGCCCAGCCACCAAGGGGAAGAAGCTTTCGCAGAGCTCCTGGGACTTCTTCTTGATCCATTTGGGCCAACCAAGGAATGGATCTCTTGTGCAATCTGGGTGTGTGTTTCCTCTCTTCTACAGAACTCCAGAGGGAGGGGTCCTGCAGAGGTGGAGGGCTTCCCAGAGCCTGCGATCAATCAATCCTTTCCCTTTGGCTCCACTGTGCCGGGCACCGATCTGAGTTTCAAGCTCTTTGCTACAAAACCAGCCATTTAAATAATGCTCTCCCCACTTTTTTTTTTTTTTGACAGAGGGCGGGGTACATCATAAAAATAAAGACTCTTGTTTGTGAAGAGCTGGCTGTGGGTGTCTGTTTTCAGCTTCTGACCTCTGGAGCGCCTCATGGGCCTTGTTTACTGTTGGATCCCTGGAGCAGGGCTGGCTGAAACCCTGTACCCCAGGCGGCTGATGTTTCTCCCCCAAACAGAAGCTCCTCGTAGTAACCGTTGTCAGGTAGACTCCTTTTATCAACAAAGAAAGCTTCCCACCTAGTTCTCAGTAGTGTCCCTGCCCGTCGAGATAACCAGGGTGCTGTCTGCAGAATGCAACTCACACCACTTGGCATTCACCAAAGGCCTCATGCAGAGCCCTCTGCACAACCAACACCAGGCACCTGTTGAGTAACAAATATGAAATAAATAAACGAAGAGCTTTCCAAATGGCTAATACATGACCACTTCAACTTAGCTGTTCTGCTGTTTTCTACATTGTGAAAAATTTCAAACAACTACAAGGGTAGAGAGAATAGTACATGAAACCCTGCGGGGTCATCCATTACCCAACATCAAAACTCATGGCCGAGCTTGTTTCATTGACACCCCCACCCACAATCCCCCCACCTGGATTTTTATTATTTTTTTCAGGGTTTTTCATCTTTTTATTTTATTTTGTAAAGATTTTTTTTTAATTGAGGTATAACTGACATCTAACATTATGTTAGTTTCAGGTGTACAATATAATGATTTGGCAGTTGTATAACCCAACTGGATATTTTATTGATTGATTGATTGATTGATTGACAGAGGAAGAGTGTGAGGTGTGGAGGGGTAGAGGGGGAGGGAGAGAAAGAGAGAGAAAATCTTAAATAGGCTCCATGTTCAGTGCAGGGCTCAATCCCATGATCCTGGGACCATGACCTGAGCCAAAGTCAAGAGTCCGATGCTTAACTGACTGTGCCACCCAGGCATCCCCAACTGGATTTTTAAAAAGTAAATCACATCATCTTAAAAATATTTCATTGTGTATCTTTAAAAGGTAAAGACTCAAAAAAAGAGTCATGCCATGATTACACCTAAAAAAATGTACACTTCCTTAAGGTCATCAAATATCTAAATCACTGTTCAACTTACTCCCAATCTTCTCTATTTTATTTTTACCTCTTCATTTTGCTTCATTCAAAAACCAAATGAGATTAGCTTTTTGCTAAATGCATCCTAAGTTTCTAGTTACCTTATACTGTATTTTGGGAGGCAGACAACCAGAAAATTGTTCACAGTAGCAGATTCATATTTATTAAATTTCACTTTCCAACCAAAAATGTTTTTCAAGACTTTTCACTTTATATCTCCTCCTTTGTCACTTCCCTGAAACTCTAAGACTTCCCTGGAAGAAGAAACTTATTTCTTCTAATTTTTGCACATTATTAGAGATTTTTTCTAAACATAGGCCTAGAAAAAATACATACACGAAAACACAAAGCGATCTTTAAGTGAATGTTTAGTTGATAATTATGAGTTGCTGAATATTTTCAAGAGTATCTGAAAATTCTGGCAACCTTTAGCAGTTTTGACTTGTTAGGCAAAAGTTTTTAGGAAAAAAAAGTTCTTCCCTTCAGAAATCATAAAAACTCCTTGGAACATCTCAGAAGTGGAAACCAGAGTCTCTCTTTAAGAAATAATTGGCAAAACCTCTTGCTGAACATTAAAATATTACCTGGTACAATTTAACTCGCAGAGGTCATTGATTGTGGACCTCTCACCAGTGAGTTCCCAATTCTCCTCAAGTTAAAAATGAATATATTTTCTGGACATGCCTACAACTCTTCCTTTGAAGGTGGATAAGTGTGTGAGTGTGTGTGTGTGTGTGTGTGTGTGTGTGTGTGTGTTCACCTATACCTTCTTATAGAATGTGATTTATGGATTTCTTGCCCATTTACTACTAGTAAATCATCGAGAGTTTTATGTCCCAGGCAGTCAGCAGTTGGTTATAAAATCAACAGCGAGACGTACTAAATAAACCGTTACTGGATTGCTCTTAAGAACTGATGACAAATCAGAAAGTGAAGACAACTCCATGGGAATGATTCTCACCTGCCTTTGGGATACCACAAAGGTCTCAGATAGGGGAATTTTATTTGCCTTGAGCTTTTAAGAAGATTAATAACCAGATGAACTGGGAAGGAAATCAGTTTTCTGGGTTCCAGAAGTCTTCTTCTGGAACAAAGAATTTGTCCTCCAGCACAAAACCTACACGTGTGTAAATCATACACACAAATATGTCTACACACAACGGGCTGAAAGTGAAGCTTGTGTAAGAAGTCAGAGATTTTCCTCTTTGAATCTTCCAATTTATTAGTTTTAAAAAATAAAATTTTAAAAGATGGAATGTGTGTATGTGTACAGTTTAAAAAAAAATTTTTTTTAATTTATTTATTTTTGGGACAGAGAGAGACAGAGCATGAACGGGGGAGGGTCAGAGAAAGAGGGAGACACAGAATCTGAAACGGGCTCCAGGCTCTGAGCCGTCAGCACAGAGCCCGACGCGGGGCTCGAACTCACGGACCGTGAGATCATGACCTGAGGTGAAGTCGGCCGCTTAACCGACTGAGCCACCCAGGCGCCCCTACAGTTTTTAAAATAGATTTAATATGTCTTAATGAATACATAAGGACTGGCAATAATCGTTTCTGGAGCAGAGGATGGGAAGGTCATTTTTCACTTTAGTCCATGCTAATCAATGGATTTTTTTAAAATGTTTATTTATTTTGAGAGAGAGAGAGAGAGAGAGAGAGAGAGCGCGCATGAGCAGGGGAGGGGCAGAGAGAGAGAGAGGGAGACACAGAATCTGAAGCAGGTTCCAGGCTCTGAGCTGTCAGCACAGAACCCACGAGCCGCGAGATCATGACCTGAGCCAAAGTTGGACGCTCAACCGACAAAGCCACCCAGGTGCCCCTAATGGATTTTTTTTTTTTTACCATGCTCATTTACTATCTGTTCAAAAAATTATTTTTAGAAAGAGGGAGAAGAGAAGGAAATGATCTTTCCCCATGTACTTTTACTGTTAACAGCATCTTCTTGAGTCCTAGAGTAAATAATTTTCATTGCCACCGCTGCTTATATATGCAACAGATATACACACAAGGCACATAGATGCAAATGTGGTATGTTTATACTGTGATATGAATAACACTTTTACATGGACATACACACATAAGGTCTCGGGAGAGAGAACAGAGTGCTCCATTGTCCATCACTCACCCTGTGTGGGAAAGATTTTTCACACATATATGTTGTTGCTAAAGTCCTCTGCTGGCTAATGTTCAATGTTAGGTAAACAGTGACCAATGTCGATGGAACAACGGCACACAGAGAGTCATGAGTCAGATTCCACAGGTTCTTTCTTTGATAGTTTTCTCAACCCAGCCTCTGCCTCCACACCTTGAAAAACTGCTCACCACAGCAGCAATTCATGTACCTTGGGACCTTTGGGGATGAAACTGAGAGTAACTCTAGCTACCCGATTTCCTCATCAGAAGGAGCTGTAGGATTAACTGTGCCCCCCTTCCTACTCTTTCCCACTCCGGATGGGTCCGTGCAAGGACATCAGCGCCTGCAGCAGCCACGGGCCCTTTCCCTCCTGGTCCCTCCTGCATTCCAGCTGAGGCTTTTCCTTCTGGGCCTCTGGGGCTGGTCTGATCGCCCCGTCAGCCAGGAAGGACTCCCTGATCCCTCAACAGTCTGAACAGGAGCCACGAAAACATGCTTGGAATTTTTCAGAAGGCAAAGAGACTGCAAAGGGAAAACAAAAATCTCTGTCTATAAAGCTCCAAAGAGAACAGGTTTAGACTAGAGCGTGTCTCTGCCTCATTTGGCCCCTCAGAGGTCACTGGGGGCTCACCTTCAGGGGTCACCTTTCTGGTCCCTGTGCTTAAGTGACACCCTGGCTGACCTCCCAGCTTACTGTGTGGTTCTCAAAGGCCCGTGGCAGGAGGCACCATGGCTACTTAGACTTGTGTACCTGGCGGATATTCTTTCGAAACTGAACAAAGTCAGTTTGTCACTTCAAGGGAAATAACTGACAGCACTTAGTGCTAATGATAATATTGAACCTTTCAAGCGAAAATTAGTATTTCTGAAAATTTTATTTGTCATCACGAGTTTGACAACTTCCCTAAAACTGGACTTTATTTTTGAGATCAAAGTGGTATTTAAAAATGTCATTTTAAGGGCACCTGGGTGGCTCAGTCTGTTAAGCGTCCAACTCTTGGTTTCGGCTCAGGTCATGATCTCACAGTTCCTGAGTTCGAGCCCCACGTCGGGCTCTGCACTGACAGGGTGGAGCCTGCTTGGGATTCTCTCTCTCTCTCTGTCTCTCTCTCTGCCCCTCCCTGACCTCTCTCTTTCTCTCTCTCAAAAAAAAAAAAAAAACATAAAAGAATATTTAAAAATGTGACTTTAAATTCTATTATATAATGAAATGTTAACATTTGAAAGGTCGGCATAACTCAGTGAATGAATATTTTCCACATGAGCACTACATGATATTACAAAATCATGTGCGTGTAAAAAATACATTCAACACACTAGATAGACCAATGGCTTTTCATGGAATAGACCACAAAATAATCATGGCTATGATTTCAGATTCCATATTGCAATTAGCCTTTAAGAAACGGCCATGTGAGTTTTAGTGTCATGTCAAAGAATACTATCTACAATTATCTGAAAAGCTTTAGAAATATTTCTGTATTTCCAACTTACACATCTGTGTGAAACCAGATTCTCTTCATATAATTCAACCCAAACAGCACATTGCAACAGATTCAATGCAGAAATAGATACAAGAATCTGGCTGTCTTCTGTTCAGTTGGATACTTTTATAAAAACTTGCAAAATTGAAAAGAAATACCATTCTTCTTACCTTTCTTTTCCACTTTTGAAAAAATATGTTATTTACCACATAAAGGGTATATAATTATAATTTTTATTTATTTTAATTTTAAAATTAATTCCATTAAAAATTAAACTAATTTTTAATTTATTTTTAATTTTTTAAAAAGTTTATTTATTTGTTTATTTATTTATTTAAGTAATCCCTACACCCAACGTGGGGCTTGAACTCATGGTCCCAAGACTGAGTCACACGCCCTTCTAACTGAGTCAGGCAGGTGCCCCTGTAATTTTTATCTTTATGTTTTAAGTTTTTTGAAGACCCTGGAGTGCTTTTAATTTTTTTCTAGCTTTACTGAGGTATAATTCACAAGTAAAATGATAAGATTTAAAATTTTTTTTTTCAACGTTTATTTATTTTTTTGGGGACAGAGAGAGACAGAGCATGAACGGGGGAGGGGCAGAGAGAGAGGGAGACACAGAATCGGAAACAGGCTCCAGGCTCTGAGCCATCAGCCCAGAGCCCGACGCGGGGCTGGAACTCACGGACCGCGCGAGATCGTGACCTGGCTGAAGTCGGACGCCTAACCGACTGCGCCACCCAGGCGCCCCAAAATGATAAGATTTTAAAGTGTACAATGTGATGATTTGATATACAATATACTAATATATTAATATATTTGATATAAAATATACTAATTTTATAATGAATAAACAATATTTAATTTTCTTATTTTAATTTCTAATATGGTAAATACTAATATATATCACATAATCAAACATTCTTTGGGTTCCTCCGTATATTTTAAGGGCATAAAAGGTTTTCAAGAGCCTAAGTGTTGAGAACAGCTGGCCTACACTACAGGGGTAGAAAAGGAGGACTGTTAATGTGTCTTCCTAAAACACTACATTTCCCAGCCTCCTTTGCAGCTAAGTATGAGCATATGATTAAGTTCTGGCTAACTGGATGTAAGCAGAAGTTTTGGGATAGGACTTCCAGAAAGACCATGTGGAAAACACATAGGGGAATTCCTTTTCTGACTTCCTGCTTTTTACTCATTCTGAAAGACTACAACTTACATGTGATCACAGAAGATCTAGCAGCCAGCTTGGACCATGAGGTGACCCTGAGAAAAGAAGCTACTTATTATAAAGATGGAGGAGAGGGGCGCCTGGGTGGCTCAGTCGGTTGAGCGTCCGACTTCGGCTCAGGTCAACGATCTCACGGTTTGTGAGTTCGAGCCCTGCGTTGGGCTCTGTGCTGACAGCTCAGAGCCTGGAGCCTGCTTTGGGTTCTATGTCTCCCCCTCCCACTGCCCCTCTCCTGCTCATGCTGTCTCTCTCTGTCTCTTGATAATAAATAAACGTTAAAAAAAAAAAAAAAGAGGAGAAAGATAGAAAAAAAAGTTGGGTCTTTAGTGACTATTACGATGCTGCCTGATTATCTATTCTAGATTTCTTTAAAATGAAAGAGAAATAAAGTTTTAAATCTTGTTTAAGCCACTATTATTTTGACTTTACGGTTACATGTAGGGAAACCTAATTGGTTCCTTTAAGTGTGACAATGTGCTAAGATTAGCCACAAAGGACCCAGCTTTACATGGATTCTATAACTATTTCTCATGTATTTTTAAGATTGGGTTTCATCCGCATGACAACCATTGTATTAAGGTAACATTAGTCACGGTTAGCATTGCAGGCTCTCAGAAATTCATTCAACCCTTTAAGCAACAAACATTTGGAGGCTCATCGTATTGGCATGCAGTGAGCCAGGCACTGGGTGTACATGCCCTCAGAGCTCTTGTGGTCCAGGGAGGGAGCCGCCACCCTCCAGGAACTGGTGCAGCCCTCACAGCTCTGCTGTGGGTCCCATGTTAAGATAAGTTAAGACTGGGGCGCCTGGGTGGCGCAGTCGGTTAAGCGTCCGACTTCAGCCAGGTCATGATCTCGCGGTCCGTGGGTTCGAGCCCCGCATCAGGCTCTGGGCTGATGGCTCAGAGCCTGGAGCCTGTTTCCGATTCTGTGTCTCCCTCTCTCTCTGCCCCTCGCCCGTTCATGCTCTGTCTCTCTCTGTCCCAAAAATAAATAAAAGTTGAAAAAAAATTAAAAAAAAAAAAAAAGATAAGTTAAGACTATTCTCAGTATGAAGAGAGAAGCAGACAGCTTGTCACTTAATTGGTGTTTCTGGGGCAGGACTTAAAATTCTCATGAGTAAATTTCATTGTCACCCACACTCATTGAACCAGAATGGCCCAAATAAAGAGGCTTCCTTCTCCCCTGTCCTTAATTTTGATGGGTTGACAAATCTCATTTCCAAGATTAGCCATGTCCGTTATTGAGTGCTCCCTCATGCTACACGGTCGATATAGTAAGTGGCTTGATTTGAAATACCGTTGTAGAAGGCCAACAAAGGTGGCCAAGGAACCACCTATTACTAAACTCTTCTAAGCAAAGGTAACTTTTCGTGGAACCTCAAAGCAGTCTCTTCCCTCCAGTTGTACAAAGTCTATTACCATTTACTGGGAGCATTATAGATGGGGACTGGGTAAAGAAGAGACATACAAAAGCCTTACTTATGAAGTCTGGAAGATTCCAGAGGAGACAGCATCTTCATGGTTACCAAAATTCTTCCAGGCTCCTTGGGTTTGGGGTGGATTCAGCCCAGACCTGACCATTGCACAGCCTGCTGAGTATTAAACACGATGATACTACTGATTAAAAACAACAAAGTCCGCAGACTTGTAATTAGTAAGTCATGCTACCCTGATGGGGAAAGCAGGGAGGAGTAAAAGCCTAGGTTGAACTAGAACGCTAGCTCTGCCACTTACTAACTAGGTGACTTTAGGCAAGTTGCTTAACCTCGCTGAGCGTGAGAGAACACGTTTAGGCACGTGTTCTCAGACAATGCTGTTCATTCTAGGAGGTGGACAAAAAGACCAAAATGTGCTAACATAGCTGGAGAAATGACTTTTCTATTAATTTTTCCCTGCCATAATCTATCACTTTAGAATTAGATGTGTTTTCATATAACTAAATCCCCCAAATGACATTACTTTAAACAAGGTAAGTTTATTTCTCTCCTCCATGCGAAAAGCCCAAAGGTAGGTAGTATAGGGCAGATCCCTATCATCAGTGTCCCAGACTCCTATCTTTCTGTCATCTTTAGTCACCAGCCAGCTTTCCTTTTCAGTCATCCCATAGTCCAAGATGGCTGCTGAAGCATGGCATTATGTCTACATCCTAGAAGGTGGAAGGAAGTAGAAAAAGACAAGAAGGGGGGGGGGCGGCACCTGGGGGGCTGAGTCAGTTGCGTGTCTGACTTCAGCTCAGGTCATGATCTCACTGCTAGTGAGTCCGAGCCCCGCGTCAGGCTCTGTGCTGACAACTCAGAGCCTGGAGCCTGTTTCAGATTCTGTCTCTCCCTCTCTCTCTGCCCCTCCCCTGCTTGCGCTCTCTCTCTCTCTCTCTCTCTCTCTCTCTCTCTCTCTCTCTCTCTCTCTCTCTCAAATATAAAACAAAACATAAAAAAAAAATTTAAAGAAAAGAAAAAAGGGCATACCTCACACCTGATTCGATTCTCTTAAAACCTTCACCTCCTCGACCGGAATGTGGTCCTGTGGCTTCACCAAGCTGTAAAGGAATTCTGGGAAACACAGCTGTTCGCTGTTCTGTTGTTCTACTACAAGGGGGACACTGTAGAATGGATACTGGGCAAGCACCTGCAGCCTCTTCCATACTTGGTTCTCTCTCTCTCTCGCTCACTCGCTTTGGTTTAGAGTCAACTATCTGCTCAAGAATTTGGAACGTTTCAGAAAATGTTTGTTTTGAATCCCTCTGCTGAACCCAAAATATTAACTTTGAAATGCCAAGTATAAATACCCATGCCAGAAGCAAGGTTTCGGCCAAAGAAGCTTGACTTATAATTTCAGAACGACAGATGCACTCATCAGCAGGGAAGCATCAATGAGTTACAGAGCATCTAAGTTGTACAACAGGCAAGCTTTGACTGAACCACAACACCAAGGACTTGCTGTGTCACATATTTGTCTCATTTCTCTCAGTTTTTTGTGGGATTTTCAGTGTAACCCATCCTCACATTTGAAGGACATTAGTTGTTATGGAAACAGGGACATTAAATTCACATGGCAGGATTTAATGGTATTGACATAATCAAAACAAAGTGTGTTCATTCCAGAAGCTAGGATTTAAGGACTTGAGTTCTTCGGAGTTTAACTTGCTCCGTGAGTTTGTGGTGGGGAGGGAGAGGGGAGAGTGTAGGAAGCCAGACACCTTTGGGAGCTGCCATAACTTCTTTGGGGCATTAGAGCTATATTTAGTGCAATTAAGTTGCTAATTCAGTAAAAATGACTACAGTTTCCTTGTGGCCCCAGAGAATAAAATGCAGCTGCTAACGGTGGCTGATTTATAACCTAGGCACCGGGGGAAAGAAGCCAGATTCTTCCGAGGGCCTAAATCACTCAGCCAGGCGATCAAAACAGCATGCTTGCCCTGGGCAGAGCACCAGAGTTGTGCAGCCTCCAAAACTGGGCTTGACAAACTCCCTGTTTTCAGCAGGATTAGACCCCTGCCTCTCCCTCATCCCTCAGAAGGATGCAAGAAGCATAAGAGAGCCTTCAAAGACTCAGAGGTCGGTACTTATGCTCAGCCTCAGCCTCAATCACAACCCAAGGGAAACTGGGACTCAAAAGGCAGAAAAGTGTGTATTTCGTCTGTGATCTCCCCTACTAGCAAGTTAAGGTCATTGAAGATGGCATACGTGTGTGGGCAGGGCCGATTTGAAGGGCTAGCCGATTGTACACCGCACACCCCCCGGTGGACGCCATTCACAGCATAGTCTAAGTCAGTGGTTCTCAAACGTGGCTGCATATTAGAGCCACCTGAACAGTTTGAAAAATTCCAAAGCCCAGGCTGCATCTCAGACCAACTAAATCAGACACTGGAGGAGGGACCAAGATGCCAATAACGTTTAAAGCCTCCCAGGTGACTCCAATGTGCAACCACGTTTAAGAACCAATGGTCTGACTCAAGTAGACTTTGATGCGAATGGTGTCCCCTGCAGCTATACTGGGGACAGTTTGCACAGACTCACATCACAGCCCTGGGCAGGGGTGTGACAGCCTCTACACAGAGGCTTTTCACTTACGTTGTCTGCTGGGAATTTTTTTCCCTTCTTGTTTTCTTCTTCGAGTTTATGATTCCTACAGAAAGATTTAGAAGATGGACTTTGCAAGGGAGATCAGCGCTTGTGATGAAGCCTCGTCCTCGCCAGACTTCTCCCTCGAGCTGGGGCCTCAAATCAGGTGGCCCCGCTGACCCCTCCCCGCCACCAAAAGGCCCCATGTTTCGCACATGGGAAACAGTCAGTGGTCCTTAGTAGAACATGAGCATAGGTGAATAATGCAGGGGCAAACCATGCTAGGAGAAGAAAGTTCTGGGTGCTGAGAGGGAGACAATGACCAGCAGAAGGGAGTGCTAAATAGCTATGAATCTGGCTGAAGGCCTCCCCTCAGCCTTGTCAAAGGCAGTGAGTCGAAGGGGCCTGCTACACTGTCCTGGTGAGCCAGCAGGGAATCCAGGACCTCGGGGGGCCCTTGCACTCACCTGCAGTCACCAGGTCTCTGGACCACACGCAGTAGAGCAGAGCAGCCAAGGGCCGACTCCTGGAGTCACAGGATTTGGCCCCTTACTGGCCGAGTAACTTTGGGAATGTCTGAGAAAATTGTCATACCTCTGCCCCCTGTATCTGTTGAGTGGAATAGTCTGTGCCTCTTAGTGTGGCCGTGAGGCCCAGCTCAGTGCTTATCATGTGCCCAGAGCCCCGGTAGGAGCTTTGTAAATGAAGGCAATGGTATTCCTGCCCAGGCTTCGGGTCTAAGATTTCATTGCCTTCACCAGGGAAAGTCAGCAGAGGGAACCGGTCACCCTCCAGCTACCCTACCCTACCCCTGATCTGAAGGTGCTCTGTCACCAGGCCGTGGTGTGTGTTTCATGGATCCACTGATAACAAAACACTTCCAGCAGAAGACAGTAAACTCTAAGGTTGGGGTGTGGTCTTTTTCCTTTTTTTTTAACATTTATTTATTATTGAAAGACAGAAAGGGTCAGCATGAGCAGGGGAGGCGCAGAGGGAGAGGGAGACACAGAATCCGAAGCAGGCTCCAGGCTCTGAGCTGTCAGCACAGAGCCCGACGCGGGGCTCGAACTCACAAACTGTGAGAATATGACCCGAGCCGAGGTCGGACGCTCAACTGACTGAGCCACCCAGGCGCCCCTGGTTTGGTCTTTTTCTTTAAGGATCTGGAATGGTGTTTTAAAAAAGTACGTTCTGGAGTCAGAATGGACTCATCTCATTCCATCCTTCTGTTCTGACCCGTGACAAGTACTTGCCTTCTCTCTCTCAGTTTCCACATCTGTGAGATGGAAGCCACCATATTCATACGTATGGTTTATGGAGAGAACCAAAGGATATAATGTCTGGAACATAACTAGCACCTGATAAAAGCAGCTGATATTTTCCATCAGTCTTATTCGCACCTCTCGTCTCCATGAGCTAGGCTGATGGCTCTCTGGCCCCATGGCTTTCCACAGCAGTTTCTGCCAACCTCGGTCCTGCTTAACTCCAAGTACTCCCAGAGAGCCCCGTTTTCCAGGAGTTCCCACTCCAAAGTGTCGTCCCCCCCCCCCCCCCCCGGATAGAACTTCCTTACGTCAAAAATAGAGTTCTTGCTTCCTAGGGCAATCATTATTCAAGAAACGCTTCCCACATTGGATCACGTACCTCGATGTGCCCCATTAGGTCACCTCTCTGCTTTCCCATTGCTCCTGTAGGTGGACTGTGTCCTGTTTCAGCAGAGCCGACATATTTACTCCAAGACACTTGTGCCATTTAAAATGGACACTTTCTGGGGCGCCTGGGTGGCGCAGTCGGTTAAGCGTCTGACATCAGCCAGGTCACGATCTCGCGGTCCGTGAGTTCGAGCCCCGCGTCAGGCTCTGGGCTGATGGCTCAGAGCCTGGAGCCTGTTTCCAATTCTGTGTCTCCCTCTCTCTCTGCCCCTCCCCCGTTCATGCTCTGTCTCTCTCTGTCCCAAAAATAAATAAAAAACGTTGAAAAAATAAATAAATAAAATAAAATAAAATGGACACTTTCTCCCAAGCGCGCCACCCCACGGCCTGCCAGGCTGCTGCATGCCAACACGGGGCTTGGGAGGGGTGCATGCACAAACTGGCTATTCCTAAACCTAAGAATAACTTGCACCCTGTGCGATGAACTATTTTGTGTTTATTCACGGCCTGAGCCCCACCCACATTCAACTTGACATCACTGTTTCCATAGTAAGTAATAATCTTCAAATGGAATACAGCAGGAACTGAAAGCCCCACAAAACGCAGCCAAATGAGACAAACATGTTCCTTAAACAATGGATACAATAGTGTGGTGTGGCCGCAAGCCTATGCATTTATGTTCCAGATGACTTCCATATCTCAACCCCTGGTTCTTCCATTCAACAAGGAATGGGGAGGATTTGCAACTATGCAAATAATACACCACAACCTCACATATCCTATGGGAGCACATATTTATATAGAGAGACACGACTCACATTAACTGTTAAGACGTATTCACGCAATCCTGCATCTGGAACATGTGTTAATCCTCAACGTTTCAAAGTAAGTATTTGGACTTTAGTTCTTTACAGAATTTAAAATAGACCTTGGAACCTTGCTCTCATTCGTTGTTTGTAGCCCTCACTTAGCGCCCAGGATAGGTTCTTTTCATGGCTGCCTACGTTTTGATGTTTAGGTGTTAAATATAAGCTCTTTAAGGGCAGCGGCCCTGTCCTATAACAGATACCATGATTTCTCAGAACTGAGCACAGAGTCTTACACACAGAGGTAGTTGTTCATGTTTACGGATGGACAGAAAGCATAACACTGCCCAAGAGAAAAGAGAATCCATATGACAGGTAGTATCTGAACACACGTAAGGGCATTTTGTTCCTGGACATTGTAGAAAGACATTAACACATCCTTACCTTCATGCCTCCAAGTGTGGTCCATGAGCCAGCAATGTGACATCCTAGAGGTTGTTAGAAATGCAGAATCTTGGGGCGCCTGGGTGGCTCAGTCGGTTGAGCGTCTGACTTCAGCTCAGGTCACGATCTCACGGTCCGTGAGTTCGAGCCCCGTGTCGGGCTCTGTGCTGACCGTTCAGAGCCTGGAGCCTGCTTCCGATTCTGTGTCTCCTTCTCTCTCTGCCCCTCCTCCATTCATGCTCTGTCTCTCTCTGTCTCAAAAATAAATAAAAATGTTTAAAAAAAATTAAAAAAAAAAAAAAGAAATGCAGAATCTTAGGCTTACACCTCCGGTCTATACCACCTTCACATGCATGGTTGAAAGTGGTATTCAGGAGAGAGAGAGAAAAGCCAATGATAACATTTACTGAGTTCAAACAGAGCCTAGGATGGGGGGCGCGGGGGAGGGGGGAAGATAGGGGCTGGGCATTGAGGAGGGCACTTGTTGGGATGAGCAGCGGGTATTGCCGCGATGAATCACGGGCATCTACACCCAAAACCAAGAGCACTCTGTATACACTGTATGTTAGCCAACTTGACAATACGTTATATTAAAAAAAAAAAAAAAAGAAGAGCCTAGCAGGTAGGTACTATCATTATTCCATTTCACTAGCTAGTAAGTTGTGGAGATAGAATCAAACCTACAGAGTACATGCCCGTAAGTGCATTGCAACTTACAGTCAGGTGGAGCTTCCTTCATGAGGTATTTGCATATTGATAGGACTTAAGGCAGCCTATATTCTATATGTTACATGAGTACTACATGCTTATCGTAGAACAATTTGAAAATACCGGTGAACAAAAAGAAGTAAAAACCACCCAATAATGGTAGCATAGTTATTATTTTAATAAATACTCTTCCATATATCATTTGTTGAATATTTACGAGTGTCTATATGCATATATGTATATATTCCCTCACGTTTTTAACAAAAAAAGGAATCACAGTATCCATGCTATTTTGTGACTTTGCCCATTTTAAAATATCTTTTGAAGTTTAGATCTCTCCACTTTTCACCGTCTCCTCTTCTCCGCACGTGTTTTTAATTCCCACCCACCCTTGAAGGATTAGCTCAGGGTTCACCTCCTCCAAGAAGCCTCCCTTGATCACCCAGACCATGGGTGGCAGTGATGCTTAGCTGACACTGCCAGCCTGGCCACCTCTGCCTGTATGCCTGTGACCCTCATTCCTGGGCCACACCAGCTCAGAACAGGGTTTGAATGATATTCACAGGACATTGGCCCCCAGCTCCAGCCTCTGCTCATGGAAATTCGGCAGCCACATCAAGTTTCTGTCTCCAGGTTCCAGGGTGCTCTTGGATGCCTCACACATGTGTCCCATCTGTCCTCTTCTGTGACCCAGTGTGTCTGTCCTCCCCGTGCTGGCTGCTCCCGGCACTAACTTGTCCACTGTGAACACCTATCCTCTCCTGGCCATCGCTGACAGTCAGCTGCTGGCTGGGCTGGATTAGAATTAACAAATGAAATTGCCAATATTCTCCGGTTTTTGACCTACTTCCGTGGCATTTTCCTGAGGTTCACCCAAATACTCCCACTCTTGCATTCCATGTGACCGCTCCTCTGCTGAGCTCTGACAGCTGTTCCCAGTGCCTGGAGTAGACCCACCCGCCTGCCTCATGCTCCTTCATTAGGGCACAAAGCAGAGCAAGCTTTCCTCTGGGCGTCCCTCAAGCTTCTGGTGGGCGAGGTCTTTCACTGAGACCTGAGGTGACAGGACCTTCTCCTGTAGAGGCTGCCCAAGTGTCTTTGGGGACACCACACCCGAAGACAATCTGAGTTACCTGTACCGGGTAGTACTCAGAACGGCCCCTCTTCACCAACTGCTCACCTATGTGACTGGCTCGGCTTGGGCACCATGGGGGTGGGCCCCCCCCCCCCCCCCGTATCCGGTCACTGTCTGGTAAGCGAAGGGTGCCCTGCTTCTCCACTGCTTGGTAGCACCATCTCCCCCATGAAGCTGCTGCCTCCTGGCCTCTCTCATGCTCAAACACCCCACATTTCTCAGGGGTGTCAGCTCGCACCTTTGCTCTGGGGTCCTTGTTGTAATTAGTCTCCTCTCTCTACCAGCCTGCTGGGCGAGCGTGCATGGGGTCCCACTGGCAGGCTCAGCCAGGCTTTGAGTTCCGGCTCTAACACTTGCTAGCTTGCCTTAGTTTCTTTGGCCGCTCCATGTCTCATTTTTCTTGGCTGCTAAAAGGAGATGATAAGAGTGCCTGGTTCACTGAGTAGTTTTGAGAGTTAAATAGAATCACCCACGAGAGAGGCTTAGAGCAATGCCCAGAACACCGCAAGCCCGTAATAAAACCTGGCATGCAGCCCCTGACAACATCTCCTTCCCCTTAGCACTTCAGTCTGTGCCTGATACCCCCGTGGTGGGTGATTAAAGCTACCTGTAAGGAAACGGAGGCAGCTGTCCTGTGCTAATTATAGAGAAAGCAGACTGCAATGAGAGAGAGTAAGGGCATGGAGGAGTCTGTGTCAGAGGGGCGCTGCACCCCAGTCTCCTAGCCCCTGGTCATATCCCTCATCTCTGGGGGACATTTCCGCCCAGCATCCACAAACACCCAGGCACTGGCCGGGTGCTTCTGGAAACCTCAGGCTAGAGCTGTGCAAATTTCAGAACCTTGGAAAAAAGTGTCCTCACTCCATAAAGCAGCCATTTCAGTCCCAAGAACCTGGGGACCAACTGGAAGACATCATAAACGTCAGGATCTGATGGCTTCAAAAGCACATTATTCAGCTCCAAATATATACAAAGAGTCCAGATTGATGTACAGCTTCTGAAGATCTGTGTAAATTTCAGGCCGAAAAACAAGAGGGGGCTGTGCAGGGACAAATACTCCAAACTGTCAGCACTAGGCAAGCACTCGTTCCTGGGACCAGGCTGGGACTCTTGACACACACATGTGACTTTCGAGCCTGCTCCACTGGAACCCGCTGACAAAACGCCCCCCCCAACCCCGCACCCCCAGCAGCTTTGCTTTCATCTTGGCTACCCCTTCTATGCACCACCATGGCTTTCATACATAGCGTCATAATAATACATATTAAGTTTATATTTAGCCCTACTTTCACGGGAGAGACGAACGTAACCAACTCCTTTGGTGAATGAGCATTATAGAAACACAATAGCATGAGTAGGCATGAGGGGGTCATGATGCATGTGGACGTACGGTGGGTTTGCCTGGTGGTGAGCATTCTCAGTAAGTTCCCCTGCCCTCGGCGAGGAGTGCTCCTAAAGATGCAAGACTTTTGAAGTGTCTGCCACGTGGGGATGCAGCAGCCATGCATTTTCACAGGACCAGCTGTACAATCGGCACGTGAGTGCAAAATGAAACTGGGGCTCCTCGTCCAAAACGTATTAAGAGTTTCAAGATGGTGACGGCAGGGCACTGAAGTGCGGGGGGCTCTTTTAAGTATGAGGTCCTGGGGGACTGGGCAGGTCACAGAGCCATATCATTAGCCCTGCATTTCAGGCCACCGTATCGAATTCAAGGAATGTCACATTCCCTTATTTCTCCAAAATGAAATTTAGCAGCCAAAAAAATTAGGGTGCTCCCTTCCCCTATTCTGGGAGCCTACAAGAAATGTGGGCTTATATGGCACTACCCAATGGCAGGGGTAGGAAGGGAGGCTGTGTCCTTGGGCCTGGTGGTATCCCTCTTTACCACTGCTCCTCTGGCTACATGAAGCTACAGCGGATCCCAGTCCCTCACCATCTGTCTTCTGGGCCCTCCCGGCAACTCAGAGAGGACCTCAGAGCTCTCCTCCTCCCTTACCACAGACCTGGCATCCACTAGCCACTCAATCTCTGCCTCCCCATGTTCCTCGACCCTCCCACCCCTTGCAAGCCTGGGAGAAGTTAGAACCCTTTCTCCAGATCTGGCTGCTGCCATCTAGTCAAGGCATGGCTCTTCACCCTCCCTTCTGAGATGTTTCCAGATTAATGCCCCTCCGAAGGCCTGCTGCCCCTCCGCCTGAGGTGGGAAAGGGGAAAACAGACGCTTACCGCATTGAGGCAAGTTTCGAATATTCTCACCCCTGGTGGCTTCACCAAGGTTGTGGTGAGATGACGGCCTCCCATCTTCTGGGTCTTCAAGTGCCTTTCACCTTTTGCACCTGTGGAGAACTGCGGAGCCCCGTGGGAGATGGACAGGGGTAGGTGGGTGGAGTCAATGCAGTTGACTAAGGGGGAGACCTTACTGAATTCCAACTCCACTGCTTCCGTTGCTATGACCTTAATTTCCCCATCCGTGGAATGGGTGACAGGCCTGTCACTGCCTGGGATGGTAGGGACGGGGAAATCAGACGCAGCACGTATCCAGCCCTTGGCCATGTTGAGCTCTCTCTCCTCTCTTCCCTTTCTCTCATCTGCTAACCCCAAAGCAACTCCAAGCCAGAGGAGATCAAGGAGTTTTACAGATTTGGAAAACTGTCTCAAGATGTTCATAACAGACCGTTGAGGGAAAAGGCAGGCAATCAACATCCCGCCTGATTTCATTTCTGTAATGTTGCGCACATATCCATTTGAACCAGAAATATTTGGAAGCATATTCACCAAAATGTTAATAGTGGTCTTCTTTGGGGGCTTGGATTTCAGGTGATCATTACCTTGTCCTTTATACCTTTACAAATCGTCTTGATTTTTTGCGATGAATATGTCTTTTTTATTTTGTTTATTTAGTTTTTTTTGAGAGAGAGCGTGCACGTGTGCTCTCCAGGGAAGGTAAGAGGGAGGGAAAGAGGGAATCTTAATCAGGTTCCACGCTGTCAGCACAGAGCCCGACGCAGGGCTGTGTCACAACCAAGAGATCACGACCGGAGTGAAAATCAAGTTGGAGGCTTAAACCAACTGAGCTACCCAGGCGCTGAAAGAATATGTCTTAAAAAACAAAAAAACATACCAAAAAAAACCTTGAAAATGTTGTAAAACGCAATTATCTAGGATGAGAGTGGTTAGTTTAGAAAATTTCTAAAGGTGAATGCATGACACTGTTTGAGGACACAGGGCAAAGATACGAGCAAGCTCTCCGGGCACCTGGGTGGCTCAGTCAGGTAAACGTTCAACTCTTGATTTCTGCTCAGGTCACGATCTCATGGTTTGTGAGATGGAACCCCGTGTAGTTCCCGTGAGATGGAACCTCACTGACAGCACGCAGCCTGCCTGGGCTTCTCTCTCTCCCTCTCTCTCTGGCTCTTCCCCATTCATGTGTGCTCTCTCTCTCTCTCTCTCTCTCTCTAAAAATAAAGAAATAAACTTCATTTTTTTAAAATTAAAAAAATAGAATTAAAAAAAATGTAAGCTCTAAAAATAGCCGCTCTCATCACAAACCGGTCCACCCTCTTTCAGATTCATTTGGCAAGTAACAGGCAACACTGAAAATGGATATTCACTCTGACTCAGTAACTCCACTTCTTGCTATATTCTTGGAAGAAACTCGGAGGCCTGAGCACAAAGACATTATGTGCAAAGGGATGTCAACCACAGCATTGTAAACAACAGGGAAACAACAGGGAAGAACTAGAAACAATGCAAACATCCATTGTCTTGCTCCCTTTTGGCTGCTATACCGAAATGACCTTAGACTTGGTGGCTTATAAACAACAAACATTTGTTTCCCCCAGTCTGGAGGCCAGGAAGTCCGAGATCATGGCACCAGCAGATTCAGAATCTGGTGAGAGAAGACATTTCACAGTTTGTTGGCTATAACTGGTCACATGTCCCTGCGAGGGGTGCTTTTAAATTAGAATACAGCTAAATGTATCTTTATGTTGCAATTGTTCTTTAAAAGTAGTCGTGTGTGGCTTTGTCTAAACATGGGAAATCAGATTCCCAACATGTTTTCAATCATTTTTTTTTTAATGGGTTAAAGAATCTTGTAACGATTTCTGGGTGTGTTTAGTAAGCTCGTTGTTATGTAAAGACATTGCATTCAGAAGCAGGAAGCTACTTTATTTGTCTAAGAAATCATTTCACTATCCCAGACAGTGGCAACGTGCATTTCTGAAACCCATGGTTCTTTGCACAGAACTGAACCACTGTGGGAAATAGCTATCTGATTCCACACTTCCTTCTACTTTCTTGTAAGCTTTAGTTCACTGTTAATTCCTGATACTACCCAAGAGTAAATGTCCATCTCAACCTGCACATTTCCCTATTTCTGCCTCCACCTAACCTTACAGATTCACTCTTGACTTTGTTTTTTATTATTAATTTTCCTGTGTCCACTTGTCATTAAAACGTTCTGCAGATACCTGCAAGGCATCTTGCCCTGGAGTTGCTGAAATCCCTTGTCTATTTAAAGAACCCGAATCTCACGTTATGGTGTCAGGTTTTGGGCAGAGCAAACAGAGGGACCTCCCAAGCCGGAAAGCAGTGCTCCCCAGAATCGGCACACTCCTCAGGGAACACAGTGTCAGGCCAGCAGGGAACCCCGCTTGCAGAATTTGTCTTTTAAGGAACTATCAGGACATTCCTACTGGGAGGAAGCACACGTGAGATCATCTATGGGGTGAGCCTCCCTGCCTCCTGCCAGAACTTCACACTGCAGACCCTGTGAATCCTGATTCTGTCTGTGGAGCCACCATTGCCCAGTCACTCGCAGGCAAAACCAGAGCTCCTCTCTGCCTCCTCTTTGTCCTCCAGGCCGCTGGGGAAGATGATCCTGCCTTCTTGGAATCTGCCCTTCCCTGGCCCTTGTCCAGGCTCTTCTCCTTGCATCTGCCTCTCTGCACCTGTTTCTTGGCTAGAAACACCTTACTTCCCTTAAAACTGCGGCGGCGCCCCCTACAGGACAAAGGAGGAAACTCAGCGGGGCTGCTCCAATGGGATCCACACATACCTATTCACCTCACTTTTCCCTGCAGATTTTCAAGCACACTGTGAAAGGGTCTGTCACTGGGCAGGAATGCCTTTGGCTCAAACTTCACCTTTACAAAGACCCTCAAATTTAGACTTCTGACATAATCTGCAAATGGTGCTATGCACAGAGTCTGAGAGATAAACGGACAGAGGTTCCCATGCAAGTTTATCTGAGGTCCTGTTCCCGGGCCACATTATCTGTGGGGAACTGTAAGTTAACATAGTTTAAGTAAAGTATGTAATTATTCTGTAATTATATCTTTTCTGTAACTGTAAAGCATAATAATCTAGCATTACGTTTTGTGTTAAAAGGATTTAATTGTTCAGTGTAACATATTTTAAAATGATTACAAGGGCTATCGCTCTGTTAAGCACTTCTTTCTCTTATCCTTTTCTTTCTTCCTTCCTGTTTAGGGGTGGGGAGGGAAATTCATCTTTTAGAAAGTAGAATCTTTTTTCTTTTTTTAACTTTTTAAATTTATTTTTGAGACAGAGAGAGACAGAGCATGAACGGGGGAGGGGCAGAGAGAGAGGGAGACACAGAATCCCAAACAGGCTCCAGGCTCCGAGCTGTCAGCCCAGAGCCCGACGCGGGGCTTGAACTCATGGACCGTGAGATCATGACCTGAGCCAAAGTGGGACGCTTAACCGACTGAGCCACCCAGGCGCCCCTCTTTTTTTTTTTTTTTTTTAAAGGCCTGGTTTTCCTGGTCTCTGCCTTGGGTGCGTCTCTCTCCCCTCCCCCCCCCCCCCCACCAAAGCATCACTAAGCTCCCCCTGCCTAGAATTCTCTCCTCCCTGCTGAGCTCAGGCCAGGCTCCTCCAAGGCTCAGCCCTCACCTCCCCACCCTTGGCGCTCCCACAGTCCACAGCCTCACCTCGCTGAACTGCAGCATGGCCTAGACCCTTGTGTGGGCCTGCCATAAAGTACCTTGAACTCTTATCTTTCTTCCTACGCAGTCATGTCTTTCCAACTAAACTGGAAGTGGGACCTGTTTCCATCCTCACTTCTTGTATCCCCAGCTTCCCTCCTTGTGCCCTGAAGTCCCATAAATCCCACAGTGGCCTGTAAGCCTTTACTCAGGCTTTTGAGGACCCAGCTCATCATGCCTGTTTGTGGACTCCCCTTAGGGAATGTCCTTTAGGGTGGATATTCTCTTTTTAAAAAAAATGTTTACTTATTTATTGTGAGAGAGAGAGAGAGCAAGCAGAGGAGGGTCAAAAAGAGAGAGGGGGAGAGAGAGAGAGAGAGAGAGAGAGAGAGAGAGAGAGAGTCCCAAGCAGGCTCTGAGCTTGATTAGAGCTCAACCAGGGCTTGATCTCATGACCATGAGGTCATGACCTGAGCCGACATCAAGAGTTGGACGCGTACCTGACTGAGCCACCCAGGTGCCCCCAGGATGGACATTCTTAACCACAGGTCCTTGGATAGGCTTCAGGGGGCTCCATGAACCCTCCAAAATTGGGCAAAATCTTCTGTGCATGTGCAGTTTTGTTTTATGGTGTGAGGTTTATACTTTCATCAAAGTCACAAAGGGCCTATGACCTAAAACTCGTGATGAACTCCTGCCCGGAGGTGCTCTGGCATACAGCACAGAAAGGCAGGAAAGGACTCAGTCACTTCATCTGCCAAATGGGAATAATGACGGGTGCCTGCATGTGAGGGGTGGTTAGGAAATGGCAATTATTAGCATTTCTGACCTACTCCCAGAAAGTACTCATAGGAAGGAGTCCCCCACCCCAATGACTTAGGTCAGAGGTTCCCAAACTTGGGTAATCATCAGAATCACCTGGGGAGCTTTAAAAATACATGTTCCTGCCCTCTGTTCCAAACCCAAAGAGAAGAATCTCCAGAGATCTACATCTTTATCAAGTTTCCTCCCTAACAGTTCTGATGATCAACAAGGTCTGGGAGTCATTGCTCTCCCTTGCCCCCCAGGCTTGTACCCTACCCTCCACGAGGCTTTGTCACCCCTGCCTTTACTCATTCTGAGAAGTACATGTGTTTAAGGAAATGGCCAGAGCCTCTGAGGGAACAGCGGGCTGCAAAAAATCTCTCAGAACAAAGAATTAAGTATCTTTATAATTATATCCAGGCCTATATTTAGGCCATGGCTCATATGGCCTCTTGAACTTCAAATAAATACCTATTTTGTTCCTTGTTTAAACAGGTGTAACAATATTGGGGGATACTAGACTTATCCAGGCAGGAAGGCAGCTCCCACAGCTGTCAGAAAGCACTGCCCTTTCATTCCTCACAAGAGGAAAAGCTAATTATACTGTCATAGAGCAAAATAAATGTACAATTTCTACCCCTGAGCTCAGTGAACCACTCAGGGCAAACTTTTTTTTTCTGGGCTGCTCTCTGGCAGGACCCAGGGCCAGCTGGCTTGGCCCAGGCTCAGATGTTTCAGAAGCGACTGCCGTGGGTGATTCCGGATTGGTGAGGCCTCCCGTCCCCAGAATGCCTAACACTGTCACTTGAACACTGCCCCCCCACACACACACACTCAGTCACACACTCCTATCCACACACACACATCCTCTCGTACACTTGCACGCGTTCCTGTACACAAAACGTGCAATGTTCTTACACACACTCAAGTGACATTCACACAAGCTTTCACACACAGTCACACTCATGCACACGCTCTGTCACACGCAGAGACACACACACCCCTCTTCTGATGCCAGAATGTACCACCCAACCATGAGAGTCTTATCCTGTGGGCTTCAGACCTCGAGTTCCCTGTCAAAATGGCCGAAATGGGGGCGCCTGGGTGGCTCAGTCGGTTAAGCGGCCGATTTCGGTTCAGGTCATGATCTCACGGTCCGTGAGTTCGAGCCCCGCGACGGGCTCTGGGCTGACAGCTCGGAGCCTGGAGCCTGCTTTGGATTCTGTGTCTCCCTTTCTCTCTGACCCTCCCCCGTTCATGCTCTGTCTCTGTCTCAAAAATAAATAAACATTAAAAAAAAAATTCAAAATGGCCAAAACGTTCCTGTTTTTAGCCATTAAAGTCTCATGTCTGGGAACACCCTGTCCCCCAAGGTCCTGGGCAAACTGAGATGGCTAGTCACCATAGAAAGCATCTGCCCGGGAAGAGACCCAATGCGCTTTCCCAGCCATGCAGTGTCCTGTGAATAATGTTCTGCCCGCTCTCCTGACAGGCACACTTGCTCTGACAGCCCCACAGTTACTGACTTGGCAGAGGTGACTCATCTAGACAAGTCCTCACAGCGACAGCAGGTGTCTCCATAGATCAGGTAAAGGATATAATTTTGGGGAAACCTGGGTAGTTCAGTTGGTTAAGCATAGACTCTTGATTTCAGCGCAGGTCATAATCTCACGGTTCATGGGATTGAGCCCTGTGTCCTACTCTGCATTGACAGAGAGGAGCCTGCTTGGGATTCTCTCTCTCTCTCTCTCTCTCTCTCTCTCTCTCTCTCTTTCGCTCTCCCTCTCTCTGCCTCTCCCCTGCTTACACACATGCATGCTCTGTCTCTCAAAATAAATACAACTTAAAAAAAAAGTATATAATCTTGGGAATGCAAGCTGGTGCAGCCACTCTGGAAAACAGTATGGAGGTTCCTCAAAACACTAAAAATAGAACTACCCAACGACCCAGCAATTGCACTACTAAGCATCTATCCAAGGGATACAGGTGTGCTGTTTCAAAGGAACACATGCACCCCCATGTTCATAGCAGCACTATCCACAATAGCCAAAGTATGGAAAGAGCCCAAATGTCCATCGATGGATGCATGGATAAAGAAGAGGTGGTATATATATACAATGGAGTATTACTCAGCCATCAAAAAGAATGAAATCTTGCCATTTGCAACTACGTGGATGGAACTGGAGGGTATTATGCTAAGTGGAATTAGTCAGTCAGAGAAAGACAAAAACCATATGACTTCACTCATACGAGGACTTTAAGAGGCAAAACAGATGAACATAAGGGAAGGGAAACAAAAATAATGTAAAAACAGGGAGGGGGACAAAACAGAAGAGACTCATAACTATGGAGAACAAACTGAGGGTTACTGGAGGGGTTGTGGGAGGGGGGATGGGCTAAATGGGTCGGGGGCACTAAGGAATCTACTCCTGAAATCATTGTTGCACTATATGCTAACTAATTTGGATGTAAATTAAAAAAAAATAAAAAAATGAAACAAGTTAAAATTTTTTTTAAAAAGTATATAATCTGATGGGATAGGGATCCTACAGTGGTTGTACTGTGCATTAGAATTATCTGGGAGACTTTGAACTGTACCTTGATGCCCAGGTCCCACCAGACACCATGTGGTTTAACTCCCTGGGATGGGGCCTGGCCCTGACAGATTTCTCTAGCTTCTGAGGGGATTTGACTGCAGCCAGGATTGAGAGTCACTGAATCCAGGCAAAGTGTACATCAGCCAGGTCATTCCCTGGTGACTTCCTGACCCTTTGCAAGTGTGTGTGGGGCCTACATAGCTGGCAACATGGCGGAGGTCACGTCAAGAGAGAGGAGCACTGAATCTCCCCACTCTTGGACTTTGAAATGGACACGTTATCTTGTAAAGCGATAGACCCAAATTGAGTTTGCACACAAGGAGTGTCCCACTATGCCCCTAGCTGGAGGCTCAACCTGAACCTTATTTGCAAATGAAAGGAGCTTTCCAAACAGCAGTGCCATCTACAATGGCAGAAAAAGGCAGCTGTCCTACTGTATGAGAGTGAGTATTCCCGTAGATGGAACAGGATGGGGATAAAGAACACCCTGGCTTGTAAGTTCCTCCTTGAGAAGCGGCAAAAAAGGGGTTGGAGGAAATAGCAAGGGTTTTGGAATTAGCTGACGTAGAGCATGTATTCTTTTTCTCCTCCTGTCAACACTGACGTGTGGCCTTGGGGAAGTTATTTTTTGACTATGCTGAGCCTCAGTTTTACAAAGTGTGTAACAATACCCGGCACAAAATGTTCTTGCGAGTATATTAGTGACCAAGCACTGGACCTGGTTTAGCGTTGGTGGTAAGTTAATGACAAATGACAGCTATTGAAAAAAAAAAGGAACGCGGATGCTGTTTTATTCTTTGTGTTGTACCAGTGTTCCCATCAAATCCCCCCAAAAAAGTATTCTATCCACAAGTCACGTAAACAATTAAGTTACCGGATGGAGAGCACTGAGTTCCTCTTGTCATTGTAACAAATTACCACAAACTTAGTGACTTAGAATGACGCAAATTTATTATCTTCTAGTTCTGGAAGTCAGAAGTCTGAAATGGGGTTCACTGGACTAACATCAACACGTGGGCAGGTTGCATTTCTTCTGGAGGCTCTGGAGGAGGATCTATTCCCTTTCCTTTTCCATCTTCTAGAGGCTTCCAGCATTCCCTGGCTCTTGGCCTCTTTCTCCTTCTTCAAAGCCAGCAGTTCTTGGGGCTCCTGGGTGGCTCAGTCAGTTGCGTGTCTGATTCTTGATTTTGGCTCAGGTCATGATCCCAGGGTGTGGGATCAAGCCCGGCGTTGAGCCCCACATTGAGCTCTGCTTGGGATCCTCCCTCTTCCTCTCCCTCTGCCCCTCTCCCCTGCTCTCTCTCTCTCTCTCTCTCCCCCCCTCTCTCTCTAAAAACAAAAAACAAAAACCCAGCAATTCAGCATCTTTCTCTGACTCTGACTCTCCTGCCTCCCCCTTTCACTTATAAAGACACATGTGATCTCACTGGGCCCAGCCAGATAATCCAGGATAATCTCCCCATCAAGGATCACATCTGCCAAGTCTCTTCTGCTATGCAAGGCAACACATTCACAGGGTGTGTGGATGAGGAAGTGGACATTTTTGGATGGCCACTGTTCTGCCTACTCCATGGGGACAGCTTTGTCACTTTTAAGCTTTTTATCTTCTAAAAGTCTTCCTCCAGTCTTTGACACCTGCTCCCACTCACCTAGTAGCAACTGCTGCGGAAGGCTAAAAACTTGTTTGAACCCATTAACATGTCCAGAACATTCAGAAATTGCCAGTCAGGAAATTCAACAGTTTTCCTTTGTGCCTGCATGTGAATCTTCTCGATGGTTGTGATTTCCTAGTACATGCCACAGCAGAGGCATAGTCTTCACTTGTAAATTTGTTACTAGCACATTTGAGGGGACTGATCGGTGACAGAGTGCCCTGCAGAGATGACCTTGACAAGTCTGAGGACCTCTGACTCCTGACAAGTCTAAGGACTGCCCGTAGGGGCTGCCAGGTTTAAAACTTTACAAGACCACCCTTCCCCTGGGAGGGGGACCATTGGCAACTCCTCCCATGGGTTATTTATTCCTGCTCCAGGAAGGAAAGGCCTGAGTGTGCAACAAGCTCTTATGTTCTTCAAATGAGTCGAGAACTTAAGTCTGGAGTTTGGACAGGAAACTGGAACTCAGTGGGAGGTCTGTGAGGGTGGAGGATGGGGGGGGGGGTGCTTCCAGGCTTTCAAAACACAAAACAGGTGGTTTTCGGCAGTGCAGGCCTTGGCTGGGGAGTGGTGGGGAGGGGAGGGGTGAATACCAAGTAGGCAGGCTTCTGGATGGGTGGGGCTGGGCCTGCAGCCTGGGCTGGCTGCCTGAGAGTAGAGAGTGACAGGTGAGGGCTCTGAGCTTCCCTGCTTGCCGCTCAGGAAAATCCTGGGACTGCCAACAGGCGTGGGGAGGCGCGTCGACTCTGGACCGAGACATACTCAACAGTGGGAGTCCAGCCAAACGGAAGGCCCCCTGAAGGAGAAGACCGGGGAGCAGAGTGGCAGGAGCTCCTTCCTCTGATGAATCAGCAGTGATGTGGGCGACAGGGAATCTGAAGCCATGAGTCCAGCCAGAGGCACCATCAGCCAAGTCTGACAGGCTTTAATTATTTTAGGGTAAGAAATCTGTGCTTTGTAAACACGCCAGATGTCCATGCTTTTGTATATTTTGATTTCTTGTTTGTTTTACTTTTGGTTGTTGTCGATGATGTTGTTTTAGTAAAACTCGAAATAAGAAGAGGGTAACAGAGTCCTTGTCCTTTCCTGGAAAGGCCCAGCTGGAGAATCAAGGAGTCCTTGTGCAGCTGAGGCCCCTGGTGAGGTGACTCATAGGAATGTGACCAATCTCAACTCCAGAAGTGGCTGCTTGTGAATCTCCTGGGAAGTCTTTAATTACCTCTTGAACACATTGTGTGAGTGAGCGAAATGGTGATTTTAGTGGCATGTTAGTCATGGGGACAATAAGAGCAGGCATTGAAATGGACAACTTAGCCACGTCCCATCCAGATCACCCAGAAGGCTGGATGACAGTGCTTCTTTAAGTAGCTTGGCAGATAATGCAAAATGCCTCCTGACTCCCCAAAGGGCCTTAGCTGCCCGTTTTCTCTTTACCCTCTCTAGCCCTTAAACAAACAAAAAAATAAATAGAAGCCTACAGTCTTTGCAACAGACCTGCCTGACATCAATTAACACTAACCTCCGGCAAGTGGCAATCCTCACAAAGCTCCAAGATGTTTTCAGCGCGAGGATTTTCCTGTGTTCTCGAAAGTATGAGTGAAGTATGAGTATACTAATGGCCACTTTCCTGACAAGGCAACCAGGCTCAAGATACTAAATGGTGACACTAGTTAAGTGATCCCGCGAGAAAGGGATAAATCCGTGCACAGAATAAGGTCCGAGGGCCCCCATTCCCTGCATGTTCCATTAGACATTTGAAATCTCTCAGTCAAGCATGGAGCAAATGGGTGTCCAGGACTGGAGGCTGACCGATAAACCCCTGAGGTCTGATTCCAAGCTGTTGTCCAGAGAAAACTTCCACCGTTCACACTTGAGGGGGGTGGCCGGAGTGGCAGCAAAGAGAAGGGGGGAGGGGAGAATTAATTCAGGAGCTGGGAGCTGAGAAACAGATTTGGTAAGCACATACTTCAAAGCTCACTAGAGAACTCCAATAAAACATAGACTCTCTGCAGCAACCAGGGAGTGATTTAAGTCCACTTGGAATTTCTAGGAGGAAGGAGTGAGACTCACCAGCTCTGCTCAGAGCCTCATGAATAATTTCACCTGACACAGGACACTGAACCAGCAGAAATCAGGGATGTACAAAGGATAAAGTGTTTCCAACTCATCTTTGTTACTCCAGTCTTATTCGTAAGTGGGGAACCAGGTTGGGTAAGGGAAGCCTAGACAGGAAAGTCACCATTTTTAGAGGCATTATTTTTTGTCCTTGTGCGAGAGAAGTTGGATAGGAAACACATTTTCTGGCAGCCAAAAGCTCGCTGGCTGGGTTGGCTGAGAGAAAGGCCACGCACCCACGTACTACGAGGATGTGGACAACATTGAGAACTCCCTCTGGGCTAGCTGACAGTGAAAGGGAAACTTCCAGAGAAGTAAACACCTAAGCCCCCATGGGCACAGGTGGTGCTACGGAAGTTACTCTTGTTGCCTTGAACCCCCGGCTGCGATCCCCTCACACTCCATCTCCTTCCTCCACACTGCACATCCACTGCCCGCCAACAGATCATCAAGTTTTTGTCAATGAGGGGGCCAGTCCTGGCTCTGGGAAAGGGTGTCCCCCCGCGGGTCCTCGCGGCGCTTAGATGGGCGGGTAGGGACGGCCTGAACCCTCTCGAAGATCCCAGGAGGTCTCGGTCCGCAGGAATCACCCCTGCCCCCCCTCTCGGGGCGCAGCCTTTCCCGCCCGCCCAAGCGCAGCGCACCCGCGCGCGACCCAGGTGCCCACCGTGGAGGTGGCGGCGCCGGCGGCCCTGGCAGCCAGGGCCCAGAGGTCGCTCTGCTTTCCCCCTGATGGCCGCAGGGGGGCAGGAAAGAAGGACTAAGGATAGAGGCCAGCGGAGGAGCCGGCCGCGCGGAGGGTGCGGGGTTGGGGGGCAGGGGTTGAGGGAGCATGGAGAGCGGGGCGCGGGGCGCGGAGCCCGGGCGGCGCAGGTGGCTGGGACACCGACGGGCGGAGGGCGTAGGAACCGCCCCGACTGAAGGAGCTCGGCCCGAGACACCCGCCGCCAGCCGCCTCGACACCCGGCTCTGACGTCCGCAGCGACTCGGGGACGGGAGCCCTGGAAGCACCGCCCCCTCCCGCCGCTGCGGGTGCCTGTCCGAGGGACGCGAGGGAGCCGGGGGTCCGAGGGGCCCCGCCGTCCCTAAGAGCCAGGGACAATCACTGCAGCCTCCGGGAGGAAAGCCGCGCTGGGAAGAAAAGACGCGAGCTGCTCCCTGCGTCCCCTCTTTCCCAAGATCCAAACCCGCCCTGCAGCCTCATTACTCTCGTTTTGCAGATACCGAGGCCTGGACGTGTTGTGAGCCTCAGGGACACAGGCATAAATCAGTTATGCTAATCCTGATCTCTGTGGTTCAGATACTTTAAATCCGGGAGCCACTTTTTTACATCTAATTGGCTGGACACCGTTCTTTTTTCTGTTTTCTCCAACCGAGGCCATTCCAACTATTTTATCTCCTAGTACAGACTTCCGTATACTTCGATCATTCCACCCCAAGACGTTACAGTAAACAGGTTCTCTTCCCCTCATCACATCGGCCCCATTTCTCTACTTTCTGCTTCCACATTTAACTCCTGACCCATCTGGACCAAAACTCCCCAAAAGTTCTAGACTAGAGAGCCCAACATACACAGAAATGGCCCAGGAAAAAAGGTGGCGGTGGGGTCAGGGAACGGGGCTATCAAAAAACCAAACTGCATTTTTGTGGTGTTTTTTTTCTTTTTAACCCGATGGACATTAAATTGCTGTGTAAAATATTTCATCTGTTCGGAAACTTTATTCTAAAATGACTTGCACATTTGTTTCACCGGTGCTATTTATTTTGGAATTTCAAATAACCCTTAGAGACCATGGACAGTTTTTATGTTCATTAAAACTGCACCGGGGTTCAAAAGGATTGTGAGACCTTGCTGTTATGATGTTAATAAACCAACAAAATAGATAAAGATCAAATAGAAAGCAGCATGAGGAGGAAACCAATAAGATGTAGGCCAGTGGGATTTATAAAGTTGTCCTAAAAAACAAAGTCTTTGTCTTCCTCTCCCTTTCCTCATCCTGTTAGCAAATCGTGCTCAAGTAAGGAGAGAGTGCTTGGACGAGTCCATTGCCTGCTCCTCGGTACTATGAGCCAGAAAGCCAGGCTCCTGGTTCCAGCTCACTCTTGCTCAGCTCAGGTGAACACCCAGCTGGTCACACTGGGGACAGAACGTGATCTGGGTGGGGCAGCACTGCCAAATAAGACGGCCCTCCACCTTCTGGAAACTGTAGCGCAGTGCTCCCAAGGCGTGGGTCTGTGGGTTGCTCCTTTACGTTAGTCCTCCAGTACCTTCCATTTCCTCAGCGTCTGCGTTTCTAGCTTGGCAGTGGCCCAGGCTCCTGAGTTTTCACTTTCCTTCCTGCAGTCTTCTTTTCTGGCAGTTTGGTTGATTCATTAACATCTCCATCAGAGGGATGGGCAGGGAGCTTGAAAGTCCACTCAGCTCTTCTTAATGGTCCTTCTGGTACTGGGTTTGGTGGGAAAAGAGCCACGCTGTTGGCTAAAATGAGATTTGGGGATTATCCATGGATTTAATCTGGTCTTCTCACATCTACCATTTCCACAAGTAATTAGAGATTACTAGATACATTGAGAAGTTGCATTAGCCTTAAAGAATTTGGAGAAAATCTAAATAGGCTTAAATACCATCTTGGAGTCTAGAATGTTAAGCTCTATGCTCCAGATAATTAACATTTTTAAGGCCTTTCCCTGCTCCTGCTCCCTGCACCCTGTGGTTAACGTCACTACTGGGTAACAAGTCACTGAAAACATTTTAAATATAATATATTTTGCAGGGAGGGTGAGCAGAGTAGAAACGCAGTAAATACACTACCGTTGTATTCAGAGAGAATAGGCCAGGCAGCATTGGCGATTTGAAACTTCTCTATCATCCGAAAGTACATTCCGATCCAGGCAGTTTGAGAAGTTGAGAAGATTTTGATTATTAACATATATGAGAGACCGGCAGGTGGAGGACGATTTGTAGAGCCATGCCCTCTCTGTAAGCATGGGCGTGCCACCCCTCCTTCTGGAGAACACCTTGGACACACAGTGTCTGTCCAGAGCAGTGGGTGATGCTTACAGAGGGAGCATGGCCCTTCCTCCAAGCTCGGAGGGCTCCTTCCAGAGACTGTGAGTGTAGGCAATAGCGTTCTTTTGATTTCTCTTTTCCCAGTGGGAGTCCTACATTAGCACTGACATGAAAATGGCATCCTATTATGGCAGATGGCTGAGAACATGGTAATCATAGTATCTCGTGCTTCTGTAGCGTTTGACAGTTTTCAAGGCAATTTTGTATTTGTTCTCTTATTTGATCTTCATAATAACTGCGAGGTAGGATGGATATTATCACCTCCATTTCTTTCTGACGAGGAATTTAGCCATGGTCAGAAAGGTAGGAAGAGCAGAGTAGAATTAGAATCCAGCCTTCTGACACACCCTTCCATTAAGGTTCTATACCATTAAAGTTCTATAATAAAACACCACAGTTTCTTATGTGACTGCATTATCATGCCTGCTATATGTTCATTAACTACATTGCACTCAAGCATGATAATTTTATATTGATTTAATTGTGCATATTATACTCATGAAAAAAATGGTCTCTTTTTTAATAGTAGTCTCTATTAAAAAAGAGACCATTTGGAATACTCCTGTCTCCTTTGGAATACTATTACTTTTGTTGTATTTCTGTCCTTTTGTTGTATTTCTCCCCCTTAATAATCAGCAAGGTGTTAATCTAGCCACGTTGGACAATTTCCCAAAGTCACTTAAACTGACTTATAAAATATCACCCACCCACTATTCACTTTATCCCATGGCTCTTCTTTTCCATCACTAGAATCTGAGTGCATACTGAGCTACTCCCCAAAGGAACGGGTCAAGATCACAGGTTACCGAAAACAAACAACTCCAGCACAAACCAAAGGTTTTTATGTATGCGTAATAACTACACATTTTATATCCATAGGTATTTTTAGAAAGATTGATAAAAAACTCTCTGACATACCCACATGATGGTAGTCCGATTCATGCTCAAAAAAAGCTTTTCAGCTTTTTCCATCAACACCATTCATATTTTAGAAGACGGACTTTGCAGGGGCCTCCCCAAAGAATTTCCTTAAATCTCTGCCAACCTGCAGGGAGAAGGAGTAGAGATATTACATAAATATCTGCATTGAGTTCTTGGATAGAGTTGCACAATGGCCATATATGGTGAAAGGTAGATTTTCCCTTGTGACTATATTGTTGGAATATGTTAAATGCATATGTCTCCATTTCTGCTCCCAAGAAGCTGGTGTACAGATGTTTAGTATTGGGGTCGTAGAAACGCCGCGGTCTACAGTTTACATGATGTCTAATAGGTTTCTAGAATGTGCTTAAAAGGCAGTGTTCAGAATTAGGCCTCTAACCTTCTTTGACGTAATTGTCTTTCTTTGGAGTCACAGCTTGAAGGAAAGGATGAAGATTTGGAAAGGGAATTAATTTTCTCAAAACCAGACTTACTCTTTTCCTTCTGTACTTTATAGTAATCCTTTAAACTCAAAAAAACTCCAGCTAATTATGGATTTCTACCTGACTAATGTTGCCATTTGAGTGGCTACATGTCACTCTTTCTGGTTTCTGACCCCCTGTCAGGCCAATTCTGCCTGATTTCACTCATGTGCTGCTGCTTTTTATAATCTGAACATTATTTCCACTCAAATGTTTCCAGCTTTGCAAAAAACCTAGGAATCTGAAAGGCGGGGGGAAACCTCTCATAACCACTATTTGGATAATTATCACTTTCAGTTACTCTGATTTTTTTTTTTCTGCAATACGGATACTATGAGAAGAACATTTGAAAAAAGTTAAAGGTTTTACTTTGAAAGCTGAATTTTCTAACTCACATTTTAAAAATAGGGCTTAGGCAGTCTCCCTGGTAATTAAAATATAATTTCCCCTCTATTTTCTATGCTCAATAAACTCAACTGTTACAATATATTTTGAAATGTACAACATGGAGTCTAGGGCATTAAACAAAAAAGTTAAAAGGCTTTGAGGGGATTTTTAAAGATCCAGTTTCCTAATAAGCAAAATGGACCCTGGAAAGATTTCATGGTGTTTAATATGTTTTTTCCCTATCTTCTAAATGCAATAATCTCTAACCACCACTTGATCATCAGAGATTTATATTCACTATAATTTATGTCAAGTTATATCTGGGATTCTTTTTTTTTTTTCTACAACGTTTGGCAGCAAACTGCTGGTGGAAACTAGAATGTTTCACATTAGCAGCCCTCTTAAATTATTTCTATGAAATAATTTACTGTGGATTACAAATTCTTATATGGCATTTAAAGTTAATGATTAGGCAGAGAGATATATCAAAAATATGATTAGTCACATATGTACCTGACTTGCATGGTTTTAACTCTATGTGTGTTTTACGAGAATTGCTTTTCAAAAAGATATTTCTGGGCTTATGCATTTTTCCTATTAAAGCCAACGTATTTTTAAAGGAAAAGAGAAATAGACATACATGCTCCTATAAACTGTCTCCTCTAATTAAATGTCTATAAGATTATTTTCTATTTCTTGATGGCCATTTACAGCATAGGTATTGCTGCATGGTCTGAAACTTAAGAGAGCTCACAATGGTGAAAATGTCTTGCAGCATAACTTGAAGTCAAGATGTAAAAATCCTAAAGAGAGTATGAGAGTTTTAATGAAAACTGTAATGTCTCTCTTTCACTGCCAGGAATCAGTAACGAAGTGATGTACCCCCAACAGAACAAGAAATGAAATGAAACCGAGGGCTCCTTATACAAAGCTCAGAATGAGCTCCTTCCTGACTCGTTTTCATTTTCTCTACATAGTTAAGGCTTAAAGCTGTTAGATATTTCTGTGCTTAATTTCACTTATCACCCAGGGCAGTAAGACTTAGAAGGGTGGCCATGAAAGTTGGGTTAACAGAAAATAAAAAAAAAAAAAAGAATTAAAAAAAAAAAAAAGAAAGTTGGGTTAAAATTTTATTTGCATGGAAGCAGCTCCTCCCAGAACATCTCTTCTGTATCTCAGACAGATATTTCTTTTTCTCCTCCCTTCTTCTCTTTTCCTATTTCACAGTGGTTTTCTTAACTCAACTATTTCTGATTCATTTCATGAAAGGCTAGGTTTTCTCCGAGGGTACTATAATGTCTCAAAGTGGTTTTAGAGACTAGCAGTAACAAGAAACTATTTTCTTTTGTGATGTAAAATAAAGTCATTGTTAATAGCCTACAACCTGCAATTAACTATTAAAAAAGGAATTTATGAGGGCTGGTTATTATCCTCCTGAAATAACGTTGTTACAAGTCTGCCCTTGTCAGTCATCTGCAGGAATCACGTGCTGGATCCCAAACAAAGGGAGGGTCTGGATCCACACAGAGGCTCGTGGCAAATTACCCAGTGACAGCCTGGCCTGATAGCCCCTTATGCCCTTTGTCACCTTTTCAAAGCAAGAGAATAATAGCCACATGTGTATTTTATCCTGATTGGACTAAAAGGCACCTGTTTGTGAAGCTGAGTTTGAATTAGGAATTAGAAAAATATTTGCATGGCTGGTAACAGCAAATTACGTGGGAGTGCCTTGGGGACAGTGGGGCAGTAGCAGGCAGGGCTTAGGAAAGACAACTGGAAGCATCCTGCACACATTGAAAACTGCGTGTCAACTCTTTTCCTTCTTTCTAACATTAATATAAGTCCTAAGAAGAGCTTCCTCTTCCTCTCCTTGCGCTGTAAGCGCTTTCCTTGGCCGAAGCTGGGTCTCTCTGGCCAGCCCCTTGTGAGTCCTCTTTGGCATCAGCAAAGAAGAGAGGAAGAGAGAGCATCCTATCAAGCAGCTGAGCATGGCATGGGTGGGAGAGGGAGGAGGGGGCAAGGAGAAAGGCACAGGATTATTCACCAGAGGCTGGATTAGTCTAAAGCTCAGCAACCGGAACAGGTCCGCTGATGTTGCAGAAGCACCAAAGGTAGAGGGTCTGCCTTGGAGGGAGAGCTACAGAGCATGAAGAATAATGAGATCGTGCGCGGCTGGGGAAGGATGGGAGATGGTCTAGGAGGTGGATGAGAAGGGGGGGAGAAGGAGGAGGATTAAAGAGGAGGCAAAGGCCTGAGAATGGTTTGATTGGTTTCCAAGAGCCAAAGATATAAAATTCCAGGTTCTAACCCTTTATAATATAAATCATCATTCCCTGAAGAAAGTAATAGAATCTCACTGGTAACATAATGGCTTTCTTTACTTAAAAAAAAAAAAAAAAAAAATTGCAGGGGGAATGCAAGCTGGTGCAGCCACTCTGGAAAGCAGTATGGAGGTTCCTCAAAACACTAAAAATAGAACTACCCTACAACCCAGCAATTGCACTACTAGGCATTTATCCACGGGATACAGGTGTGCTGTTTCGAAGGGACACATCCACCCCCATGTTTATAGCAGCACTAGCAACAATAGTCTAAGTATGGAAAGAGCCCAAATGTCCATCGATGGATGCATGGATAAAGAAGAGGTGGTATATATATACAATGGAGTATTACTCAGCAATCAAAAAGAATGAAATCTTGGCATTTGCAACTACATGGATGGAACTGGAGGGTATGATGCTAAGTGAAATTAGTCAGAGAGACAAAAATCATATGACTTCACTCATATGAGGATGTTAAGAGACAAAACAGATGAACATAAAGGAAGGAACACAAAAATAATAAAAAAACAGGGAAGCGGACAAAACAGAAGAGACCCATAAATATGGAGAACAAACTGGGGGTTACGGGAGGGGTTGTGGGAGGGGAGATGGGCTAAATGGGTAAGGGGCACTAAGGAATCTACTCCTGAAACCATTGTTGCACTATAACTAATTTGGATGTAAATTTAAAAAAATAAAAAAATACAATTAAAAAATAATAAAATAAATAAATAAATAAAACAATGGCAAATCTGATGTTAAATTTTTTTTTTTTACACCGTGCCTGCAAATGTGGGGGGGGGGGAAGCTCTCCAAGATTTGGGTGAATGTTGCTTAATATGAAATGCCAAAGCACAGAAGATTGGCTTTAAAATGAGAATAAATGAGAATAAAAACACAAAACTAAGAACCATCACTTCTAAGACCTTCACTTAAATAAGCATAGTCTAACACGCTGTGATGTTCATTACTGATTTCAGAAAGTTATCAAAAGCATCTGTTCAGTATGTTTGGAAAGCCAACTTGCTTAGTTCTGTGAAACAATGTCTGAGTTAGCGTCTATGGAAAACAGAATAGCACACACACGATTTTAATCCCATTATTTTGAAAACTTGGTAAAGCTTTGGTGTCATCTGAAATGGCTGATTTTCTTATTTTGTATACTTAGACAAACACTAGTAGTAATTTTAGGAAAAAGTTATGTAGATTTAGAAAACTGAAAATCATAATGTAGAATTGAAATTGTCACTTAAGATAGAGCCCTGATTTGTAATTGTCTGAATACAATTTGTCCTTCATAGGATCAAAACTGACCTCTAAAGGAAAATCTAAAATCCACTACAATAGTTACAAAAATTTGGAAATTAAAGACCCGCTAGAAATAAATATAACAAAACAATAAATGCCATCTGCCAAAGTATTGCTAATTTATATACTAGCAGCCTGTTTGACTTTATTATACAAAACTTCAGAGCAGCCACTATCACGGATATTTATGGAATGATGGCCTGTGTAGTAGTCCCTGCCCGTCACTTAATCACCCAATAAATCCAAACCTGGAATATTTTCAGCAACATTCATCAAGGGTCGCTTTTTTTTTTTTTAAGCTTATTTATTTTGAGAGAGAGAGCATAAACAGTAGAGAGACAGAATCCCAAGCAGGCCCCACGCCACCAGAACAAGCCTGATGTGGGGCTCAAACTCACAAACTATGAGATCATGCCCTGGGTCAAGATCAAGAGTTGGTCGTTTAACCAGCTATGCCACCGAGGTGCCCGCATCAAAGGTCACTTTTAAGTGATGTAAACTATCAATGATAGCCTTTTAAAAGACTATCTACTTTCGGTCAAAATGTTGCTGTAGAAAATCATCTCCCTTTGAAGTGCTATGTATTAATTACATCTGCAATCACAGTGTCAAAATAAAATGCAAAGAAGACCTATGAAAAGCCTTTCTTAGTTGAATGTAGAAGAGAAGCACAGAAGATGATGTTCATTTTGTAACATGCTCTTATTCCGTGATTATCTATAAATAGCCAGAGCAAAAAGAGACTCAAATGAGTGGCCTTCTGGTCAAAAGATGGAAACTGATATGTTTAGCCATTGAAAACTTAGAAGAACTTGTCACTGTACTGGGAAAATAAAATCCAGTAGAAAATAGGGTTTTCTAAAATGTTTTTCTAATTATCACCTTGGTTCTCTGTGGTTCTGCAAATACAAATAAATAGAAAGCTAAGTTCATTTCTTCCCAACTCTCAGTTTAGCTACAAAACTCCTAAATGAAAACACAATTTTTCTGGTGTTATAGAAGTCAGGAGTGGCGAAGAACAGAGGTTCAAGTATTCCAGGAAAGGCTGTGGAGGGGTGCAGAGGCCTGTGGGAGCAACCAGAGGGGTGCTGGCGAGTGCTCCTTTGCCTCAGACTGTCTACTCCTCACCTTGATCCACTGGCCACATTCTTTCCTATTTTGGAAAAGTGGAGCTGTTAATGTTGGTTCAACACCATAAGAAACACTGAACCTCCTATCACCAGCATCACCATTGCTCCTTGTAGCAAGAGAATGCTGAAATGAGCAGTTGTTGAATCCTAGAATGTTAGAGCTGGAAGGGACATTAAAGCAGTCTCTCTGGGTACAGTTTCTAACTATGTAGGGGCTAAATCAAGCATAGATTAACTCTTAACTCTCAATCCATAGTTGTTTAATAAGGAAAGATCACAAATTGGTGTAGCCAACGGATTATAGATTTTAACATATTTTGTAAGATTTATACCTAAATCGGTTAAGTGTCTGACCCTTGATTTTGGCTCAGGTCATGATCTCAGGGTCGTGAGACCAAGCTCCACACTCAGGGAGGAGCCTGCTTAAGATTCTCTCTCTCTCTCTCTCTCTCTCTCTCTCTCCCTTTGCCCCGTCCCAACCCCCACCACCAACTCTCTCTCTCTCTCTCAAAAAACAAAACAAAAAACGGATTTACACCTAATTATTTTATGGTTTTCTATATCATAGAGTCCAGCTCCCTAGAATCCTAAATCAAATCTGGAGCACCTGTGTCCCATGTGAGCCACAGAGACCAGTGTTGTCCAACAGAAATGCAATGTGAGCCACACGTGCCATTTAAAATTCTCTAGTAGCCACATTGTAAAAATTAAAAAGGGAAATTAATTTTCATAACTGTGCATTGGTTATTTATTGCTGTGTAACAAATTACCCCCCAAACCTAGCTTGAAACAAACATTTATTATTTTACAGTTGCTCTGCATGAGTGATTTAGCTGGAGAGTTCTGGCTCAGGGTTCCTCCTCAGTTTGTAGTCAGGCTATCAGCTGGGCTACATTGACTGGGGCAGGAGGGTCTGCTTCCAAGAAGTATCACTCACATGGCTGGTTGTTGGGTGATGTGCCTCACCTCTCCTCCACGTGACTTCTCATCCTCCAGGGACTCTTGTCTTCATTTGGCATCTTCTGCATGAGAGTCTCCTCTTTACTGGTGACTGTGCTCTGAGATAGAAGTAGAGAGGGCACAAGCTAACGTAGGGAGGAAGGAGCACCCAAGATAAAAGCTGCATTTTGTAGATTTGTAACCTAATCCTGGAAGTTACATTCTATCACTCTTGCCTTTTTTTCTGTTAGAATTGACCCATTAAGTCCAGCCTACATTCTAGGGGAAGGAATTACACTTATGGGTTATTGGGGGTCATCTTAAAAGTAGCCTACCACAAATCTGATTCAATTATCCCAATATATTGGGGTATTATTTATGGTATTATTATATAATGAACATAAAAATTATTAATGAGATATCTTACATTCTTTTCTTCACACTAAGTCTTCAGGATCCGGTATGTATTTCATACTTAGAGTTCCAACCAATCGGTCTAGCCACATTCCAAACACCACTGGGCACATATGGCTAGTGGCTACTTTAGCACGGTACATCTCTAGATGCTCTGCAGTCACCTAAAGACCCAAAGACCCTAACTTAGGGGATCTTCTTCATTTACAATGTAAGTGATTGATCAGATCTGTATCAAGGGATTACCGTGTTCCAGGCACGGTGCTAAATGTGGGGAACCCCAAATCAGTAAATTACCATGCCTGCCCTAAAGGAACTCAGCCAGACAAATAAGAAGTTAAATTCTAAATCTAGATCAACCATTTTGGGCCAATCTCAGAGAGCTCTAAACTGTGATGGGTTCTAGAATGAAGCAGAACGCAGTCTCTCCACACTCCTCGGGAAGGTGGTGACCCAGAGTCTTTTCAGACCAGCCAGAACCTCCGACAATGACCATAGACATCACTCACCCCCAGACCCAACCTGAGGCTATGTCTCCAGCTCTAAGCTGGAGCCCATATGTTGGCCTGAAACGTGATTTGCTTTGGATGTGGAGCAAATTAAATATTTGTTTAACTCAGTACATTGTACTTTCCACTATTCTCCATAAGCAAGACCCGTAGGGGAAGGGAGATATAGGGCGTGACGTAACTATTTCAGGCTTCTTGGGTGCTTTGGAGGTACGTGCCATTGTTGTACCAAGTTTTATACATAAATGTGACTCCGTTTACATAGAACGGAAGGTCCTTAATTATCTTACCGGCTATGAATGGATTTAGCAACAGGGAGCATTATTTTTAGTCTATTCTCTGCCCTAACTCTGATAATGTACATACGTATCTGACTTGAGTCTTTTCTCACACTTTGTGTCCTGAAGCATATTTGTGCTGCTTAAAGAATAACTCTGTGCAGCCAGGACCTACCTGAGGAGTTTCCATATCCCCAAAAGGCACTTACAGGCTATGTATTAATGGTGATATACCTGGCAATACAGTTAAAGAATTCTGGGTTTCATTGGGGATGAGGGGGGGGGGCGGCGGGGAATGCAACATACTTTTCACTAGCAGTAGAGGAAAGCAGTTTTCTGAGTGGTTTTTCTACCACAGTAAATAGTAGTCATGTATTTTCAAGTTAGAGGAAAATCCATGCCTATCTCAACGGGAAGAAATAAGTTTCATTCAGATGCTGTCTGGAAAAATGGTCTTGAATACCTTCTGTATTTCTTGTCTTCATAAAAATATTGTTTAGGGAAAAGAAAACCCCATAAAGACAATTTCAAGTCAAGGACCAGACATAAAACAACACACCTTTCTTACATGTAAAATTCATTTCTGAGTTTCCATCATGTATCTATGCACTGTTTCATCAAAGTGATAGTAGCTGTATCTTTCAAAATAAAATACCTTTGTTCCACAATGTGGATACTATAAAAACCAAACCAAAACAAAACACCAACAACCTGATGACACATCTCGTTTCTGTGTCCAACGTCACGATTTTTGGTTGAACCGTCATAGTCTAAGGCCCAACCACTCAACCTGGAAAAACATTCATGGGGTCTGGAACATAGAAAAATCCCTAAAGCTGTTCAGCTGGAATTTTAAGGGTGAGATTACAGCTTCTGTTTTGTGTAAATCTGTCCAGATTTAGCATTTTACAGTATCAGGTACTACTCTAAGAGCCAAGAACGACTCTGCCTAAAGGCCCCTGCACAAAGAGAGACCTCCATGCCCCAAAGTCAGGTCACATTAGAGAAAGAAGTGAATTGTAAACACTCCATTGTAAATACAATTTACACACGTCATTTTTTTTTTTTTTTCCTGTAGAGTAGATTCATTCTAAAAGAACACTTTGCTCCTGTTTTGGAGGTTCTAAATAAAAGAAAATAGCATTTTAATGGGCCTTTGGGAAGGCCAGCATGTTCAAACAGGGCATATATGATGGGATCTATGACTATTTTCGCTGAGTTTTAGAATGCAAACTTAAGTCCACAGTATACACTCCAGCAAATATATCTATATCTATATCTATATCTATATCTATATCTATATCTATATCTATATATCTATCTGTTCACAGACTGATACAGCCCGCAAGCACATAATGTGTATATGAACATTGACAAAAATATCTCGATTTTTTTTTTCAATTACAGCTTTTGTTGTTATTTATTCTAACATATTCCACAAAATAAACGTTTCATTGATAGTGCAGGCAGTGTGAAGGCTGGGGGGTGTACAGCCCCCTCTTTGGAGAAAGAGGGAGACTCCTTTAGCCTTTTCCACCCGAATTTTGATTTGCTTCTTCAAAGTGGAAGCTAAGTCCATCAGCTAAACAGCCAAGCTTGAGATCTGGTTTAAACCGGGTACTCACTCCATTTGGCCGGCGTAGGCGGCTGCCAGCAAAGTGCCTGGGCTGCCTGTTCCCTAGAGCGTTTGCGTGCCCTGTTTACCCGGCCTGGTTCGGCGCGCAGGGGGGGCTTCCCGTCCGGGGAAAGCTCTTGTTTACTACCCTCTCTCCCAACCCCCAGGCTAACCGTGCGGCGCGAATCCGGAGAAGCGCGCCCTCGGCGGGGGCCCTGAGTCCGCAGCGCCCGGCGCCTCCCCAGCGGGAGGCGGGAGCAGGCCCCGGCTCGAGGGCTGGGCTGTAAGTGCGATCTTGACATTGCGCCCTTGTTGCCAAGACTCGTGGGGCACAAGAGCAACTGCAGCGGGTCCCGACCCGCGCCGGGAGGCTGGGACTGCGGGGCGCGGCCTGCCGCGCAGTCCTCACAGCCCTCCGGGCCTTGGTCCGAGCAGCGCTCCCGGGCCGCGGGGCGAGAAGCGGGAGGGAGCCGGTCGAAGCCCCTGGCTCCGGGTTGGAAGCGCTCACGCCCGGGTCTCGCCACGCAGACCTTCGCGGAAATCTTCCTAAAAACAAAGTCCTAAACTCCAGGATATTCGTGATTACGCGGAGTGTCGTCCCTGCCCAAGGGGCGCGTCCACGCGGACCCCGCGCCTCGTAGAGCTAGCTGGCTTCCACGCAGGCCGGAGCGGTTTGGTGGCCGCCCTAGCAGGGACCTGTGCAGCAAAACAGACAACGCCGAACACCGCAAAGTGAATTTATCGTAAAACTCACGAAGGTTAAGCTCCGGGGTCCTTCACGGCCCGACCCTCCTAAAGCCCAGAGAGGGGCGCTAGCAATTCCGGATGCCGAACTGTGCCGGTTAAAGTTCCCTTCCCCCGCCTTCCAAGCCCAGGCCGCACTCCCTGCGCGGCCCACCCGCCTCGCCGCCGCCCGCGGGGCCGGAACCGCCCGCCCCGGGCACCGCGCTCGCGGGTAACAGGGGAGCGCCGTGAAGGCGTAGCCAAGGAGTAACTCCGAAACGCCAAGCTGACTCACGCGGGGCAGAAATTCAGACTTATGACGTCATTTTCACACCTCCTTTCTCGGATTGTCTCGCGTCTGTTGAGCCCACCTAGGGAACAGGCCCACACAGCCGCTTAAGCCAAAGTGTTACGATTCCGAGGGATGTGTAGATTCGATGGAACTTCTCATTCTCCTAAGCATCATTTTTATTTTCTTCGTATAATAGTCTCATCTTTAGGTCAAGGGAATGGATTTGATTATTGAATATCATACCTTTTATTTGTTATTGAAACCAGTGTGGTGAGAGGAAATCTAGGCAGTATTAAATCTCAAAAACAAAACAGTACCCTAAACCAAAGCCTCCTCTTTAGGGCTGCCTCAATAAGCAGCTGGAGAGAGAAGAGGGAGGATTTCGGAATCACCAGAAAGGAGCAGGAAGGTCTCCCTTGCTTGTCATCAGAATATTATACACACCCACTTCTAGAATAAATAAATAAAGCATTGATTGCCTCTAAACCTGAGGCCCAGCCTGAACAAAAAAATGTCGCAGCAGTCTGCAAATTCAGATGGCTTTGCCCATTTCTATGCAAGGAAAACAGCTCGGTACTTTGAAATCTAGGCTTTTAAATTTCCTGACTCACTGTGAGGGGAGGTGGGATAGGTTGTTCTTATACGGCAAAGAAACACAAATCATTCCTGGTTAGAATCTTCCCAACTATATTCTGGCCAAGGAAATTATCAGAAGCCTACAATTACAAGAATTTTAAAAACTACCTACAATTATAAACTGCATTTTGTACTTAATCCTCAACAGGCTGAGGGTATTTTAATAAAAAATGATACCAAGCAAGTAGCATTCTTTCTTTATTTGTTGGCAATGTTGCTCTCATAGGATTTTTCCAAAACCATAGGGGTGGAAGGAAAGAGAAAAATGTGGGCAAGTGTGCGTTTTGCTTGGATCTGAAACTTCCTGATCTTAAATCTTTGTCTCTATCACAATCATGTCTAGACTCAAAGCTGGCTGTGCTTGGCTTACTAACCTGGGTTTCTGCTGTATAAACTGAGAACCACAAGTGAGCTTAGCTGATCCCTGCTGGGCAGGTGCTATACCTAACGCCCCTGTGGAGGACCGCAGCCAGGGGAAAGCCTAGAGATCACCCCAGCCACTTCCCCCGGTCCCAGGCCTAACCCGGAAAACATTTAACCTTGAGCTTTTTTTTTTTTTTTTAAGCACACACTTTTCACAAGCCAGGTCCTCTCCTCTAGACCAGCGGGCCCCAGAGCGTGTCCTCTGCTGCGTGGGGAGAGCCTGGCAGCTGGTGGATCCGTCTGGCCCACAGCTGCAGGATCGGGAGCTCCTCTCAGACTCGGCTTCTTTCAGAAAACTCTTTTCTTGTCGGATGTGGTTTCCCTTTAATTAATCACTCATGCCCGCGTGTCCGCCGCGCAGCTTCCCCACTCTTCCTCCAGCCCCGCGTATGATCCGTTTTTTGGAAGCGAGAGCACAGGCCGAGCAAGTGGGGGCGGCGTGGGTGTGGACTCCGCCGGCCACAGGGCAGCCGGCTGTCCTGAGAGACCCCAGTTCGTGGTACTTTCTAAGATAGGCTTTCTGGAAGATCCACTCCCTCCTCCCGGACTTTCTAGCCAGTTGGCCACGCAGTTCCAAGCCTCGGCCTGGGTGGTCCAGGTGTTCCGGGTGGTCTAGAAGACCATGTTTCCGTCAGGTTCTCTCCCTTCTCCACCTCCTTCCCTCCACTCCCCTCGCGGCTTTAGGAGCTGGCATCCTGCTGGCAAGAGCCACCTTTTGCCCCCCATTCCCACCCCACTCCCTCAAGGATGGTCCCTCCAGGCCTGACGTGGCCTTCCCGAATGCTGTGGTTTACTGGACTTCGCAGGGCAAACTGGCCAAGCTTCCAGAAAGTTCAGCCCCTGGATGATGTTGGCCGAGGCCTCTGCAGTCTCCTCTCCGGAAAGCCTTGGCCCTAAACCCTAACACCAGGGTAGTCTCAGGACTGTGGGCCCTGATGATGCAGCCGGTGTCCATTCATCCCTTTTCCCTCGTTGCGTTTCGTTCTGTTACTTCCAAGCCACAAAGGGAGGCCTCCTAAGCGGGCATCAGCTTTAAGGGCGCAGCCGGTTGGAGCAGGGACCACCCTGGGACTCGTGGGTCTCCAAATGTTGTTGCTCCTGGCGCCACACGCCGAGCGGGGAGGGATCAGATATTCCCGTTTGTGAGCGGTGGTGGCTCCCAAGAGACCACGTGGGGCTCGGTGTGCAAACTTTAGTAGAGAAACGATCGGGGTGCCGCTGCACCGATGCCTCAGGCGGCTGGGGCGCCAAGTTCGTGTCCATCCCGCCGCGGGGCGCTGGGCGCGGGCCTCGGCTACCCCAACCCCGCCGCAGGCCCCCGGGGTGCAGCAGGCTTCCGAGGCCGCGGGGGCTCGGAGGCTGGAGGCGGGGGGGTGGGGGAGAGAAGGGAGGGGGAAGGGGGGACAACCCACTTCCCCCTCCCCCCCCCCCCCGAACGGGGAGGCCTGAGCGCGATAGCGGGGCCCCGCGCGTGGACTCCGCCCGGCCGGCCGCCTGCCCACCCGCGGCCCGGCTCGGCCGCGTTCCCAGCAGCCGGGAGCGCTTCCTCGCTCGGTCACGGATCCAGGCCGCCGGTCCAGCTGTCAAAACAGGGGGTGTCTCTTTCATTCTGGCTCACAAAGTCCCAAAGGGGAACAGGGGGCCTTAATGCTTGTGTTTGGACACAAGCAATTATCCCTAATTATTCTTTTTCTTTTGAGCCTGCCCGTCCCGCCGGCGAGCTCGCCGCGGAACGGGCCCCGTAATCCTCCCCGGTCGGCGGATCGCAGTGGGTTCTGTGCGGCCCGAAGCTCGGGCGCTTTCATGTCACTGCGGGTTTAGAGCTGATTCAAACTCATTGCGATGGGGGAATTAACCCCGGGGCCCGGGCTTTCAGGGGCCTCTGATAAGAGATTATACGTGTTGATGGCAAGCTTTTCTTGGCAAAATGTTTTCAAAGGGCTTGGAGTTGTTAAATCAAAGCGCCATTGAATTGCTCGGGACCGCCCCCGCCCCCTCCCCCTGCCCTTCCCCCTCTCCATCTCTTTTCCCTTCATCCCTCCGCCCTCCTTCGCCGCCCGGGACTGCCCACGGTGAGCGGCCCAGCCATCCCGGAGTTTGCAAGACACTTTCCTTAGTAATATTTTCCCTCCGTGCCTCACCATGTGAAGATTGTTTTTGTAGGTGCTCCGGCTGCTGGGCACATTGGTACCCCCTTCTCCCCTCCCCCATACACTTGTTCTGGTAAAGAAAACACATCCCAGATGAAAGACTTTTTTCCCCCCTCCTAAACGTACATGTGTTTTGTAGAAAACGGAGGTGACAGGGTGGGATAACGAGGAGTAAAGGAAGGGTGGTTTTCTAGCCTCCCCCCATCCCAAAGGTCAGCGCAGTCAGAGGGGTAGCCGTGGGGTTAAACAGTGTTGTGGGCAGAGTTCAGATGTCCCGTGAATCTCACGATCCTGCCCTGGGGGCGATCTGGGGCTGCCCAAAGGAAGAAAGCGAGTGTTGGGAGGGCTGTGTGGATGTAAATTCTGCACTGTGGAAAGTCTCTTTATTCAGGACTCAATTATAAATTACAAAGGCTTATTGGGTATTCTGAGGGGCCCTGCTAGGAAGCAGTGGGGAATGCAAAACTTAGATGGGGACTGTAAAAGTCCTATCGGAACTAGATAGACTTTTCCCCTTAAGCGGCGCGGGGCGGGGTGGGGGGGGAACTAAGATACTAAAAAACAAACCAAGTGCCAGATATGTAAAGCTGTGGCCCCTGTCATCTCCTTCCCACCTCCAATATATTCCATATACCACACTATATTGGTCAATTTCCACAGCTATACTTCTTGGCCATCCCGACCTTTGCCCGCCTCCTCCCCCCCCTCACCTGCAACCCCCTCCCCCAACCCCTGGACTGGAACCCTGCCTTCCATCCATTTGGTTGCTCTCGACCCCTGCCTGGTTCCTGCCAGGAACCCTAGGAACAGGATCATGTTCTTTGTACCCTACCCAGTGGCTGGGGGCCTGGAATGAACTGGTTACTGGGAGAGCTGACTGCCTGACTCAATCTCCACGCTCCACAATGGATTGGACCCCATGGCATACGTAAGCTGCTACCTAAAGTTCACAAGAATTCTGCATTGCACTGAGCCTCTAGGCAAATAGTTCCCCACCCTTGCCTCTCCTTCCTGTTTACTTTTCCTTCCCACTCTAGCTCTGCTAAGACCCACTGCGCCTGTGCAGAAGCCTGCACACGAGTCTGCCCAAGTTATAACAAAACTTGGTGCCAAGTTGGCACCTATTTGGTCTGCTGGCTTCCTGAAGGATAAAATGACCCTTGATTTGTTTTTCTGCTTCTTTCATAGTTAATGAGCTATGGGCCCTGTAGGATGCAAAATTCAGTTAGGACTTTTTGATTACACTGCCATGAAATCTTTGGCCCTATGTGTCCAGTGGCTGCTTAATCTGTAGCTAGCTTTGTCTTCTTCTTCTTTTTTTTTTCTTTTTTTTTTTTTAGCTTATATTGTCTAAGGTATGCATGGTTTTTTATAAGTTTTTTTTATGTTTACTTATTTTAGAGAGAGAGAGAGAGAGAGAGAGAGAGAGAGAGAGACAGAGACAGAGCATGAGTGGGGGAAGGGCAGAGAGAGAAGGAGACACAGAATCTGAAACAGGCTCCAGGCTCTGAGCTGTCAGTACAGAGCCCGACGCCGGGCTGGAACTCACACACCGCGAGATCACAGACCTGAGCCCAAGTCGGTTGCTCAACCGACTGAGCCACGCAGGCGCCCCATGCATGGTTTTTATAATATCAATCTACTTCATTGTTAAAATTTTATTTAAATTTTTGATTCTGCTGAGACTCACTTATACTTCCCCCTTTCACTCTGTTATACTAAACGCATTCCGTTCCAATCCACAAATATTTATTGAGTAGGAGTGCCTGGCTGGCTCAATTGGTAGAGCATGTGACTCTTGATCTTGGGGTTATGAGTTTGAGTCCCATGTTGAGTGTAGAGGTTACTTACAAAAAATAAAATCTTAGGGGCGCCTGGGTGGCGCAGTCGGTTAAGCGTCCGACTTCAGCCAGGTCACGATCTCGCGGTCCGGGAGTTCGAGCCCCGCCTCGGGCTCTGGGCTGATGGCTCAGAGCCTGGAGCCTGTTTCCGATTCTGTGTCTCCCTCTCTCTCTCTGCCCCTCCCCCGTTCATGCTCTGTCTCTCTCTGTCCCAAAAATAAATAAACGTTGAAAAAAAAAATTAAAAATAAATAAATAAAATAAAATAAAATCTTATAGATTTATTGAGTGCTTCCTACATAGGCACTCAGACACTCTCAACGGTAAACAAAACAGATGAAAAATGGCAAACATCCCTGCCTTCATGGCAGTCACATTGTAATGGAGAGACAATTTAAAAAATGTAAGAAAGAAATAAATGAGATAGTATGTTGGAAAGTGCAAGTGCTGTTGTCAGAATAAAGCCAGTACCAAAAAGACAAAAACAAGTGTTGGAGGAGATATGGAAGAATTGGAGCTTTCCTACATTGTAGGTAGGAACATAAAGTGGTATAGCCACTTTGGAAAATAGTCTGGCAGTTACTCAAAAGGTGAAACATGGACCTACCATATGACCCAGCAACTCAACTCTTAGGTATATACCCCTCCAAATGAAAACATGTTCACACAAAAACTTATACACAAATGTTCATAGCAACATTATTCATAATAGCCCCAAGTCAGAAACAACCCAAACTTCCATCAGCTTAAGAGTGGATAAACGAAATGTAGTATATCCACACAATGGTATATTATTCAGCCATAAAAAGAAATGCGGTATTAATACATGCTACAGCATGGATGAATCTTAAAAATTTTAATGTTAAGTGAAAAAAAAAAGCCAGTCACAAAGGACCACATATTATATGACTCCATTTCTATGAAATGTCCAGAATAGGCAAATCCCTAGACACAAACAATAGCCAAGGGCTGGAGGAGGAGGGAAATTGGGGGATATAGGCTATGCAGGTAATGGGTACAGTGTTTCTTCTGGGGTGATGAAAATGTTCTAAAACTGATTCTGATGATGGCTGTACAAGTCTGAGGAAAACCATTGAATGATGTACTTTAAATGGGTGAATCGTATGGCATGTGAATTTTAGCTCAAACAGCTCATTTAAAAAGCAGGTTTGGGGGCGCCTGGGTGGCGCAGTCGGTTAAGCGTCCGACTTCAGCCAGGTCACGATCTCGCGGTCCGGGAGTTCGAGCCCCGCGTCGGGCTCTGGGCTGATGGCTCGGAGCCTGGAGCCTGTTTCTGATTCTGTGTCTCCCTCTCTCTCTGCCCCTCCCCCGTTCATGCTCTGTCTCTCTCTGTCCCAAAAATAAATAAACGTTAAAAAAAAATTTTTTTTAATAAAAAAAATAAAAAGCAGGTTTGGGGTGTAGTGGTGGGGTGGTTGCTCGCAATTTTTAATAGAGAAGACATGTGTAAGAAGTGACATTTGGGCACAACTGTGAAATGAGGGCATTACCCATGGAGATATCTGGAGAAGAGCATTATAGGTAGAGGAAACAGAGACAGCAAAAGCTCCAAGGTGGGAGCTGGCTATTTGAAGACCAGTGGGTGGGCCGCCGTGGCTGGAGTAGAGTGATGGAGGAGGAAGGGGCTCAAAGATGAGGTCAGAGACGAAGTGGAGGCGAGGTGCGGGGGAGAGTGTGTGAATGGTGTAAGCCTTCTGCTTGTGGGCCTGGGGAGGTTTCAGTGGTGGAAATACATGGCCTGACTTACTTTTTAAAGAATGTCTGGGCTGCAAAAGGATAAGGATAATGCAGGGAGAACAGGCAGGAGGCTATTATAGGCATCCAAGTGGGAGACAGAAACTCAGAGCAGGGTAGTGGCAGCGCAGGTAGTGATAAATGGTCAGATTTTAGATATATTTTGAGATACAGTCACAGGAACTTCCTGATGGATCAGATGTGGAACACGGGAGAAAAGAGTTTTAGACTGTAAAATTTTAGGGTTGAGCTACCAAAAGATGATATTGCCTACAATTGAGATGAAGAAGAGCAGGACGGAATAGGTCAGTGGGAGAAGGTCAGAATGTCAGTTTGGGTCATGTTAAATTTGAGGTTTCTATTAAGTAGCCAAGTGGAGATGTCTATTAGGCAGTTCGATTTGGGAGTCTGGGACACACGGGATACGTATAGTCGGATAACAGAAGTTTGTCAATTGTTGAATATTGACAGCATGTAAAGCCATGTGACTAAGTGAGAACAATGAAGGAATAAGTATAGATAGAGAAAGAGAAGGGGATGCAAAGCTGAGCAATGGTGGCGCTCCAATATGGAGAAGTTGGGGAAAATAGGAAGAACCAGCTAAGGAGACTGAGGAATGAATAGTGATGTAGGAGGTAACCAAGAGAGTGAGGCATCCCGGAAGCCAAGTTAAGAAAGGGTATCAAGCAGGAGGGAGTGACCGACTGTGTTTAAATACTGTGGAGAGATCGAGGACAAGTATGCTGAAATTAGTAATTGAGAGGATTTGAAGAGGACAGTTTCAGTGGAGTGGGTGGATGAAAACCTGATGAAAATCTGCATTTCAGAGAGAATGGACAGAGGAAAGAGTATCCAATGGAAAAAAGACAGTCTCTTTAGCAAATGGTGTTGGGAGAACTGGACAGCAACATGCAGAAGAATGAAACTAGACTATGTTCTTACACCTTACACAGAAATAAACTCAAAATGGATGAAAGACCTAAATGTGAGACAGAAAACCATCAAAGCCCTATAGGAGAAAGCAGGCAACAATCTCTTTGACCTCAGCTGCAGCAATTTCTTGCTCGATACATCTCCAAAGGCAAGGGAGTTAAAAGAAAAAATGAACTATTGAGACCTCATCAAAATAAAAAGCTTCTGCACTGCAAAGGAAACAATCAACAAAACTAAAAGGCAACCGATGGAGTGGGAAAAGATATTTGCAAATGACATACCAGATACAGGGTTAGTATACAAAATCGATAGAGAACTTACCAAACTCAACACCCAAAAAACAAATAATCCAATGAAGAAATGAGCAGAAGACATGAATAGACACATTTCCAAAGAAGGCATCCAGATGGCAAACAGACACATGAAAAGATGCTCAATGTCACTCATCATCAGAGAAATAGAAATTAAAACCACACTGAGATACCACCTCACACTGGTCAGAGTGCTAAAATGAACAAATCAGGAGACTACAGATGCTGGCGAGGATGTGGAGAAAAGGGAATCCTCTTGCACTGTTGGTGGGAATGCAAACTGGGGCTGCCGCTCTGGAAAACAGTGTGGGGGTTCCTCAAAAAATTAAAAATAGAACTACCCTACAAACCGGCAGTAGCACTACTAGGAATTTATCCAAGGGATACAGGAGTGCTGATTCATAGAGGCATGTGTACCCTAATGTTCATAGCAGTGCTTTCAACAATAGCCAAATTATGGCAAGAGCCTAAATGCCCATCAACTGATGAATGGATAAAGAAGATGTGGTTTATATATACAATGCAATACTACCTGGCAGTGAGAAAGAATGAAATCATGCCATTTGCAGCAATGTGGATGGACCTGGAAGGTATTATGCTGAGTGAAATAAGTCAGTCAGAGAAAGACAGATATCACATGTTTTCACTCATATGTGGATCTTGAGAAACTTAACAGAAGGCCATGGGGGAAGGGAAAGGGAAAAAAATAGTTACAAAAAGAAAGGGAAAAAAATAGTTACAAACCATAAGCGACTCTTAAATACAGAGAACAGACTGAGGGTGGTTGGGGGGAGGTAGGGGAGAGGAGAAAATGGGTGATGGGCATTGAGGAGGGCATTTGTTGGGATGAGCACTGGGTGTTGCGATGAACCATGGGAATCTACCCCAAAAAACCAAGAGCACATTTTACACACTGTATGTTAGCCAATTTGACAATAAATTATATTTAAAAAGAGAGAAAGAGAGAGAGAGAGAGAGTTGAATGGAAATAATCATGGGGGGTGGGAAACGAAGAGAATGGATGGAAAGGAACTGAAGTGAATGTAGACAACGCTTTCAAAGAATTTTGCCATAAAGACGAGCAGAGTAACTAACGGGAGCTGGTGGGGGAAGTGAGGTCAAAAGAAAGTTTCTTTCAAGATGGAAGAAATAACCACGTTTATGTGATAATGGAAATGATCCAGTAGTGAGAGAGAGGGAGACAGAGAGAGAGAGTTGCTGGAGAGATGTCTTTTACTAGCCTTAGGTAAGCAAGAAGAAATAATACCTAGTTCTGAAGTTGAGATATTGACTATGGATGGAAGCAGGGCTGGGTCATGAATAGTAACACATAAGAAGCAAGAATAAGTGGACTCATAGGTTGTGAGAAGGGCAAAAGTAGTGTTGGGAGTTTGGAAATTCTCCTCTGATTGCTTCAATTTTCTCAGTGAAGTGGAAAGCAAAGTTTTCAGTGAGTGAGGGTGTGGGAAGAGGTGTTGGGAATTTGAGAACAAAGGGAAAGATATACAATAGTCAAATATGATAATATGAGATACATGAATTGAGAAATATAGTATCTTCCAGGGAGCATCAAGGGTTCATTTGGGGTTGGTGGTCCTGAATTTAAAACGGGCCAGTCAGATTGGTTGTGTCTCCCTTCTGTAGGCTCAGAGTAGGTGGAAAGTTGGATTTAACTAGGATCATGGTTTTGCCACCTGAGTAGGACTAAGGAGAAAGAGATGATGACATGGAGGAATTTCAGGTGGGTAAGGTGGAAAGAGAGGAGAATATGAGAGTATGAGAGGTAGGGGAAAAGGTGCCAGAATGAATACAACGGAGGTCCTGCTAGGTCAAAGGGTTTACTGAATTCAGAGTGCTGCAGTGAATGAGAAAGATAAGAGGGGATAAGAAGTTGTTTTTTCACCTTGATTTTTGACCCAACGGTTTAGCTGGGTATAGAATTCTAGTTGTCGGCGCTTTGCAGGTATTATTCTACTGTCTTCTGGCTTGTGTTGAGAAGTACATTAATTGCCATACTTTTTTTTTTTTTTTAGATTATCCATTGTTCTTTTTCTGGTAGCTTTTAAGATCTTTTCTATGTCTTAACGGTTCCTCTCTTTCATTATGATTTGCCTGGGGATGCCTTCATGTTGATTTGTACTGTAATTTCTGAAATAATTAGTGACTTCTATTACTTGTGAAACATTTTCAGCCATTATATTTTTAAACACCATTTTTAAAAACCATCTTCACTGAGATATAATTTGCATACTGTAAAATTCACACATTTAAAATATGTATTTCAATGGTTTTAGTATATTCACAGAAGGGTGCAACCATCACTATCCATTATCTTTTGATACTATTTTTCCTCCAACCATTTTATTCTCATTTTAGAATTTCTTTTAGGGGTGCCTGGGTGGCTCAGTTGGGTAAGTTTCCAACTCTTACCTTTGGCTCAGGTCATGATCTCATGGTCATGAGATCAATCCTTTCTTCGAGTTCTACACTGGGTGTAGGGCCTGCCTGAGTCTCCCTCTCTCCCTTTGCCCCTCCCCTGCCTGCATGCACACTTGTGCGCTCTCTCTCTCTCTCTCTCTCAAAATAAAAAAAGAGAAGAATTTCTTTTAAATGTATGATGGGCTATTGAGGTTTGAACAGGCCCAATCTATAATACTCCTTTCACACCAGAAGTCAGAACTGAGAGATAGGCAAGGAAACTAAACACATGGAAATAAAAATGACAGCACTATTGCTAATAAATGCTGTATTGAAGGAGATGGCTTAGATCTTTCAGAACTAAACCCTGGAGTTAGAATGATCCACATCCTTTGCCACAGGCAGCACTGGATTACCAAATGCTCCCCACATGGAACTTGCCCCATAAAATGTGTGTTCAAGACTTATAGATCAGAAGGCATGTTCTCTGTGGGCAGGCTGGCTCCCAAGAGGAGGGCAGGAGGCAGGGTCCTGCTCTACCCCAAACTCACCAGTAAGATAGGTCACTCTGGCAGAAGCCACACTATCACACTGACTGATGTCCCACCACATGCATGCAAAGCTACCCAGATTATTTGATGAAGCAAACACAATTCTGATACCAAACCCAATACATATACACAAACCAAAAACTATAGATATTTTGAAAATGCAAAACTCTGGGGAAAAGAATTGAATATTATATGTTGAACACAAAAATAATGCATAAAATGTATTTATTCAAAAATTCAAGGACGTTACAACTTAGAGAAATATATTGAATACAGTTATATAAATGTATGTTAATAGGAGTCACTGAGAGAAAACATGATGATTTTGAAGACAGGTTCACATAAAAGTATTGAAGGACAACAGAAGAGAAGGATACATTCTTAGGCCAGTATTCCAATTTATGCAAAGCTGCATCTGACATGTTCACCTGAAAATTCAGAACAAAGTTGTCCTCCATGACATTAATATCATTTTGGAAATTTTGGATAATACAAGATGATTAAAAATAGGATGAATAAATATTTCATCAGTCAAAGCGTCAGTTTTGGTAGACTGTCTAAAAAGAAAAGACAAAGGAATTAACTGGAAACTGCCTTGGAGTAAAGAGTAAAACAGAGGAAATGTCAATCCCCCCAAATTAATGGTTAGTTTTAACCCAATCATGGAGAGAGAAAAAATCCAACACAATTTTCCTGGAAACTCTATGAAATTTTAATAAAATTGATAAGAAATATAACTGGGTAGGAATACCAAAAATATTTTGAGGAACAGAAGCAATGGGGGCTGTCAGCTCTGAAAATATATTTTAAAACAATAATAAAATAAGACCCAGATACTGAAGTAACACTAAACACAGGTATCAGTTAAGCCGAATAGAATGCCTCCAAATATATCTTATCATACATAAAAATGTAATATGTGATATAAAAAAGTTATAACCAAAGATCTGTAACATTTAATAAGCCTTGTGGGGACAATAGATGACTATATTAGAGGGGAATTTATGTACATGTATTTTATGTACCAAACCTCTCCCCCTAGTTTGAAGTGTAACCAAAAAATTAACTGAAAAAAAATCACAGAAAAAGTACAAGAAAATATGAATACTTCTTAGGTCTTTGAAAGAGTGAACACATTGCATGCTTTGAAGCAACAGAAGAAATTAGAGACAAAACAAATCAACAGATTTAACTCCATAAACACTTTATACCTGTGTGTAAATAAAAATATTTAAATAAGCAAACACGGAGAAACACATTTGTGGGGGGCACACACACCTACCCACCCCAACCAGCAATAGGGTTAATATATATAATCATATAAAGAGTTCCTCGGATGGAAAACACAGTTTGCTATATTCATACCAAAATTTGGCATTAAATTTGGCCATTTAAATGAACGAACTGGATCTCATAGTTAATCAAAATGGATAAACCTAGCAATACAACATTGAGCTTAAAAGGAGCCATTTTCAGAATGCTAAGTTTAGTATATTATCACTCAGATAAAATATAAAAACTTACAATATCAACACTTTGTGTGTGTGTGTGTGTGTGTCTGTGTGTGTGTGATAACCAAAGACCAAAAATATTAAAATGTGGAAAGGAAAGATATACAGCAAGTGTAAGTGGTTATCTCTGGCAGAGGGGGTGGGACATAGGATCTGGGAAGTTTATAAAGGAGCTCTAAATATATGTAATTTTCCTTATGTCTGAAATATTCCATAATAAAAAAGGGGGAATTATGAATTGTTAAGAAAAAACTCCATAAAACTCCAAAATACATATATGAAAAACAACAGGAACAAACAATCTGTAGGACAGGAAACACGCACACACAAAGATGTATAGCCCCTTTGTAAGCAAAGAAGTTAAGACTAAAATGAGATACCAATCACATTTATTAAATTAAAACAATTTTGAAAAGAAACATTGTTCCACATAGTCCAAGAGTTAGTATGATGTTTTAAAAATATGTATACAACATACAGAATCTTCAAATTTCAGAGTGGAAGATAGTGGTCATCTAGAGCAAGAATTTCAAGCAGCATTTGAGATTTTTCATTTGTCTTTTTCTTTTCTTTACAGTTCAGACCATACTCGTCACCACTCCTGAATCTCAGGAGCAAATTTCTCCTTTAAAGAACTTCAAACTTTCCTAGAAACAAAGAAGACTCACGAAAGTAGGTAGGGACAGAGTCTGCCCTAAATGTTTCACAAAAAAACAACTCTTAATACTTAAATGTCTCTCAAATAAAACTTTTAATTCTCAAATATCCACCAAATCCTCAAATTTTTCTTAAAACATTTAAGATAATTTATAGTCCTGCAAATCAAATCCAGACTCTTGGGGAGCCCTCCTCCCACCTATCTGTGTGTACACACACATACACACCCACACACCAGAGTTGACTTGTGGTTTTTGTTTTCAAGGACTTGTCAGTCAAGACGGAGCTCATCTTTTGTGAAAGAGCATTCCTCTCCTTTACTGGGACATATTCGAACCCCCCAGCGACTGTCATCAACACTTGGCTTTTTCCATTTGTTTTTAAAGAGAATGGTGGGGGGCATCAGAGGAATAGAGATGTTGAAGCAGTGGGAGGCATTTTTATTTTTGTTTTTGTGTTTTCACAAGGGAGCCCTACATATATTGAATTTCTGGTTCATCGCAGTTCTTAAAGTTGTTTCTTTGGGATTACTGTCTTCTGTGAGGTTCTTCATTCCGCCAGTTCTCCAAGGTGGTTAAAAAGAGAGACAGCAAGAAAAAGTCACACTTCCTTTAGAATCTAAATACTAGAGTTCGTTGAGTAAACGGAGACAGGTTTGTGTGACAGTTCTCATCAATTAATCCCTCACAGTGATTTCAAACTAAAACAGAAGGGAAGTTGGGGTGCCTGGGTGGCTCAGTCGATTGAGCTTCCGACTTCAGCTCAGGTCATGGTCTTGGCAGTTTGTGAGTTCGAGCCCCGTGTCGGGCTCTATGCTAACAAACAGCTCAGAGCCTGGAGCTTGTTTCGGATTCTGTATCTCTCTCTCTCTCTCTCTCCCCCTCCCCGTGCATGCTCCGCCTCTCTCTGTCTCTCAAAAATAAATAAATGTTAAAAAAAAAATTAAAAATTTTAAAATAGAAGGGAAGTTGGCAGTCTGCAGGTTCAAAGATGCCTAAAAGAGAATGCCCAGAGCCTATATATTGATTGAACAGGGGGACAAGTCAGGATACCAGTGTTAGCAACACAAGAGTTAGCTCGAGCAGAGTCAAACGAAGCTGAGGCAAGTGCCCAAAGCAGGTTATTCACTTGGGCAAAACCTTTTCAGCTCAGGTAAGGGAGCGGAGGGCGGCAATGGAATAAGAGCAGCCAATACTATTCTAAGCACTTTACATGGATTCATTCGGTCAGTCATCGTAAAAACCTACGATGAAGATATTACCGCTCCGGTTGTATGCACAAAGAGACTGAGGCTCACAGATTACATAACTGGCTCAAGGCCACACAGCTAGGAAGCCAGAGAGCTGGGCTTTCACAGGACATGGTAGTTAGAAACCATGTTATTAGCTCCTATGTTACTACACACCAAATACTTGGTCAGAAGAAAGCAGATGGAAGAGGAAAAAGGAGAGTGAAGTTGAACGTTCTTGGTTAGATACTCCCAGGTGCCTTTCAGTTTAGAGAAAGGACTCAACAGTTAGGGCACTTACTCTGTGCCCTCGACTGTAAGGAGCCCTAGGGCCACACAGCTGGGTAAAGTTTGTGCTCTGTTCTCCAGGGTCTCACGCCCTGGCTAGATGCAAGGCTCAGTTGAAGTCAGGGGATCTAGTGGAGTTCTAAGCTCTGAGACCCAACTGTTAAGATATTTAGGAATATTTTTAAAATCAACTTTTTATTTTAGGAAACTTTTAGATTTTTAAAAAAAGGCAAAGATAACGCAGAGTTCCCATCTACTTTGCACCCGGTTGTCCCCGCCCCTGAGGCCTCACATAACAGGATACGTTTGTTAAAATGAATGAACCAATATTGATACATTATTAACAACTAAAGTCTATATTCAGATTTCCTTAGTCTTTACTTAACGTCCTTTTTCTATTCCGGGTGCCCATCCAGGATACCACATTACCTTTTGTCATTTCTCTTTAGGCATCTCTCGATTGTGACAGTTTACTTGGTTTTGATGACCTTGACAATTTTGAAGAGTTCTGATCAGCTAGTTTGTAGAATGTCCCTCGGCTGAGATCCATATGATATTTTTCTCATGATTAATGTGGGGTTTTACATTTTTTGGAAGAAGGCCACGGAGTTAAAGTGCCATTTTCACCACATCACATCAAAGATATATACAATCAAAATGGGTTACCATTGTTGGGGTTCACCTTGACCACCTCGCTGAGACAGCGTTTGTCAGATTTCCCCACTGTAGAGTTACTCTTTCTCCTCTCTTTCCATCCTTTCTTCTTTGAAAGGAGGTCATTATGCACAGTTCACAGTTAAAGAGAATATTCAAGAATTGTATTAGCCAGTTGTTAAATCTTCAGTAGCTTGAAATCAGCCCAGATGAGAGTACACCATGGAAATCAGCAGAACTCTTTAACTGGGGTTCTTTTTGGAGAGCGGGGTACCAGCAGACCATTGGTTATGTGGCTTGGGCTGAGTCTTACAAGATGGTGGATGGGCGGGTGGGAAAGTATTTGGATAAGGGGATCACGGGGTGGCAGTGAAGACGACTCAGAGGCGGCGGGGGCGGGGGGGGTGGTTCTGTGCTTGTAAGACATGGGTTGGGATGAAAGAAGTTTGGCACAGGCATTCAGCCACCTGACAACCTGACAGAAACCATTATCCAAAGGGTTTTAATATAAACAACACTGGGACTACCTCTGTGTTTGCCTTTTCATAGTAGTAATGACTACCACTTGGCGAGTACCTCCTCTGTACAAGGTGTCTTCCAGAAACACAACCAGCAAGCGGCAAAACTGAGATTTACACTTCCTGTGTAACTCCAAAGTGTGTTTCCACCAGCCGCGCTATCCTGTTTTGGTTACTGCCTCCTTTCCTGAGTATTGGTTTACTCATCAGACCCATGTCAAGGCTGTGGAATGGTGATTGATGGTGAGTTTCCCAGGAGTTGATTAGTGGTGAGAGTGTGCTGCCATTTGCCGTTCAGGGCATTCTGTCACAGTTCATGCCCCAGGAAGTGTGCGAGAGCTGAGACAGGCACCCCACTATAGACTCTGGAGGTTTCATTTCGAGTCAGGTAAAGTACGCTGACATTTTATTATGTCGTCTTCCAGACCAAAGTCCTCCTTCTTTTTTTTTTTTTTTAATTTTTTTTTCAACGTTTTTATTTCTTTTTGGGACAGAGAGAGAGCATGAACGGGGGAGGGGCAGAGAGAGAGGGAGACACAGAATCGGAAACAGGCTCCAGGCTCTGAGCCATCAGCCCAGAGCCCGACACGGGGCTCGAACTCATGGACCGCGAGATCGTGACCTGGCTGAAGTCGGACGCTTAACCGACTGTGCCACCCAGGCACCCCCAAAGTCCTCCTTCTTAATAACTTTCTTTATTTTTCCTGTGGATGTATCATTAAGGAGGCAGAAACTAGGACACCCTTCAGCTTTGTATCTCCGCTGGATTCTGTGACTGTGGCATCTTTCTGGTTTAACTCAATGTATAACTTCATTCTTTTTGAAGGTGGTTTTTAAGAAACAGATTCACACAAACTCATCGCCAGACTCAATCGTTAGGGTTTTAGTTAACTCTACAAAACCGCATGATCTATCTATACGCATACTGAACAAATACATGTAAAAATGCAATATATTTCATTTTAAAATTCAAACATAAAAATCACTTAGAGTTAATGTGATATTTAAGGCAAATGAAATGTTACTTGGCCTGTTTCCATTTGAGTGATTCAGGGAGTTTAAAGATATTTTAGGATAAATAGTCTTAAAGACGTTTCAGAAGGTTAAAATGGGACTTGCTTGCATTAGAGGCAGTTGAATCATAAATTTCAGTTACTATTTTAAGCTAAGACCTCATTGGATTTATTAAATCTGGGTGATATTTGGGAAATGTTCTCAAATGGTGGTAATGCTATTTTTACTTTCTTCTCACATCATTGAGGCTGTTTTTAACTGTACAACTGGAGGTGAGGCGGTACAAGAGTTACATTCAAGAAAACTTTGTTTTATTTGGTCCATTGCCTCTCCCCACCCCCGCACCCCTTGCCTGCACTCCTAGCCCCAGCTGACTCTTTTTCTCAGAGGTCTGGCCTCAGATGATTGGACCCAGGACAGACACCTGATCCAATGGGGAGTCAATTTATAAACCAGCTGAGCCAATCTCCTCCCAAGAGCATTTGCATTGGGAGGCAGAGACTGAGTCAGCCTGTTGATGGATGGTGATGGACCAAAGGTCATATGGAGTCAGAGTTGGAGTCAGTCCATATGCCAGTTGAAGTCATGAGGTGGCCAACCACAGGAGACAGAAGTTGCCCTGTGCAGAGAAGTGGGACAGCAGACAAGGCATGAGAGGAGGGAGGAGCCCCAGTATTTTATTTCCTGGGTCAGACCCCAATGCCAGATGACATTGGTTTTGCTAGTTCTGAATGCCTGTGAGATTGCTTGTTCATTTTATTAAGCTCTTTAGGTAGGTTCTTCTCACAGCCCAACTGATTCAGGTGAAGGTAACTCCATATTCCAAACGTCAAATCCAGGCTACAAAACAGTTCCCACCCCTTCAGCATCACACCAAATCACCCAGGCTTCAAAAGTCCAGGGGACAACACAGGGATCATGACGGGAGGTAGGCAGGACATAGGAAATGGATATACGAAGAGCTCTGCCATGTGTTATGGCTTATAAGTGCCCAACTTCCAGTCTGACATTTCCGATAGCGTTTCCCATTAGTCTTTTTCACTTCCAACCTCTGTGGGCCAAAGATCAGGGCTCAGCACCCTCAGCATGGTCACTGCTAAACCATGAGTGACATTATTCCAACACGGCAGTCTCCTCCTCTGCTCCTGACAGGTGATGGCAGAACCTTATAGGGATGCTTGAGACAGAGGATCATTTATTCAAGAAATATTTATTGACTGCCTGCTCTGGCGAGGCCCTGTGCCAGGTTCTGGGGATACAGCCAGGAGCTGAATGGCAGATCTCTTACCTGTGTGGAATTATTTCCTGGGCGGGGGAGTGGGTGGGAAGGAGCAGGTGTGATAAAAACTAAGAGGCGCATACACAGGGCAGTCTTAGAGAATGACTTGAGATCATAGGATTGTATGAGCAGACTACCTAGATGGGCTGGTCAAGAAAAGAAGGCATGCACAAAGACCCCACTGTGGGACAAAGCTTGGAGAGATCAAGAAACTAAAAGAAGGTATGTTGGTTGGGCCACAGTGAGAGACAAGTAGCACAAGTTGTGGGGAGATAGGCAGGGGCTGGTATGCCATGGTGGGGAATTATATTTCCAAGGGCCTCACATTTTGATAAATTTTTGTCCATCTGAATCAATCAGACATTACTGCTGATACTGTCTTATGCTTATATAACTTAGGGCATCTAGCTTCAATTAAAATTTAGGACAGTATATTCCCAGCTTTTATGACTTTTTTAAGTTTACTTTTGAGAGAGAGAGAGACAGAGAGAGACAGAGAGAGAGAGAGAGAGAGAGCATGAGCAGGGGAGGGGCAGAGAGAGAGAGGCAGACACAGAATCCCAAGCAGGCTCAGGCTCCACGCTGTCAGCACAGAGCCTGATGCGGAGCTCGAACCCACGAACCACGAGATCATGACCCGAGCTGAAGTCAGACAGACGCTTAACAGACTGAACCACCCAGGCGCCCCAATCCCAGCTTTTAAAGGCAAAGAGACAACCAGTTTTAACCGATGGGTTGGATTAAAAATGGCTGCACGTTCTTTGATAATCTTCTCATTTCCCCTTCTTTTGTATCTGGACCGTCCTATGACACTTGGACCAACAGAATGTAGCACAGTGATGCAATGCAAGTTCTCAGCTGAACCTTTAAGAGAACCAGCCGTTTCCTCCTGGAGGCCTTTTGGAACTATCAGCTGCCACAGAAGAAGTCTAATTAGGGGCCCAGCAGGGCCCACCCTCTACTGTCCTCATCAAGGTGCCAGGCATGTGAATGAAGCCATCTTGGAGCCTCTAGACCAGACTGACGCCCAGCTCAACACCGCCTCATGACCTCAGTTAACGCCACCTGCGGTAGAAGAATTGCCCTGCCAAGCCCAGCTTAAATTCCACATGATGTGAGATACAATAACATGGTTGTTTGTTTAGGTCGGCAGTTATTGCTCAAGTTTGGGGCTAGTCTGTTACACAGCCACATGTAGCCAGCATAGTTAGCATCTGCATTCTTTTTTTTTTTTTTAAAGATTTATTACCTCTTTATTGATCTTATATTCAAATACAGTCAACTTTGGGAGCATCTGCATTCTTAATACGAATCACCTAGTGAGTATTTATATTCAGCTTTTCAAACAACTGAAAATAGTTCACAGACCTTCCTTATCATTGGGAGCCTTAGAATGGGAACCACTGATCTGTGGTCTCCCATGCATGTCCCCTTGGTGCCATGTGATGCTAAACAGTCTCCCTCTTCTTCTGATGTGTTAGTCTCATCTGGATTACTTTTCCCCCAAGGAAAAAATATTGTTCCCAGCAGACCTCCCCATCACACATCTGGACTATTGTAACCACCCGCTCGCTAATGGTGAGGGCAGTGACCCTGGCCTATTCACTGCTGTAGATCAACATCTAGTATCTGGCAGAAGTAGGCACTCCAATGAATTGTTGAATGAATTAATGACATTTCCACTTCAGACTTCACCTGCCTCCCATATCCCCTATTCTGCATTCCCATCTTGCATGCTTCTGTGAGGATTACGGTTCTAAAAGAGAGATCCAGTTATATCACTGATCAAACCAAAATTCTCTGGTGACTGGTCCTGTTGACAAAAGAGCCAAGCTCTCCACACAGCCTTTATGGGACATCATAACTGGATTCTAATCTGCCTCTTAGGCTCATCTCCTGAACACTAAGCCCAGCCACTCTGAAGCCCCATCTCCAGAGACACCATGCACCCTCTCTGCTCTCATATTTTGCTCTCTCACTGGGATTGCCTGCCTGTCACCTTCTCAGTCAAGCTAGATAGTCCTCATTCTTCAAATGTCACCTCCCGTGCACGTTCCTGATGCTGCTTTCTTCAGCCAGTGAAACTGACCAGCCCCTCTGAGCTCAACATACTTTGTTCATATTGCTCCTATGGCATATGCCTGCCTCTCCCCAGAGATGGCGAACTCCCTGAGGGCAGAAGGGTCACCTCTTATCCATCTCTGGGTTGCCAGTTCTTAACACAGAGGCACGTGTAAAATTCATCAAGCTAAAATCTACTGAGTGCTTGCAATGTGCCAGGAATTTTACACAATTATCTCTTTAATCTTCAAAATAAACGGCAGGAAATAAGTCATATTGTGGCTCCTACGTTAGAGTTGAGACCGAAGCTTGGGGAAGTTGCATGAATCGTCTGGAGCTGCACAGGAGCAAGCTACCACATGGACCAGAGTCAAACACAGGTAATCTGACTCCACAGCTTGTAAGTTGGAGCTAAGGCAAACACTGTGCCTCAGAGTAATCCTTGACTGCTTATCAGAATCACCCAAGGAAAACACACCGATTGCTGGGCCCTGTCCCACATATGAACTGCTGGACCATTGAAGCACAGAATTTGGGCACCGGCATTATTCAAAACCCCTCAGGGTTGAGAACCCTGATGCTAAGTGTCACCTGGAGCATTTGTAAAATATGTAGATGATCATGTCTCTTTTCCAGAAAATTCTATCTCACTAAATTAGGGTTGGAGCCCAGCAATTTGTGGTTTAAGGAGCAGTCCAGGTAAATTTCATCTTTTTCTTTTTAAGAGAGCGAGCGAGCAGGGGAGAGAGGCAGTGGGAAAGAGAGAGAGAGAGATAAAGAGAGAGAAGGGGAGAGTCTCCATGCTCAGCATGCAGCTGGATGAAGGGCTCCATTCCACCACCCTGAAGTCAGGACCTGGGCCAAAATCAAGAGTCAGATGCTCAACCAACTGAGCCACCCACGTGCCCCCAGGTAATTTTCATTTTAAGGCAAGTTTGGGAAATACTGGCAGACATCAGGATTTCAAAGACATTTCAGTAGGTCTTTAAATGTCAATTCATCAGAGTGTCTGAGTACTTCCATCGGTTAAGGTCAGACTCTTGATCTCGGCTCAGGTCAGGACCTCATGGTTTGTGAGATCGAGCCCCACATGGGGCTCTCCACACTGTCAGCAGGGAGACTGCTTGGGATTCTCTCTCTCTCTTTCTGCCCCTCCCCCACGCTCACTCGCATGCTCTCTCTGTCTCTCAAGGAAAAAAAAAATATCCAAGTGCCTGGGTGGCTCAGTCAGTTAAGCCTCTACCTCTTGATTTTGGCTCAGGTCATAAACTCGTGGTTGGTGGGTTCGAGACCCACCTCAGGCTCTGGGATTCTCTCTCTCTCCCTCTCTCTCTCTACCCCCACCCCCGCCAGCTCTCTCTAAATAAATAAACAAACTTAAAAATAGAAAAAGAATTAAAAACAAATTTAAAATGTCACTCCATCAGTGACGGTATGAAGACTGAAAGATTTCTGGCTCTGTCTCACGTGGATGAGGCTTAAAACTTTATTGGCACTGCTTCTGAGGGGAACAGGGCTGGAGTCGTTGGTTGCACTCACTAGCACACATCTCTAAAACCGTCCACTGATACTGCCTGATACCAAAACCCAATATTTTGGCAGTACTCATTTATCTGGAACGTTCTATATACTTTGGCCCAAACTGGAAGAGACCTCATGCCTTCTTAGTAAGGGTGGAAGGGGATCATGCAGGCCCCAGGGCAGCAGTGCTGGAGGCCAAGGACCTCCCCACCTCCACCTCCTCTTCCGGGGCCTCCTGACCGCCATCTGCCAGGGCACAGCATGCGCGCACGCGCGCGCACACACACAAACACACACGGAGTGGCAGAGCAGGTAATACGGTGAGGCTCTGGTCATGGCCTCGATTTCCCTGGACGTAGACTTATGAAGTGCCTAAGGTAAGGCAGACGTCTTGCCTGTCCCTGCCTCCAAAGAGGTCACTTGTGTTCCTCATCAGTTACCTCCTATCCTATCAAGGACTCTCTAGAGTCTTGGTCAGCGTGTTTCCGAGCTATTTCATAAGCACCATTTTGACCAACTCCATTTAATGTTTTCTGACTGTTGGATTTACTGACCTTACTCTAAATTTAGAAGGAAGTGCCTGATCTTTCACATACGAGGCATACAGTTTCATTCGTGCAACCAAGAAACATCTCTCCTTTGCAGCTTTCTTCTCTTTCCCCCTTCCTCATCCCAAGAAAAGTCCTGAATCTATTTGTGGACAGTGTTCCAGTTCTAGAATTTACCCTGCCAGAATAATCTTCCTAATGGGAAATCTAATGGGGCCTCCCACTGCCAGAGGAGACCACCCCATCTGCAGCTGGGGACAAGAGGCACTCCCAGCCCAGATGTCAAGAGACGCAGCAGATCAGGGCTTGATGTATATTCATTGCTTATTTAATATTCGAGCATCTTTTTCTAAAGATATTTCTATTGAACTCACTTGTGGTGTCACCATCTGGAAAACATCAAGCCTCACCCCACTGAGGTAAACCCCTATTGCGTATTTTTTCCCTTTTATGTGAGCCCAGTGGGCATGGAGCGTGTATCTCTGTGTTTAGCAGAGTTCCTTGCCAAGGCAGCTCTCAAACATATGATATTCTCTAAATAAATCAGTGTTGTAGAGACGCATTAACAACCCCTCCTAATTGACGCTAACAGAAAGTTTAAATTGGGCTCTAAGGAGCTCCCATGACTTCTTGATGTGAGGTCCTTTCACATTTTAAAGTGGTGGATTAGGATTTTAAGAGAGAAGAAGCTGTCCAAAAACTCATTTATTTCATGACAATCAATTTTTAAATTGGGCCAAATCTTCTTGCAAGGTCTAGAATAAGATATGTGTCTAAACCTACCAATAAAGGGTTTAGTTAACTCTCAAAGATACACAAAGATACACCAAGGGGCAAGCAGTGTGCTACAGACAACCAACGGGAATGGAAAAACCATCCCTGTCAGACAATAAGGATTGAGTAAGACGAAAATTTACATTTGGGTGGGGAGAAGAGTCTTATTTTGCTCAGCAGGTTTGCAGTCTTTGTGTTTTGAAATAAACTTAATTTTCATTGCTGGGTGTTCATAAACTTCTGGGGTGGGGAAGTGTCTCCGATATAATCCAGTCGGCCAATGAAAAGTGAGTCTTTATTTTTTTTTAAGTAAGCTCTAGGTCCAACATGGGGCTCAAATTCACGACCCTGTGATCAAGAGTCACATGCTCCCGGGGCGCCTAGGTGGCGCAGTCGTTTAAGCGTCCGACTTCAGCCAGGTCACGATCTCGCGGTCCGGGAGTTCGAGCCCCGCGTCAGGCTCTGGGCTGATGGCTCAGAGCCTGGAGCCTGTTTCCGATTCTGTGTCTCCCTCTCTCTCTGCCCCTCCCCCGCTCATGCTCTGTCTCTCTCTGTCCCAAAAATAAATAAACGTTGAAAAAAAAAAATTAAAAAAAAAAAAAGAGTCACATGCTCCCCTGACTAAGCCAGCCAGGCACTCCAAAAACGAGTCTTAATTTTTAAGTTTGTTGCAGGTAAAGTAAAAGTGAATACAATTTATTCATCCAAAAATTCACGAAACACTCGCTTATGTGCCATTGGTAATGAGGTTCCCAGAGAGAAGAAGACCACCCTCCCTCCCCCGCCCCGGCACACACTACCCAGCACTCAGAGTTCACCTCAGGTAGACACGATGTGGGGCAATGTGTTATGTCATACAATACTGTGTTTCAGGTTATTGCTCTAAAAAAGCATCCATTCATTTGGTGAGAAGCTCATTTTCCTCTATGCTTAATACGTACTGCAAAGAGGTAGTTTAAGGGGAAAAAAAAAAAGCGATTCTAAGTAAAAAGGACAAAAGTGAGTGATTTAGGAGGAAGGAGGAGACAGACTTGTCTTACTTTCGGCCTGAAATACCACGGAGAGGAAACTGGGAGATAGCCAGAAAGTAGCCTCCCCCTCACAAGGGTGATCCCCACACAGGCCTTCTCCTCCCCCTCTACCACCTTGAATTGCAAAAGGTAAATCCCCTGGTGGTGAGCATAGCAGATATGCTTGCCGCTTGCCGACTCAGAGCCCCGGCCAGGACAGGGCCAGTGAATGAATTTGCACACGGCACACTTCCGCTTTCACTCTCCTCGTATCACCTGCTCCCACGGGCTCCAGGTCCCCCCATGACGCTCCTTCCACATCAACACAGACCCATTATTGCCGGCACATTCCTCTTCTTGAGGCCATTTGGCGGTTCGTCTGTTACGGCACTTGGCAACAGTTTTCCATACAGCATGAAATCATATCAAAAGCCACTTTGTTGACATTAGGACTGAGGCTGTTTGAATCCAGATGTGATGTGATGTCATCTATTTGTCATATAGACATTGGGGGCTGAATTCTAATCGTTTGCCGGCCGTCTCTAAGATGATTCGACATAGCAAATGGAAACGTACTGGCCTAGCGCAGTTGGTTCTAGCACAGATTTTGAGGTTTCTGAAGAATGAAGCAAAAGAACGTTTCTCAAGAGAGAAGGGCCCCCACTGAGACTATCATATGCACTGCCCCTTTCCTTTAGCAAAAAGAGCTTTTGTTGGAAAATGGTAGGTGAGGGTCACCTGGGGTGGATCAGTCGGTTGGGTGTCTGACTTCAGCTCAGGTCATGATCTCACAGTACATGGGTTCGAGCCTTGCATGGGGCTCTGTGCTGACAGCTCGGAGCCTGGAGCCTGCTTTGGATTCTGCGTCTTCTTCTCTCTCTGCTCCTCCCCTGCTCGTGCCTCTGTCTTTCACTGTCTCTCTCAAAAAGAAAATACACGTTAAAAAAGAAGAAGAAGAAGAAAAAGAAAATAGTAGGTGAAATGAGATTTTTACCAAGTGGCTTTTGGAAGCCCTCTCTTTCTTCAGGAGCCCAACACTCAACCAACAATTCAGGGTTTGTAGGCACTGGGAAAGGCGTGGAGGATCGGAACAAAGAAGGGTCTGAGCCACATCTCTTCAGACAAGGACCTGGCAGACCAGGTGGGGTGCTAACAAGTCAGCAAGTCATGACCTCACAGTGTGGAAAGTGCTGGAACACAGGTCTGTACAAGTATGTTAAAGGGCCAGAGGAGGAGTTACTAGGACTGCCTGATAGTGAACAAGGAAGCCTCAGACATAAACTTTAAAAAAAAAAATTTTTTTAAACGTTTATTTATTTTTGAGACAATGCAAGAGACAGAGCATGAGTGGCAGAGGGACAGACAGAGGGAGACACAGAATCTGAGGTGGGCTCCAGGCTCCATGCTGTCAGCACAGAGCCTGATGCGGGGCTTGAACTCACGAACCGTGAGATCATGACCTGAGTCGAAGTTGGATGCTCAACTGACTGAGCCACCGAGGCGCCCCAGGGATAAACCTTTTATACAGTCACATTATGCTCTGCCCCTCAGCTATGGCTGCTTATTAGTTTCAAGGGGTTTTGTTTGTTTGGTTTTCGTTTTTGTTTTTATTGATTCTTTGAGATTTCCTACATAGACAGTTATGTCATCTGCAAACAAAGACAATTTTATTTTGTAGTGGGAGGTCTGAGAGGTGCATTTGCAAGGTCGCCTCTCCAAGATTTGAAGCAAAGAGAGAAGGCAGAGCCCCCCCCCCCCCCCCCCCCCCCCCCCCCCACCGTGGCATGAAGGAACTCAGCATGTCTGAATGAAGTCATCTGGTGTGGCTAGAGATTGGGCTAAGTGGTAGGAGGGACAAGAGATTAGATTAGTGTGAGGTGGGCCTCAGAGGACAGCCAGGGTCAGAATCTAGTGACAGGCCCTGTGGCCATGGAGAAATTTTTGGATCGTATCCTGAAGGCAAAGAAGCCCTACTGAGGAGTTTGAGAAGAAGGTCAGATGAGATCAGTTATGAGGAGATTCTGGCAGCAGTGTGGAAGACTGAGTGAGGGCAGGGCGGGGCGTGGGAGACAAGTAAGGAGAGCATGGCCTTGGTCTGATGACAGGTGATGGGGGCCCAATCCAGGCCGAAGGAGACCCAGGGGGACCAGATCCAGGAGTTCTATAGGAGGTAAGAGTCATGTGACTCGGGCACAGGACAGGAAAACAATAAAAAGCCCGAGACATTTCACTTGGGGGCCCAGTGGCAGGGGAACAATTCACAGAGAAAGGGAATTACAAGAGGGGAAAAAGTATAGAGGGGGAAATCAAGAGCGTGGTCAGTTTGGGACAGGTGGCTTCTGAGGTTCCTCTAACTCACTGGCATTTGGACACATGGGTCTGGGACTCAGAATCATTGCCCGGACTAAACAGAGAGGTTCTGCTGCATTTTTGAGGCTATAAGTTCACCCAGCCATAGAGTACAGCTTTAGAAGACAAGAAGGCCAAATACTGAACTCCAGAGAACTCAATGGCAGAGACAGGTGGAAGAGGAGGAGCCAGAAGAGATGACTGAGGAGTGGCCATGTCAGTGGGATGGAGAGCGCGGTGCCCTGAAAGCCAAGGACCCGGGGCGGGGGCAGGGGGAAGCTTCTGAGTGGAGTGTGGTCAGCGGTGTCAGATTCGGCTACAGGGGAGCCAGTTAGATGAGAGCTAGGAATGGTCTGTGGTCCCCCGTTTGTACAGTGTTATAGGTTGAACTGTGCTCCCAAGAAGAGATGTTGGAGTCTTACCTCCTGGACACTCAGAATGTGACCTTCTTTGGGAGCATGGCTGTTGCAGATATAAATAAGGCACAAATTAAGATGAAGTCATACTGGGGTAAGGTGAGTCCTTCGTCCAGTACGACTGGTGTCCCTGGAAGAAGAGAGGAGGCAGCTGTAGAGAGAAGGCAGTCATGTGCAGATAGCAGAGCTGCAGGCCAAGGATTTCTGGCCAACTCTCCGGCCAAGAAGAAGGCCAGGGACGCATCCTTCCCTGGATGCTTCAGAGAGAGGATGACCCTATTAACACCTTGATTCCAGACTTCTGGCCTCCAGAACTATAGAGAATACGTTTCCATTGTTGCAAGCCACCCCAGTTTGTGGTACTTTGTGATGGCAGCCCCGGGAAATTAATACACAGAGTAGAGTGGAAAAGCCTTTATTTTGCTGCAAGGGCAGACAGGTGAGTCTTCTTTAAGACTAGAGGGAAGGGAAATGTAGTGCAGAGCTAATATGTTTAGAGGTGAGAGTAATGAAGGGGGGGTGCGGAGAAAGTTGCAGCCTGTTGGCATCATTGGTTCTATGAATCCAGGGATGGGGATCATCTGCTGAGAGTGAAAGGGGATGAAGGAGATCACAACTTAGTTACCACTTGTATCAGTTCTCTATTGCTGCGTGACAAATTACCCCCACATTTAGCAATTCAAACAGCAAACGTTCATTGTCTCACATAATTGCTTTCTCAGAGTCAGGAACCTGGGACTGGCCCAACTGGGTGGTTCTGGCTCAAGATCTCTCATGGAGGTTGCAGTCAAGGTGTCAGCCAGGGCTGTGGTTTTCTGAAGTTTCAACTGGGGCTGGAGGATCTGCTTCCATAGTCGCTCATTCACAGGGACCTCTCTATGTGGCAGCCTGTTTCCCCTCTGGCAAGTGATCGGGAAAGAGACCAGGGCATAAACCACAGTGTCTTTTATGACCTAAGCTTGGCAGTCACACCCCATCACTTCTGCTGTGTTCTACTGCTTATACAGACCAGTTCTGATACAATGAAGGACAAACGACACAAGAGAACAAATACTGGGAGGCAGAGATCATTAGGAGCCATCTTGGAGGCTGGATACCACACCAGTCTTATGCTGGGGCCTCCCAAGTCTCGGACAGTTCTGGCATCTCTCCCTGAGTTTCATACATGCACCGGTAAGGTCTTCTGGCCATCAGCACCTCAAAGCACCCAAAGGTCCCACAAGCACCTCAAAGGTTGGCAACCTGTATAAAACTGAACTCTTCATTCCATTCCCAAAGCCAGATTCCTTCTCTAACACCCTCGTAGTCAGAAGCTCCAGCAGTGACTCAAACATTCAAGCTAGAAGTTGCAATCATCTATGACCTCTCTCCTTCGCCAACTCTTCCAATCCCAAACCATCACAAGTCCCATCAATTTTGCTTTCTAAGTATTTCTGGGATCTATTGCCTCCTCTCCATACTTACTTTCATAGTCCCAGCTAAGGAATTTATCTCTCACCTGGGTCACTGCAACAGCCTCCATACTATTGGACCAACATACAGCTGTTGAGAGCCACGCAGGTTCTAGGATTTACCCTACTTGTGAGCTAACAAGTTAGCTTGGATTCTAGCAGTTTCATGGATGCTGACAGAATACACAAGATTCCTGGGTCAGATGCACAGGACTTAATAACTCCCAGCATAGCAAGCAGCATTCATCTCAGTTCCCCTTGCCTCCCCAAGAACCAGAGGGGCAACATGGAGTGACCCAGGCAGATGCTACATATGCAGGGGGATTCTGTCCCAGTTGAGAAACCCTAAGCTTAGGGAAGCTGAACATTTTTTTATTTTTTTGAGAGAGTGAGAGAGAGAGAGCATGCGAGCAGGGGAGGGGCAGAGGGAGAGGAAGAGAGAGAATCCTAAGTAGGCTCTACACCCAGCGCAGAGCCTAACATGGGGCTTGATTTCATGACTGTGAGATCCTAACCTGAGCCAAAATTAAGGGTTGGATGCTTAAATGACTGAGCCACATAGTCGCCCCAAGGGAAGGTGAATCTTTTTATAGCAGGCTGTAAGCAAAGCTGCCTGCTCTTTGCTCCAGAGAGTCACTACGTCTATCTTCCAAGTTTGCTTGGGAAGCTAGGATTCTTGGAACAAACATCCTTGAAAGAACAAAAGGGCAGTTAGTACTTCATTTGCAATACGTGCAACAAAAGTGAGAAACTCACACTGTCTCCCAACAACAGCCAAAATCCGAATCAGGCCATTCGAGGGTTTCCTATACCTACAGAATAAAATCAAATCTCTACAAAAACAACACTGTCCACCTCTACCAGCCTCGTTCCTCGGATTCCCTACCTTACAACATGAGCCGGAAATAACGCACGGCCCCTCCAACTGTGTTTGTGTGTGTTACTTCTTGCCTCTAGGTCTTTGCCTGGGTGACCTTCTTTGCCGGAATTTCCTCCTCCCTTCCCCAGAAATCACTCATGTGATGTTCTGTGAAGGAACCTCTGAGACTCACATGCATTTTGGGTGTTGCTGGGTTAATGTTTGTCTATGGGGACAGGGGTCAGCAAATCCTCACTTTTTACTGGACTCACTTGCCACTTGCAACCGTTTTCTTCTTTCTCTAAATGGAACTACCCGTTAGGGGATGAAGTCACCGCATGTTCCAGTGAGACGAGTCTCCAGGATTTTCCGGCAACTTCGGTGGCAGTGTCAGGTAAATCCCTCATTTCTAGTCTCACTCCTGCTTCTCCTTGGCCTCTTGGCTGCACTGTCCCCACAGTCCGGCTGAAACAGCTCCTTTCAGGTTCTGGGTCTGGTTGTTTTCACTCAAAGCCAAATACACATTTTCAGTTACAAAATAACTCTTCATGCCATAGCTTTGTACACCTCCAACCGGAGGCCTGCTGCACGGCCACAAGGAGCAGAAGAAGTAAGGTTGAGAACCGTGGCCCACGGCACCATCTAGTTCACAAAAATGCAAACAAAGCTGCATAGAATGTGTTAGAAAAATAGCGTCGCTTTGGGACAGCTTTGAGAGACACTGCAAGAAAACTATTCATTCATTCCAGAAATGAACTCTGGTGGTCACTGGACCATGTTTCAGGAATCCGTCGGCTTCCAGAGAATTCTTAGGAGTGGTGCCCAACCAACACGGACTTCATCTAACTCCTTTCTTGTATTGCCCCCGTTCGTTTTGTTTTTGCTTTTCTCTGAAATGAAGTTAATAGCATGAATCACCAACCCGGCTTTGAGGAAAGAAAACCAACAAGGAGTGATAGCATAAGGCTTATAACACACTGCTAGAGCGCGAACGAAAAACGTTGTATGAGATCATGTCCTCGTGGGTGAACTAAAAAGGTACAATCTTCCCATTTGGCGTTGTCTCTTTGGTTGTGCCAGTGTCACCTTCTGAGGTGTCTGCCCAGCTGACAATGACCTCTTTTTACTGAGATCTATGGAGTTGGGCCTTTGACAACCATATTTATGGAACATGATTCTGGCTCCCATCTCCCACCCGACAGGGATCTTCTTCATTCCCTCACATATCCCAAGCACCTACAACAGTGACTAGAACATAGTTAGTGTTCAATAAATATTTGCCTAATTGATGAGCATGAGAATTGAGACTAAATGGAACGGTCCCTCCTGTGCTTGAGGCTGGAACTGTATGTAACCTGTGGATTCTGGAGCTGTAGGCATCGTAGGGGCTGAAGGGCAGGGGAAGGTGGAGATGACTGACACTTGGAGAGACGTCTGGAGGGTGAGGCTTTGGGCTGGCTCCCAACAATTCCCTAATTCCTGCTACGAGGCCATTCTAAGGCCAAGATACAAGCCACTAGCTTTGAATAAATTCCTTTGTCTATGCTTAAACTAGCCCCAGGGCGTGAGCCCAACACAATGTAGGAAATCTGGAAGCTGACCTGGCAAAATAGAGGTGTGATTAGCGGAAAAAGTTGGTCCCCCAGTACCAGAAGCCCTAGAGTTAAGATGGGTTGTGGCCTCTGGAAAATTCTCAGTGAGCTCGCACAGCGCACTCCTTTCTCTCCCACCCTTCGGAACTCACGGGCGTGTTCTGACAATAACACAAGGACACTGGCTTAACACGGTGAGACGTGAAATGGTTAAGCAATAACACACCAGTTTTCACAGAGATATTTGATAACGTTATACAGAACATACTGTGAAGCCCATACTGGAGCTCTCCAAGCATGGTCTCAAGTGGAATTCTTTTTTCCCTCTCACCACAAAGCGGAGGCAAGTAAACACCATTTCTCATGGCCACAGCTCCATGGAGACACTAAGACAGGCACAGCACGTTCGGCACGGAAAGTGAGACAAGAAGCTGCAAAACCCCACATACAGCAAGTGGTCCTGCTCATTGGTATTTGGTGCCAGGCCCCTCCGCAAAGTACATCGGAAGTGGAGGAAACTTCCTAGGTTCTTGGCAATTAGGGATTAATTTACAGAGATACAGCTGATGAAGTTCTGGTATTGCAACCCTGAACTTTGAGCGTTACAAGATGACTCCTAATTTTCCGCAGTTAACACGAAATATGCCATTAAAAGGAAACACACACGCTGGTGCGGAACACAAAGAATTCGGATGACAAAAGAAAATCCCAGACCCACTGAGGACCAAGACCTTTCCCTTAGCCACACCCGGCTTAGTATTTCACCAGCGCTAATGAGCAGCCATATGACGTATTAGTGGCCGGTTTCACCCAGTTACACTGTGGTACAAAACACCTCCTCGGGCTCCAGGAGGTAAAGCAGGTTGGGTTTATTTCTCACTCCTGGAACCTGCGGGTTCCGCCGTCTGTCTTTCCCCGCGGGTGCAGACTAAAGGAGCACTTCCTGGGTGGGACTGGCGGAGGGAAGAGAGAGGGCAGAACCACACGGTGGCTTGTAAAGCTTCTGCTCACAATAGCACCCACCACTTCCACCCACACATGGCAACCGCCTCCTGCAATGGGGCAGGAAGTTCAATCTCCCAGGGACGAACACTAGGGTGGGGCTGAGTCAGGAGGGGCCTTGAAGATGTTGACAGTAATTACAATATAGCTCAGCAGGGATTAGGTGTGTTTCCAGGACCACTTTATTAATGGCACTTTATTAATGGCAGTCTGATCTAGATAATTACGCTTATGTTAATTGTAAACAGTTTACAGACTCAACGCATAATGTGGGCTTGGTCATCTCTAATGACTTTGAGGCTCCCCAAAGCGTGTGTATTAAAGACTCCCTCAGCTGTTAACAGAAACCACTGGAAAGGCCGGGTGAACCCCAAACTGCAGGCACAATTCTGATAGTGGGCAAATGGCTTCCCTGGGAGCATTTCTCAAGGTGTGGTTCATGTTCCTCCTGCAGCAGAAGGCCTTGGAGTGCAAGTTCAACATGCAGACGTTTGGGCTCCAAAGGGAATCTGAGTTTCTAGGGGCAAGGCCTGGGAATCTGCATTTAAGCCACATTCCAGGTGATTCTGATGTAGACCACCTAGTGAGAATTGCCAGCTCAGAAAATCTGCCCTTACCTGTGCTCCCTCCTGTCAGAGAGCATTAGGCTGGACGCGGGCGTCATCATCAATTGCTGTCCCGGTGTCCGTCACGTGCGGGGGTCCAGCCAGGACTAGGAATTTCCTGGGAAGTCAGAGAGCAGGAGGCACTTTTTATGGAGGGGCTTTTAATGAGGGCCCCTACCCTTCCTTCATATACATTACAGTTTATACAGTTCACTATTTTTCTCATAAATCAACATCTGCGAGTCATTTTGTTATTTGTCTATTTTTAGAAATGAAATGTGACTATATTAAACAATGTTCTCATAAAAAACCCTCTTGTAGTAGTCACAATTGTTTGAAAACGTATATTTTAACTGCTTTTCCTCAACAGTGCACATTTGGAACAAAATCTGTGATGAAAGCTTAACCGTTAAGTTTCCAACCTGATTTTTGTGAGGTGGGCATGTTGTTAAATATTTCAGTTATCGATCCCTAAGATGAAAAGTAAAATTTCTAAGTTTATATTCTGGCTCTGCCTGTGACTTTCCTGGGTTTTTTCAAAGAGAAAGAGACAGCAGTGTTCCATGTGGGATGATTTTGTTTCAGAGTTCTGTTGCAGTGACCTCTGCTCCTGCCTGGGTCATTAAATTCAATACACTTCTTCCAACTGAAAGTTTCCTGGCCTCCTTGTGCCTCAACTAGGCCTGGTCGAGCACTCTAGTAACATAGGCTGCCCCAAAGCTGCCAGCTCGTTTTAGGACAGTCCAGCTTGCAAGGAATTTTGCTAGGCTGGTCTGCTTCCCTGTGGACTTTGGGGTCATCACTGTGCTCTGGAAGAGGGGACGTTTGGGCACAAATCCCTTCAAGGTCTATTCCGTTGTTCAACCCACACCGGATATATGAATTGCTTTACAAACTTGGTTAAGCAAGAAAGTTCATGACACGGAGATCTCAAACGTTATTTTCAAGTCATTTCTGCCTTTTTGAAGCCACGTCTATTGTCAAAGTGAGGAAGTCGATTTGTTACAAAATTCAGTTGAAAGAAGTGAGAGAGAAAAAGAAGGAAGGGAAGGAAAGATATTTTTTGTACTAATTAAACTTCACTGAAAAAGAAAACAATACCAAACAAATGCACTCAAATGCTTTCTAAAGTATCAGTTTTAAAGGCCTTTCTTTGCAGGCTAATGACAAGCACAATACAGGCAGACATACTAGTTTAGCATAATTGGCTGATTTTATACAGCGCTTAGATCTTTGAGTTCACAAGCATATTATTAAATCATAGACAATATCTAATACAACTGTTTCTACAGAACTAGGAAGTAAATTTCTAAGAAACAAAGATTTTATAGACCCCATGTTTTATACCCAATTCCATCAAGGGAAGGAGAAGGGAGGGACAGAAAGAAGAAGAAAGAAAAGAACAAAGGAAGGAAGAAAAGGAAGGAAGGAAGGATAAAAGGAAGGAGGGAAGGAGGGAAGGAAGGAGGAAGGGGGGAAGGAAGGAACGAAGGAAGGAATCCTGCTTTGTCCACTTTGCCTCCATGTTGTTTCTGCTCTGCTGACCTGGCCTCATAGCACCTATCAACTGAACCCAAATATTCACAGTTCTGTGTCTCTCCAATGATGGGTTCTCTTTCCTACGGCTCCTAAATTCTGCAACTTGAACACAGCCAGATACATCTCATAAGATGAAAACCATCATGCCCAACAAACTTCTGGATCTCCAGGAAGGTGGCACCAAAAAGGACAGAGGGTGGCGTGAAGTCTAAACTCAACCATCATTGTCATGAAATTGTCATGAGCCTCACTTGCCAGAAAGGATGTGCTCCCTTTCATACTGATCGAAAAACAACAGTTCGTTAACATGGCATCACAACGAACCATGTGTGTGTGGTGGGGGGGGGGCGGGGGGGGGGGGAGGGCAGACACTTTGCCAATGGTTTCATTTTCAGCAAATGTAGATTTAATTTAGTTTCTTGAAATGAGAATGTTTCAATATTGCCTTATGAAAGTACTCCATTCTGGTTCTCGGGCAGAGTATCAGTTCAGAAAAGCTGCCAGTGTCTCTTGCATTCCTGGTTTTGTCTGTAATTTCTAAAGACTAGTAAGTAGACATGGCACTTTACAAATACACAAAGACAAGGGCCTGGCCTTCGGTCAGAAAAACACAACCCAAATGAAAATAATCCAAGCAGAAGCAGTAACAGACAGTTTGGGGGGAGGGCACTGGCTCTGGAAAGCTAAGTTTAAAGTATTTCTGTTTTTGTTTTTGTTTTGAAACGGGAGTGATTTGAAGGGAAAGGGGGCGGTCACGTCCGAGGTTTGCTCTGTGTTTAATCGACATGGGCTCGTGGTCTCGGATGGTCACTCAATTCAAAAGCACAGTTGTTCATACCGACCCTCCCCCCCCCCCCCCCCCCGCAAAGAAACTGCTTTCTATGGCAGACAACTTCTTTTTTCCAATGGCTTTGTGGCTGACCTCAGCTCCCCAGACAAGTGTAGGCTTTAATAAGATAATTGCTTTCCGAGGCATTATGCCTCCTTTGTAGAAAAGCTTTTTGAACACAGAGCACACCTCGATTGGGAAGAGACCACACCTGAAGTCACAGCCCTAATTGATTGCTTTATTTGCCTTCATCAGAAAGCTCTAGCGACTGCATCAAGCAAAAGTCAGGCATATTGAACTTCCTAGAAACAAGCCAGTTCCCCGGCACTGTGGCATAGTCACTTAATCCAAGACATATTTTTATGCAAACCTCAAGTTATAACCCACATATGGTGGCAGATCATTATCCTAAGACTCTAAATTGAACCAGTTATATAGTTGGAGGGGGATCTATCATAATCTGGAAAACTTTTCTTTTTACTGGTCTATTTTAACAAGTGTAAGGAGGAAATAAAACTCAAAAAGCATAAACTGTTTTACATTTTGAATTGAACTTTGAAAAAAATGGAAATACTCCAAAATAAAGACATACTGGCAAAGGGAGAGGGAAAGATATAGACAGAAATAAAGGAGACAATGTGGAAATATAAAGGTCTGTTACTGCTTTTACATTTCCTGATTTAGTTAAGTTAAGACGGCAGGATACACAATTATATAGAGATACTATCCCTAATGAAAGGGGGGGGGGAGAGAGAGAGAGAGAGAGAGCACCAGAGAGAGCCAGAGACCCAGAAAGAGAAATGCAAAAGACATAAATGAAATGGATCAAAATAGACTCCAGTGACTAGCCCTGGGAACTGGAATCAGAGATAACTTTCATTCTGTTTGGGGGCCTTTTTGTGATTTCCAGGCTCCTTCCAATGAGCATGTTTCTCTTTAATGTAAAAAATAATAATAATAATAATAATCAATAAAATATGTTTAAAAAATTGCTTCTGATTCAAGATACAAAGATCTTGAACTCCATATCTGAAGACATAAGCTGACAGACTTCAGGGTTATTAAAAGTGGAGTTTCTCTTTGTGCTAGTAGATCCCTGGGGCCCAAAGGATCAGGGAGCACACACACACTCCCACACATTTTGTATACAGCTCACAGGGAGGAATAAAGACTTCTCCATCCTAAACATATTTTCACAGTTCCAATGCCCCAGGCTGCAGTAACGGATGACAAAATAAGGGGCTCTTTACTGCTGACTTATGGCAAATTATTACTTTGTCATCAGTGGACACTGTCTACAAGGTCAATTCCAACTGTCACGGTACATTGCTTTATACCTTATGTGTGCTACCCAATGTGAGCCTAACCCAGTGGAAGCTGATGTGCTAGGTTGCTGGCTTTCATTGTATCGGTTGTTTCAGGAGCCGTGATCTCCAGATTCTGGGCCATTCTCACGCCTGGAAGAGGGAGAGCTGGGAGAGCATCCAGAAATTTGCTCCAGGCATCTTGTTCCATCCACATCAGGAAGCTGGCTGCACAAGGTCTTCTCTGCAGACGTTTCTGTTTCCTTGGCATGTGTCCTTTGGATCGCTTTGTGGGTAAAAGGTACCCTTGGAGGCAGCCTCCAGATAGTTATCCTGACCCGCTGCCTAAAACTGTGTGCTGCATTTGTTCCTCTATTTGAAGACCCTTGAAGCAGAGGTTTAGTTAGGTGACCAAGATCCTTTCCACAGAAATGCAAATGCCTCAAATAGGGTTACGAGCCATCTGCCATTCTGACCTGAGCACAAATTTGTTCAATCAGGTGTCTAATACCTAAACAGCTAGATTGAGGAGTGAGAATTGTGATGATCTGTAAAGGGAGCAAAGTGGCAGGGAGGGCTAGAAGGACGCAGCTTGAAGATTAAGGAAGCAGGTGGGCATTCTGGGGGTGAAGAAAGAGGCAGGCTTAGGGAACTAAAGAGCAACTCCCCCCTCGCCTCAAACCTCGAGACCACCTTCCTCCTTCCACTTAGCTTTCTTTCAGCTGTTCACTACTATTCCCGCACTACACGCTGCCCCTGCCCCTGCGGCCGCCTGAACCCTGCCCACCCAGTCTACCCTCGTCTCCCACTGCCCTTCCATCTGGTGCCAAGTCTTCTGCCTGCTGGATCCCACCTCCACTGCCTTCCGAGCAACCTCAGTCTAGCCCGAGCGACATTGTGACAAAATGCAATGGAGACATTGGTTGTTGGCTTATTTGACCTTTCTAAAGCCCTTGACCCTAGTGAGCTCTTTCTGCTTTCTTGGATCTTTTTTCTTGGCTTCTTTGGTCCTACTCTCCTTGGGTGACTGGCTCCCTTCTCACTAGCCTCATGCAGATGCCTCCCATGTCTGTACTCTAAGCCCAGACCGCCCTCCTGAGCTGCATATCCCTACCCAACTCTCTACACAACAACCTACATCTCACAGACCTGTCAGTCAACATTTCCAAAATGGAAGCCATCACATTCTCCCCCTACCCCCATCAGCCTGCTGTCTCACATACTGTGGACTCTGTCTACACAGATGCCTCTGATTGGAGAGGGCTTCTTTCCCCCTTGACCCTCTGATCCCCCTCACTTAGCTAACCATTATTCACCCTTTAGGTCTCATGTTAGATGTCACCTCTTCTGGGAAGCCTTCCTTCATACCTCAAGTCTGAGTCAGGGGCTCCTATGATTTCAGAAGCTCCCACTTATAATTCTTTATTAAATCATCCATCTTCCCCATTAAAATATTTGCTCCCTAAGGGCAGGGATCTTTCAGTCTTGCCCATGACAACCCTTCACCCCAGCATGATGTCTGGCACACAGGATACTCAATAAAAATGCATTTAGGGGCGCGTGGGTGGCGCAGTCGGTTAAGCGTCCAACTTCAGCCAGGTCACGATCTCGCGGTCCGTGAGTTTGAGCCCCGCGTCGGGCTCTGGGCTGATGGCTCAGAGCCTGGAGCCTGTTTCCAATTCTGTGTCTCCCTCTCTCTCTGCCCCTCCCCCGTTCATGCTCTGTCTCTCTCTGTCCCCAAAATAAATAAAAAACGTTGAAAAAAAAAATGCATTTATTTGAGGGGCGCCTGGGTGGCTCAGTCAGTTAGGTGTCAAACTTTAGCTCAGGTCATGATCTCACACTTCGTGGGTTTGAGCCCTACGTCGGGCTCTGCACTGACAGCTCAGAACCTGGAGTCTGCTTCAGATTATGTGTCTCCCTCTCTCTCTCTGCCCCTTCCCTGCTTGTACTCTCTCAAAAATAAATAAATAAACATTTTTTAAAAACGCATTTTCTTGAGGAAATGAAACATCCATTTCCAACACTCAGGCACCCAGCAAAGGTGGAAGTGTCACTTTTCTCTGCCTAGTCTCCTGTCCCCATAATTCCTGTTCAGAAGGTTGGGGCTCCATTACCCAGGTGAGCATCCTTTGACCTGCTCTTTAGCTTAATCATGGGCTGTGTAGCCTTATGTGTGCCCATCCCACATTTTTTCCACCATGTATGACAATTTTTTTTGTCTATGAGAAAATGTATTCTTAGTTCCTAACGCTGGCTTCAAATGAGCTTTTGTACTAAGTTGAGTACTATCTCCACCACATGTAAATATGGATCACTCAGTGCAAACACATTCTATGTTGGTTTTTCCAAGTAAAATAAATAACCTTGCCACAGGATAATTCTTAAAAGCAATTTGGTTTATGTCTTAGTCTTTGTTTTCCTTTTTGGAGTCCAACTCTGCTGAAGCAAAAATGCTCCATTCCAATAGGGTCATTTCAAAAATTCATTTTTAAAGTTCCAAATGCTCCATAGTTTTTCCTTTTGCTTTGGCTGGTTAGGAGGATTTTATAGGTCCAAATACATATACTTCTACGCTGTAATTAATGCTTATGGCTACATTATGAGAGAAAAAAATAGTTTATTAAGTTTATACAAATGAGTCATATGATTTCCCCAACTGTAGCCACAACACACAGCATCCTGAACTACAGGCCATCTGTGTGTCTCTTTCAAAAGGTTGGATATGGCATTTTAGCAGCAAATTTGAAAATAACAGAGCCACACTCACCACCATGTTGGCAAAAGATCTGTCCTGAGCCCTTTCTTTCTCAGCTGCTATATCAAAGAACAGCAGCTGCATAGGAGATCCTGTTAAGCATACCTTTTAAACCTATGAGGGGGACAGGGAGATATCATGGCAACTCTTTGGCCAAAGAAAGGTATTCCTTGTGGGAATAATAAGAGAAGTGTAAAGAAAATGGAGGGAGTCAGTGGTCTGCGAAGAGACAGATTCTGGCTCTCTTTGCAGCCATTGGGTAAGATTTGCTCTTGGCATCACATGAACGCCCCTCCTCCCAACAGAGCTTTCAAGAAAGCACCTCATCACGCTGCTCAGATAACCATGGCCTGTTAGCCTCAACTTGGAGAATGCTTTCGAAGCACTTTTGCTTTCTCTCTCACTTTTCGTGTTCATTTTGCAAGAGTGTGCTCTTGACCTGGATTTGCTTTTCATCTTCATTTTGTTCTCTGGGGTAGACAACTATATGGACTATAGGTCAAAGGCCAGGACCCTGTCTTATTTCTCCATGTCCCTGCGATTTCTCCCCTCTATCCTCTGTGGATCCCAACTGAAGATTTCTCTTTAAATCTCCGATTGATCACGATGATGAAAGAGGGCTTCCAGTTCCCTTTATTCAACTGAGGATTTCCTGTTTTGTCTTCTGTGGCCCCCTGTATCATGCTGAATGTAGTGAGTGTCCCATCACTATTGAAATCAGTGCTACTTGGTGCGGTTCAGGGATCAGCTGCATTAGGCTTACTTGAGAGCTTGCAAGAAATGAACATTCTCAGGTCTCTTACTAAACCTACTAAATCAGAATCCCTGAGTGGGGGAGGGGCCAGAAATCTGGAGGTTGACCAGCTCTCCAGGGGATTCCTACACTGTGAGAACCACTGTCTCAACTGCTAGCTGAATGAAAGAAGGGGCAGTGGTGGGGGATTATTTGTGCTCTTTGTAGTTCCCAACGGAGAGGGAATCAAATACCCAGGTAACAAGGTTCTCCTGGCCGAAGAGACAGCAAGTCTGCCTGAAGTCCTACACAGATAATTATTCAAAATCAGCAGCGAGGACTAAGGACCAAGCTTTACCCACTGGGAGCTTTCTCTTAAAAGTCCCCAAGTTTCTGTTCTTTCCCCCCACGGCGCCCCCAGCCCCATAACCACTTTGCAGCAACCAGTCTGATGTGCTCACTGCCTGTCTAGGCCACAGCTTCACCTTTGCCTGTACCCATTTGTAGGTTCCTGAATCTCCAGCAATCTAGAAATGACCAGCACCCCCTTCCAAGGCTGGGCTCTGCCAGTGAACAGTGGATACGTGCAAAGTTTCATTAACCACCAGCCCCCCCAACCTCTTCTGCCCACTGCTGCCCATGGCCTGAGGAATCCTGTCTTGGTGACTGCCTGACCCAGAGCTGGGCACGCAGCCACCAAAACTCAGAAAGCAATAGGCCCCTTCCGCAGTCTCTGCTCTAACAATTTTCAAACTGTTTAGAACACCTCCACAGAAAATAAGAGCAGTGTTTTATTCCTGTGGATGCATTTTGAAGTTAAAAAGAACTTAAATTATAGGCTATCCCGTGAGTATAATAAGGCTATTTTAACCACCCCCCCAAACTGAACTTAGGTGGATAGGATCAGTCAGGTCTGCCTCTGCACCTAGTCTCTCTCTGGACTAGTTGGTTGCACAATATTGAGAAGAAAAAATGTGCACTCAGATAAGTAGTTGCACATGGTAACAATTGGGTGTGGCTTTTTTTTTTAAAGATAACTTTCTTTGCAACCTCGGGGTACTGTTCGATTAGATAGATGGCAAGACAGCTTTATTACAAGGTTTCCCCGCAAAGAGGTGTTTATATGGCCTCATAATGAACACGTCGGCAGTCTTTAGCGGGTTAAAATTTGGCACATGTCATATTTGATTGTGTCTGTTTTTTTATATACAGTTGGAAAAACACTTTAATGAAATTTAAATCAAATGTCTGGAAACTCTAAAAGCCTTTGCAGCCCTCAGGGCTCTATGCAACTCGAATCACTTCACAGATGACAGACCAAGATGAAGTCACTTACTCAGGTCTGATGGCTTTTTTGGTGTCAGGGCCGGCTGCATCTCAGGTCGCCTGACTCCTGCGTGCCCGTGGACATCCGAGACCCCATGCAGACGCCGAGCGCCTTGTGCTCTGGGCCGAATCTTCCAGAGCGGGAGCTCTGTTTATCCTGCTTAAATGAATTACAGAATGGAATTTCCCCAGAGCCATCTCTCATCTGCAGCCGGAGGGTGCCGGGCCGGGAGGGCTGCACAGGAATGAAGATCCTGCTACGCGACTCTGCCTCTTCCTGGTGTCTGACCATGAGCCGGCACACGCAGTCCTCTTAAAATAACACGGTTTTCCTTTCCGGCAGCCCGGGTTTGGCGCGCTCACGGAGCTCTGCTCGGCTATGCTTTCATCAGGCCGCGTCCCAGAAAGCACTTGCTCATTTAGATGAAGGGCATCTGGCACGTGCTCAATTTAGCTAACAAAGATATCATTCCAGCAATGAGGGGGGAAGGGCAGGGAGACAGGGCAGAAAGATGGCGCGGGGGGGGGGGGGGGAGGCGGAGGGTGTGGCTGGGAGGAAAAGCAGATCCATCCTGGCATCCACGGCTCGTCTCGGAGACCACAGGCTGCATCGCACAGACCCTTTCCCCCAGGAGCTCGCTGGTCTGAGAATAGCAACCCGGGGAGCAAGCCTTAACAGGGTGAGGGCAGAGGGTTCTTGAAGATGGGACTGCTCTAGCAGGGTCGCCGCCTGATGGAAGGAAGGTCGCAAACCCTTTTCTGTACTTCGGCAGCCTGTGGCTTCTCTTCCCGAGAACTTGCCACAGCCTGTGATGGGGGGATCGCCCTCTGCTCAGAGCTGAAACTCTGCCCACGTCCACACAGCTTTGGAGATTAAACACGTTTCAGGCATGTCTGTCATCAGGAGAGAGAAATTCAGCCACGCAGGCCCCAGACCACTCACCCAATAAAGCCCCTCGGGTCTCCTAGCAACTTGCGGAGCTTGGATTTTTCCAACTACTTTTGCAAGGTGGAATTTAATTTTAAAAAATAGGAGGCCCTGTCGGTAAGACCAAAAGGGCTGGAACACAGAGGTTTAGAGGACGTGGATCCCTCTAAGTGCCCCCCATTTTATGAGGAAAACTAGCCCGGGGCTGATGGTGATTTATTCTTTACTTCCTGTTAGAATTAGAATCAAATGGATTGCTTTAATATTTTTGTCTCTCACAAAGAAAAGTAATAAGTCTAAGAAGGCTGCATGCTGCTATGTTCAAGCCTAACCTTTCTCACATAATCACCCCACAGAAGATACTGCTGGTTGCTTCCCCAGTATAGGTTCTCTGCTCCCTTGCCAGAAGAAATGACTGGCAATGTGCTCAGGTGAAAATACTCACATCCCCAGACTCCTCTACACATTGGAGCAGCCGTGTCACCCAATTTGGCCTAATGACCTGTAAGCAAAGTCTACAGGATGGGGGCTTCTGATGAAAATAGACTCGGATAATATGGGAATTTTGCATGTCTTTTTCTCTTCTTCTTGGTAGGAATGATGGCTGGAGGCTGGGCAGCCACTCTGCAACCATGAGGATGAAACCCACACACGATGAATGGTGGAATAAACAGCCAAAGGTCCGGAGGTCCTTGATGCCTACCTTCAACATTTGTAACAGCTCTTCATGGCTTGTCTCAAAACTTCTCCTTAACTAAGCAAAATAAAATCCACTTGGTTAAGACTTTGTGTTTTGATTTCTCTTACATGCAGCGAAACGCACTTCTAACCAATACTCTTTCAAAGCACAATCTTCGCACCATCACAAGGAATGCTCCTGTCCGGCTCGTAGAACAAGATTCTCTTTCCTCATTTCACAACATGAGGGAATTGAGGCAGGTGGGAAATCACAAAGTGAGCAACTTCCCTTTTACCAAATCAAATTCTGCCTCTCAGCCCTTAGCTTCTGAAACCTCTCAGCAGTGTTTGAGCCTCTGGCTACTTCCTCTCCCTTGAAATTTTCTCCGTCTTTACTTCTGTGATACTGTGTCTCCATGCTTTGTTGGCCCACTTTCTAGGGTATCTGAAAGGCTATATAAGATTTTAACAGGGCACAGGTGGTGGAGCTAAGGGTTTAAAATCCTTAGGTCGAATGTAAAACTAACCCTTTAATCCCTAAGGGTTGAATCAATGGAGTTTCAGTCATTTCCAAATTATTTTCCCATGTTTACTCTATGGGTACTTAACTGTCCTTTAGATAGTAGGTCATTTATTCGTTCAGTGAGTTTTTATTATGTGACTGCTGTGTGCCAGGTCTGTGAAAAGTAGTGTAAAAACAAACCCTAAGGGTAAGGAGTTCTCATCTGAAACAAACTGGGTAAACATGATTTCATTTTCAAACTGATAGAGGAAGGACATCATTTGCATACTCACACTGAAAGGATTATTTCCGGGTCGAACACAATATGTGTTAGGCAGCAGCTCCCTCTGGCATCCTTCCTCCTGAGAGGGAGGGCATTACACCCAGGCCCAGACTGATAGCTCCTCACAGCCCCTAGAGGGGGTTCTGGGGGTTCTGCTCCCGAATCTGCTGAATCTGTCTTCTCTGGGCAGTCTGTGAGATGACATCCCCAGAACGTTTCCCGGCTTCTCTGATTAAACCCAAGCACTCCAAAGTGAAATGTTTAGGGAAAACAAAAACAAAACCAAAAACAACCCAACCTACAAATGTAAGGAATTGCTCATATAACCTTGCTCCTTTCAGAGCCTGGACCTCTCACCCTTGTTCTCTCCCCCTTGGACAGGCACAGTACAGTGTTGCACTTGCAAAAATACTGGGGTGATCTGGGAGAACTCTTCCCTATACACAGAAATGGGTGTGATGGTGTCCAGTCTCAGAATCCTTTACTCCTTGCAAAGCTACAAACCCACCGGTAGCTTCCCTCCTGGGACAGTAAAAGAGGCTGCCTTCCAACTCTTTATGACCAGTCCTGGTGCCTGTTCTTGATTCTACGCCCTGCCTCTTCCTGGGTCTTCCTCCCATTGGTCTTCCTCTTTCCTGTATCTTCGACCTCTCTTCTTTGTGACTAGCTCTTTTTCATCAGCATTTAAACACACTCAAAATCTCTTCCAGTTGCAGGAACATATGGAATGGATTGATTGTGTTATAAATTTTGGATGAGGATGGACCTCTGAGCTGTTCAGTTGCTTCTTGTACATCTGAAAAAGTGCTGGGTCTTCTGGGGGTTGTAGGCCCATTAGCAGATCACTTTTGTACTGAACATTCTGCAACATTTTTTCAGTTACTGGCACCAGATCACTCCCTCGGTGGATAAGCACTCTAGCTTCTCTGGAAAGGCCTCTGATTCCCCATGTGTGGAATGTTGCTCCTCTCCCATTACTGAGCGTGATGGGCAGAATGGATGGTGATAGAAGCTGCTGGAAGGCTGCGTACCGCACACCATTTCCTCCACTCTGACATTTCCTTGAACACGAGTCTTCAAGACATGTTGGTTCCATACACCAACAATCCCTCAGCAGGGGCTGAGGGGATGTCTGTGTATCTAGTCCACTGTAAACGAGGGCACTTAAATGTGTGCTTTATGTCTAAACACCAGATGAATAAAAGGGCAGTGTTAGGAAAAGTGGCTGAAAAATTCATAAAAGTTACTTCTATTTTCCTTATAGAGATGTCCGTTAGTATTTTTTGAAATCATCCTTCAGAATTAAAAGACGAATTTCTTCACTTGAATCCATATGAAGGAAATCTGATACATTAAAACAAAAAACAGAAAACAAAAACCAACCTTGTTCCTTTACCTGGAAAGCCAGCTGCATCTTGCTGGGACTCCTTAGCTGTGGAACATGCAAAACGCCAGCGCCTGAGGTGGGCTTCATTCAGGTGAAAGCTTCTGGGGGCTTTCAGGCGGACAGGAATAAAAATTTGGGTTAGAAGTTGGCCAAGCTACAGGGTTTTTGAAGAACCTAGACGACCTCCATTTCCCAGGGGCGTGGTCTCAAGTCTCATCTGAAACGGGAAACTGCCTGTAGGACCTCCCCATCCAACATCATCACCGAGTGCTCCACCACGCCCCTTCTCCCACCAAAGGATGCCAACCCACAGCCTGGCAAACCCCACCTAAGCGGGTCTGCTAATGTGTTCAATTGTGTTGAAAGTCAAAACAGAGGTCTAAGCAAACAATTCACTTTGAAAGACACCGGGAGAAGCCCGAGAGAAGATCCCTGCAGTCTGCCACAGATAGAGGGGACAGCTTTGGACAGCATGCTTGTTTATTCATGTCTCAGGTGGGGGTGGGCTAGCGCATCTGTGGGCGATCTTTCGGCCTTTGTCCAGATGTGAGTGCGGGCTTTGTTGATAACGAGTGACTTTGACGTTGAGGTCACAGTGTGTGCACAACCTCTGGTGTATGTTTGTCTAGGCTGAAAGGACGCACTCATGTCTGTTCGCACACACTATCTTGACCCTTTCCTGCAGCCACTCAATGCGCTTGGAAGGGAGAACAGCTCCTTGAATGTTTTTCATGCCTTTTCCTGTGTGCTCCTCCCACGCCTACTCAGTCCTCTCCCGGTACATCTTGATCTCCATCTACCCGTCTCACTGGATTCTGGACCATGCCACCCCCTTTGCAAGTTCTCCTTTCTGGATCGAGCCACTCAAATCCACTTTTTTTTTTTTTTTTTTTTTTTTGATGCCAGGGGTGGGACTGACTTGCTTTAGGTTTTGACAGTAAGAGACCCTGTTGGTTCTAGCACTCCCTAGTGCCTATTTCCCAGATGGAACTTTCCTGGGGCAGAGGGAAAAAAGAATCGGATTCCTTTTGCTACATAAATAGATGCGACACTCAAACTCGGAGAATTTCTTGAACATTTGTGGGCTTGTGTAATCACCTCTGAAATCCAAGTCACTAAAGCTTTCTGATTAACTACTTGTATGCAGTAACTTTAATGCCTTAAAAAAAAAAAAAAAAAAAGAAAGAAAGAAAAGAAACAAAGAAATGAAATACTTCGCAGTCCCGGCAACCTACTGAGATTTACTAAGATTCTGGGGAGGATTACTTCCCTCTGATGACATTGAGGCCTTTGCTTTGTCAAGAACTGCTGGCAGCTGAGGGTTTCGCAAACAGAATTCAGAAGGAAGGAAAATATTTCGTGATGGCATCACTCTGAGCCAAGCACAGCATTCGCTAAATGGCTGCCCTGTAGGGTCAGCGTGGACACAACCACGGGCGGCATTTACCAAATCTGTCAACAGAGGGCAAGGGGGTGCCAGCACAGAGGACGCTGACCCCGTCACCGGTGTTTGTAAGTGACAACCAGCCTGCAAATATCAGCCCGTGGGATGACTGCAGCGCTGAAGCAGTGCGAATGTGAGGGAACGTGAGGGTAGGGAGATCGTGGGACATTCCTACAGAGGGTTGGGGAGGGAGGGGTTTTTGGCAGAACCGAGGGTCTCAACCCAGTCCTGCTGGTTTGGAAGAGAAGTGGGTTTTCTATGTAAACTGACCCCTGGGGCTGGGAGAAGAGAGAACAGAAACCTTAGCCAGGGAGGGTTTCTGACCTAGGTGCAGTTCAGCCCAGGGGGAGCTGCAGAGCTGGGGTGGGGCTCCCTGACTCGTCAAACTGCCCAGTGGGCACCAGCCTGGGTGGAAATGAACAAGTCAGTTGGCCCGTGAAACAGTTCTCCTTCCTGCCGGCCATGCTGAGGGGATTCTGCCCCTAGGTAGTGTAGTCAGTCCCCCGGGCAATCCCCAGACACAGGTAACGGCTTGGCTCCGGTGAGAAATGGCTGGCTTCATGTTTCCCCCCAGTATGACTTCCTGTACATCCGCGAGGGGCCCTGCCCACTCCCCTGCAGAGCTCGGGAGCCGAGCTGGGAAGGAAAAAACAAGGCTGATTCATGTTTGTGATTAACTTCTCACCGAATGCTGTAATCCCAGACGCAGAACCGGCCCAGCTGTCAGGGCTTGGCTGGGGACTCCGCTCTCCGAGGAAGGGCTGGTGGCCTCGGGTCCTGCAGCAAGCCCGCTCCAGCCAACCTGCCATCGCCACCCTCTGAGGGCTGTGTCTCAGATGTCACCCCCCTTCTGGGCCCCTTCTTCTGCCTCCACGGTCAGATCTCTCCCTTCACATAACCTTAGGGCATCCTCTGTACCTCCTTCACGGTACTTGCCTTTCCCACACCTTGACTCGAGGGGGACAACCACGTTCCCCTTCTCGGAGGTGCCCAGCCAGATACCAGGCACAGGTGAGGACTCAGTAAACCACAAAAGAACGGAACAGCATGGGATGACCTCCCTGAAAGACTGCACTGGACAGAAGAGAAGCCCAAAGCAAATTCCAGCCTCTCGTCTGCAGCTCAGCTGGCCTGGGCTGGGGGGGGGGGGGGGGGGGGCAGTGTGCAGTGTAGACGTGACCTCCCTCTGCTTTTCTCAACAATAATCCCAGCCCCTTGTTATGATAAACTACTTGCTCCTTGCTCGGCAGTACATTCAGGAACTGGACTTCTGCCAAGGAAAACTCAGGAGCAATGGTAGGGACTATTGAAATAAATTAATGGCCTATGATAAATACAGGAAAAACAGTGCTAGGTAATATGCTTATACACCAACAAGAATCACATGGTTATTTGAGAGGAAGAGTTTTTACATAAATATGTATGATTTTAAGTAATAAGGCTGATTTTTTTTTAAATAAAAAGGTAATTCACAACCTATTTAGGCAAGTAAATACTGGCCCTTCAAAGTTGACATCAATAATGCAGAATGCTATGACTGCCTAAAAACAGCCCTGTTCCTTTTGGAGGTCTTCAGGGCTAGTCCAGGAGGGACATCAGATACATGACTTCATAGTTACGCTTTTTGGCTTCAAGTAGCAAATGAGATCACTCACCCTGATTATTGGCCTGATTCGCCAGACATGGCTTTGAACTATTTTTGATGTTTTCCAAAGTTTAAACCCACCTTCAGAAAAACAAGCCTTTGCTGCTTCGCAGGCATGCAAAAAAAAAAGAAGGTACTGTAAGTTCTGGAGTTGCAGAGAAAGATTCCAAAGCTGTTGTGAGCAAGAAAAATGTCAGCGTCAACCTCACAGGTAACCACTGCAAACATGCAAGTTCTAATTTCTTTGTTTGGAGATCTGTCATGTCACTTTAGAATCAGACTTCATACTTGCTCCTCTGCGGAGACTGTCATCAGGTTCCGTTTGCACAAGATAGTTGACCCGCATCAAGGAATTTCAACTTTGAATACCAGACCGGCTATGACATTTGGATCAGTGGGAGCCTTTGCAAATCAGTACAAAAACCTGAGCAGCCCACACAGGTGTTTCCCCAGCTGGCCACCCTGTAGGAGACACATGGCGTGAAATAACTAAAAGCAGCCTTTTTACTTCTAACCTGGTGTAAATCACCCTGACTCGATTTTGAGGGGGTTAGAATGTGCAGGAGTGACTGGGCTGGCCCCAGCATCAAGCAGCTAAGTGATAACCTTGCTGCTCTCCATGTAGAGTTTAGGGCTGGTTTTTGCCCTCGTGACAGTAGAATGCCACGACTCACTTCCAGATGAGAGTCAAAACACTCCCAGCACTAACTCTGTGCTTAACGCAAATCAAACCCCAAATGCCCGGTGTGTGAGGAAAGCCTCTGGGTAGTGCACTTCGGGAGACTGAGCTGGGCAGAACTTCTTGTCACCCCATGCTTAATTCATGCTGCCCCAGGAGGAGGTCGAGCTCTTGTTTTTCCCCCTCTCCCTTCCTCTCCTTCCTAAGAAACCAGCAGTGAAAGGGCAGTAATTTACCGTGTAAATCTCCATCTGTTTGCAAGCTAAATTCTTGCGTTCCTGCTCCCCCCTAAGGCGGTGGGAACAGCATCTCCCAGTTCCCCAGCACCCCCGGGACACCCCGGCCCTGGGAAAACCTGCCTGCCTTGCCACCCTCTGTTTGGGGTCCACGTCTAGACTGCAGGTGACATGGGCTTGCACAGCTCCGGCCACATCTTTCCTGGAGAGCGAGCAGATACACCAACACTCCTTGGCAGAAAGAGCTGCTTTTCTTCCCTCACCGCAGGAGGATAAGTTGCACAGAAAGGCCATGCACAGAAAGACCACAAACGTGGCCTTGGCCATGAAACCCGTAAGGGGACATAACACGTTTATGAAGCCCAAGTGCCCCTAACCTGAACTTTAACATAGCCAGGGACACGGCAGTTCTGATCAGCAGTCCTACTGCCCACTGTTCTGTAGGGATGACACTAAGATTCTGAGATTTTCCATGGGTTAGGTTGGGGGGGCGGGGTGCGGGCGGTAGATGGAAACGGGGCCTCTAAGGGGCTTCCATTCCACTTAGGATGGTTACAAGCATAGATTCTGACACCAAAGTGCCTGGGTTTGAATCTGGGCCCTACCACAGTGTGAACTTTGGGCAACTTGTTTAATCAGTTTGTGTCTCAATTCCTCTTGGTAGAAAGGGTAGAGAAATAGCACCTTCCATATAGGGTCGCTGTGAGGATTAAATAATTGAATATATACCCAGGCTTAGAACAGGGTCGGACACATAGGCTGTGCTCTATGAGGGTGGGCTATTATTACTTGCAAGACAAGACCCAAGTCAAAAGTCATCTCCCAAAAGGGCAAGGTCATTTGTGAGGACATTTGGGGAGAATATGTTGGTTGGAGAAAAACCAAGGGTCTATGGGGTTGAGGTAGGCAGGATGGACTTCTAGGGAAAGGTGGGTCCTGACTCATGACCTTGAGGCATGGTCTACACTGACCCTTTTCCTCTAACCTATCCGATCACCCATGAATATGAGGCCACCACCCATCAGGAAGACCTCAGGCCTCTCTTCCCAAGCCCTCTATGACACACGTATTACCGTCCCCCCCATCCTGCACCTCACCTCCCAACCTGGTCTTTTTGGCTTCATCTTTGATTCCTGCGTCTGTCTACATGTTATTGGATCATGTGAGAGATTTCAGTTCAGGTCTGTTCTGAGTGACGAGCTGGGGCGACAAAGGTGAGCGTCAAACAATTTCAAATATTACCCTCGAGACACTCCCGGTCTGTTGACAGGCAAGGAAACAGCTCCCCAAGTCAACATGTGGAGAGTGACTGCCATGAGAATACAGGAGGAGGGCTTGGTTCAGAGGCGGAGAGAGGTCAGAACTCTTCACAGCTGACGAGGAGGAGCCAGGGCCAGGGGGGTGCAGTGGGGGGTGGAGGGGGGATGGCGTTCCAGACAGAAGGAAGTCCTCGAAGTGTAGTCTGGACCCCCAACACTCTCTGTGAACACTATGTGGGACTGTCCTTGTGTCCGTCTCTTCCTTCAGCTCCTCAGAGCCTCCCAAGGATGAAGATGCACCTGGGCCTGAAGAAGACACGACCGGATGGGCTGCACAGCAGGTGCGGTGGGGGATGGGGACCCTCCAGGCAGGAGACACAGCATTAGCAAAGACCACAGCAAGAAGGCATGGCACCAACTTTTAAACCAGACCCCTCCTATCAATCAGCTCTATCATCTGGAACAAGTTGCTTTGCCTCTCTTGAATTCTGATAACAGAGCAGGCAGAAGAATATGCTGCAGAGTGGTTATGAGGACAGGGTGAGACACCTGAGGAATATCTAATCATAAGCCCTTCCTTTGTGCACGGCCAGAAGGGAGAGTCAAGGTCCCAACCGCCCTCTCTCATTCAGCTGTCTGTGTTTATGACAATACCAGGTGAGTCTGCTGTTGTATGCACGTGTGTGTGTGTGTGTGTATTCTTTATGTGTATGTCAGTATCTTCAACAAATGTTGTCAAGTCAAAAAAGTAAGTTGCCGAACAGCGTGTTTAGCATGCTACCATGTATAAACAATGCTGGAGACCTTGAAGAAAGGATTTGCATTGGTGCCTTTTGAGGAGAGGAGTTAGGTGGCTGGGAGACAAAAGCAGAAGGGAAACTCTTTCTATTTAATTTTTTGTACAGTTAGAATTTTGAACCATGTGAATGTGTAACCTACACAAAACATTAAATAAAAAATAGTTGCCTTAAAAAGGTAACGAACGCTGGTTGTCCCTTGATGGGTGCATGGATAAATGAAATGTGGCACATACATACAAAGGAATATTATTCAGCCCTAAAAAATAAGGACATCTGGCACATGCTACACTATGGATGAGACTTGAGGACATTACGCAAACTGCAATCAGCCGGCCACAAAAAGATTAATACTGCATGAGGACACTTACCCGAGATACCAAGAGTAAGCAAATTCCCAGGAACAAAATGTAGAATGCTGGTTGCCAGGGGCTGCAGGGAGGGGGCAATCGGGAGCTGTGGTCTAATGGGTACAGAGTTTTCATTTTGCCAGATCAAGAGAATTTTGCTGATTGCTTATACAATCTTATACAACTGTGCAACTAAATGTGGTTAAGACGGTAAATTTTATGTTGTCTATATCCTACCACTACTGGATTAGATTGATTTTGTCATCCCACCTCTGCCGGCTCTGAATGCAGCTGGTAGTGTAACGTGTTGGAGGATTTCAGGTGTCTGCTTCTCTGCCCGGCCTCTCCCTGGCCCAGATTTCCCAAATACCTGATTGCAAATCCAGATTATCTGATTGCTCTCTGCTTTCGTTTTTTTAATCTGAAAAGCAGGAACTCGATTTCCCAACCCTGATACCTTAATTGGATTATTATATATCAGTGTTTTTCCACTCAGGTTCCCAACCATTATGATAAAACCAATCCTCTTGGATTGTCTAACCTCATTTTACGACCTCCCCTCTCCCCAGGCTTAGAAGAAGGCTACCAAGTTAGCGTGTTTAAAATGCTTTGAGCCCTTGATTTAAATAAGGCTAAGTATAAAGGGTCCTTTTGACTAGTGGGCATGCCTGATTGTATATCTTGTGAACACTGTGATGGTTACTCCTACACAAAGGAGGGACGAAAGCAGAGAGCAAAGAATCCTCTGGCCGAACCATGAAGTCGGCCCTCAAGTGCAGAAGCAGTGTCAGTACCCTGAGCCTCACCAGCATCATCAGCTCCCTGAGAAAGGTGGCAGAGAGGCGGGACAGATGCACAAAAGGCTGTGTTTGTTCTCTGGATGTTCCTGCCAAATACTGTTATAACACCCTGCCTCTAACTGGCAAACCAAATAGTGCACACCATCCTCCTAGGCTAAAACTTGTAGGTTACATTATACCCTGAAATTAACATTAAAAACCAAACTACTTATTTTGAAGTGCTTTTCACAACTTAATCCCTCACTGGTGTGGTGGGGAGTTGTCAAGAGGGTCTTACCTCCCATCACCACGCCCCCCCACCCCCACCAGCCTTCCCTCCTCAGGGGGAGAACTCAGATGGAGAGGAGTAGTCATTCTCCTCTCCTCCCTTGACCTAGCTAGATTGACCTGAGTGGGATTTCTAAGGCTGTTCCTCATTCTTTCTTGACATACCAAGTCTAAATTCCATTGCCTGCCTTTCCACACCCATTATGACTGGACTCTACCTTTCCATCCAGCCAACTTCTCAGTCTCTCTTGCCTCATCCTTGGGCCTGGGGGCTTGGGACCCTGTGAATCCTCCCTTATGCCTCTCTTGCAAAACCAGGCACCAATCCAAGCCTCCACCAGCCCAAATCTATCTTTTCCTCCTCTGAATTCCTATGGAATTTATAGTTAACACCCTACAATTTACTGAATCACTTAATTATATCCTCTTGGGTACTGGTAGTGATTACATCTTGCATTTTACTCTGGCCTCCTGAGTAGATACTGAACCCCGGTGGGGCAGAAACCATACTTTATATATATCTATTAGGTCCAGAGAGCACGTAATAATAATGGTGGCCATTTATGAAGCACTCAGTGTATACCAGACAGTACTATATGTATGCAATTTATTTAATACTCGTAATACCTCTAATGAGGCATAGTAATTTTATGTCGATTTTTCAGGTGAGAAAACCAACACACAGAGTAGCAAGGACAAGTGGCTGCTAAGGGCTGAGTCTGGGGTCAGATCAGTGGTCTCCAAAGGCCTTAATCCAGACTTGGACAGATATAAGAAAACTGAAGTCAAGAAAATACTTTCCTGGGATCATCCCCTTATGAAGGCGGTGAGCTGGAACCACACCCAACGATTCTAAAACATGTAAGCTCCACTATAAAGGGAGCTCCTGGGAACAGGGACTTTTTCCAGGTTTGTTGACTAGTGTATCAGCAACTCTTGGAGCAGTGCCTGGCTCACCCACAGTAGGGTGCTCAATAAAATATTTACTGAACGAACAAGTGAAATCTCACCTGCAAACCTCCACCAAGTGCCCATCAAGTGTAAAGAATTGCTAACAGCATGAGAAAAACAATGTAAAAAAAAAAACACTCTAATTTGCTTGACTTAAATCCACTTGCTGCAGAATACTAGAAAGAGAAATGTGTTGCAAACCTAGGTTCCCAGCGTGATGCCAAATTTGTCCTTTTCAGCTTGGGAGGGCCGGGGGGGGCTTCCCATTCCCTGTCTGTTCCTTTCCTTCAATCCTTCCTCCGTGAAAACAGTCTGCCACCAAACAAAACACACAAAGTCCCAAAATGATTATTTGAAATTATTTGGATTTTTTTTTTTTTTTTTGCCCTATGTCATAACCATGTAAAAGCAATGAAAACAAAACCAAGACTTTTAGGCCTAATTACTGTCAAAAAATCATTCTCTCCAGTCACTTTGATGGTTTATTTCTTTTTAAAATTCAGCATAGCCTTACAGGAGTATGAGGGAGTAACAGCGGGCATATGGTGGTGACAGTGGAAATTAGAAAGGACTGGTGTCGAGGCTTTGTGATTAGCTGGATGAGGGCCTATAAGGGTTCCTGACAGGACTTCCAGGACACCCATAGCATCAATGAAAGGTCAGAGAAATGGAGGGGTCAAGTTCAGCTGGAAGGAAAGATGGTGAATTTTACTCTCCTACAAGCTCGTTATGCTCCGGCCTTACTAACCACTTTCAGTTTTTTTTTCAAACCACATCACCTTCATCTATTTGAATGAATGAAAGAATATTATTTCTGGAATGTTCTTCTCCCAAATGCCCCCGTGGCTTGCTTAGTTTCGACATCACCTCTTCAGAAAGGCCCTCTTGAACTGACCTCACACCTGAAGTGGCCATCTAGTCTTGTCCCTTCTCTGTGTTTTCTTTTCATCAAGGCTCTCGGCACTACCTGAAGTTTTCTTGTTTGCGTATTTGTTTGTGGTCTATGTCTCCTCAACTCTAGGTGAATTCCAGGAGAGCAGAAACATCTTCCTCGACTCAACCACACTGCATTCGCAGAGCCTGGATGAGTGTCAGGCACGGACAAGGCGTTCAGGTGGAAACGTCAGGTGGCAACATTCAGCTCACAGTGGAAAATGTGGGTCTTGAGCTCAGGGAAGTGGGGCAGTTTGAAGATGTGAGTCCGGACTGTAATCCAAAGAGCCAAAAGCAGGCACAAACTCTTTAAGTCCAATATGGGGTAATTAGCTCAAGCCAGTGTAAGAAAATGCTCCCCAAAAAGCATTTTTCTAGATCAAAGTAAGAAGAAACAGCTAAAGTGATCCTTTGTCCTTTCTTTGAGGAAGGTTGGCACAGCTTCTGTTGCTTCCAGTAAGATTGTGTACAGGTGTAAAACTGGAAAACATTAATGAAGGGAAGAACTAAAAAGTAGTGAGCATGTGCTCCAGTATCTTCAAGTTCTCTGCCATGTGGCAGCTGTCCCGTGTCTTCACTAACACAACAGTCAATCCCTGTTGCAACTTGTGTACTACTATGGATGAGGCTCCAGAATATAGAGTTAAATGAAAAAGGCAGGTGCAGGGACACCTGGGTGGCTTGGTTGGTTAAATGCCCAACTTTGGCTTAGGCCATTATCTCACAGCTCGTGATTTTGAGCCCTGCGTCAGGCTCTGTGCTGATGGCTCAGAGCCTGGAGCCTGCTGCGGATCCTGTGTCTCCCTTGCTCTCTGCCCCTCCCCTGCTCTCTCTCCCTCTCTGTCTCAAAAATAAATAAACCCTAAGAAAAATTTTTTAAAGGCAGGTGCAGAGCAATGTAAATAATATGCTACCTTTTGCATAAAAAGGATGAAATAAAGAAGAATTTACTTAGATTTGCGTGAACGCTGGAGAGATACAGACCAAGGTAATAAATGTGGTTACATATTGAGGCAGGTGAGGTGGGAAACAGGATAGCTAGGCACAGGATGGGAGCAAGCCTTCTCACGGCATACTTTTCCATACTGTTTTAATTCTTGAACTATGTGAATGAACTAACTCTTAGAAAAAATAAAATTGCTTGAGTTGCATTTCACTGATGGCCATTTGGGTCATGAAGCTCAATGATCACCTCACCAAAGTTTGGCACAGGTGATATTAAAGATTCAAGCTGGGGGAGGCATCTTAGAGTAAAGAGTACAAATGGGAGAGGACATTATACTCACGTATTCACAGGTGAACAGAACTGGGGACCGAGGTGATGTTTCCAATTCTGGAGGCAGACTCCTGACTTGGTTTTGTTCTTCATAATCATTAAAATGACTGCACTGAGAATGACAAAGGTTAATTATTCTTTCTCTCATGAATAATGTCATGACAGGTGAAAAATCATCTAAGCTATACAAACTTGGGTAGGTCTGAGCCCTTGGTTAAGCAGGGGGAGAGCAGTTTATTTCTCAGCCTTCTGCTGCTTTGGTCCCTTTATTGTATGTAATAGAAAAACTTGTAGTGGGAGGGAGGGGAGGGTGGGTGATGGGTATTTTGGGATGAGCACTGGGTGTTGTATGGAAACCAACTTGACAATAAATTTCATATATTGAAAAAAATTTTTTAAAAAAAGAAAAAGAAAAACTTGTAAACGGAGTAAATGCCCACCAGTAGGAGTCTGGTTACATAAATAAGAAAATGTGATGCATGAATACAATGGAATCCCATGTGGCCTCCCCATTAAAATGATAATACATCTGGCAATATCTACGAAAGTTGAACATACATTTACCCTACAACCCAGCAATCCCACTTCTGTGTACATACCCAACAGGAACGTGCATATATATTCACCACAAACATGCAGAAGAATGTTCACAGCAGCGCTATTCATAACGGTCCCAGACGGGAACCTACCCAAATGTCTGTCAAAAGGAGGCTGGGTAAGTAAAATGTGGTTACAGGCATTCGGTAAGAATGCCATATAGCCATGAGGGTGAGTGAACAATAAACACAATGATATGGATGCATCTCACAAACATAATGTTGAGTGAAAGCTGAAAGGAAGAATCACACTGTATGATACTATTTACGTGATGTTCGAAGGAGGCATAGCTAATCCCGGGCAGTCGGGACAGTGGTTATCTTGGGAAGGAGTGGTGACTAGGAGAGGGGCAAGAGAGGTTTCTGGAATGCCGGAGATGTCCTGTTTCTTGCTTTGGCTATTGGCTACATAGGTATGTTCACTTTGTGAGAATTTGTGACACTGCAGACATAGGATTTGTGCACTTTTCCGTGCTCACGTTAAACACCAAGAAGAAAAAAGAAGGAAAAAGAAGAGTGAGACTGACCTACATTTATTGACATGGAATGTGGAAAGATGTGCAGACCCTGTTATAGGGAGGAAAAGCTCATGTGGTATATTTGACTTGTGTGGATATCAAGCTGTAAGGACCCATATGCATAGAGAGTTACTTCCTCGTAAATGTTAACAACGCTTACCTTTAGGTCAGATTTTAAGGTTGCTTTTATTTTTTTCCACTTCTTTATACTTTTCTGAATTTATTTGGATTTTTACACAGCATCTGTAGGATTTGATATAAGAAAATGATTTTCGGGGCGCCTGGGTGGCGCAGTCGGTTAAGCGTCCGACTTCAGCCAGGTCACGATCTCGCGGTCTGGGAGTTCGAGCCCCGCGTCGGGCTCTGGGCTGATGGCTCAGAGCCTGGAGCCTGCTTCGGATTCTGTGTCTCCCTCTCTCTCTGCCCCTCCCCTGTTCATGCTTTGTCTCTCTCTGTCCCAAAAATAAATAAACATTGAAAAAAAAATTAAAAAAAAAAAAGAAAATGATTTTCATTTTTTAAAAACCCCTCCTTCACTAAAAGTAAAATTATAACCTGCTTTTAATTTTCCCTAGAAGCAAACGACCAGGTGCCAAAGGCTATCAACCAGGGACATAACGTACGCCGCGTGCCTCTAATACACTTTGCAATTGCCTCAGTTTGTGAGCTCTTCCAAGGCTGGTTCTGAACACAGGAGCCACCGTCCTTCATGCAACACACAACACAAGCCCATGGTAAAGTCAGAGTGGACAAAGGTGGGGAGGTCCGAGTCTCTGAGAGTTCCGGGTAAATGCTGTAGAAATTTTAGGCGATCTGTTCCTCTTCCCTTTGAAGCAGAGAGCAGGCGGGTCCGTTTATTAAAGGAAAGCAATCTTTCTACCATTTGTCTTTCTTCTGCCCCTAATCTAGCATGCCTCCCACAGTGCTATCGCTCTTTTACTCAGGGTGAGGGGTTTCCACTACGCTCTCCCCCAATGCTGGACAAGCTAGCTTAGTAGAGTTTCTTATTTCTTCCTCAACTTCCTTTCCCACCAAGAACCTCCTCCACACATTCACATACGTGAAATTCTTTTAATGGGCAGAAATGACTTTTTTCTACAATGAAAGCCCAAGCTTCCAATGGGAATGACCCTCGGTGACTTAACACGTTACCTCAATATTCACACTGAGGTGTAAGTGTCTAATGTAATTTCTGAAGAGACAGATTTCGTTGGGAGATGGGGATCGGGAACGAGAGGCCCAGATCTCGCACTGAGCCGGCCAAGTTGCTGACGGTACCTGTGTTCCCTCCCCTGCAGCCCCAGCCTCCTCCCGGGCCTACGCAGAAGATCCCAAGCCACCCAGAAGCAGAAGGCAGCTGCCGTCACCCAGACCAGATCTATATCCATTCCAGACCCAGGATTACAATAATTTGGGAGAGGGTCAACCAAGTCAGAGCCCCAGATGGCAAAAGAGCTGCTTCAGCTTAAGACTCAGCTCTTTTTCCTCAGGGCAGGAAAGGTTTGAGACAATGAAGGATGAGGCTTTCCAGGCCCAGGACACAACCTTGATCCAAAGCCTAGTCATGGCTTTAATTTTTGTAAATCAAAGCCTCAAGTTTTTCTTCACTCTCTTAGCTGAAGACATGTTTTCCAGGATGCATGAAAACAAAATAAAAGGTACCAAATTGGAGAGTGTGTGACATCCTCTTTGTAGGCAGGCAGAAATCACTTCTTTACTAAATTCCCTTTCCTAAGTTTTCTGCCCTCCCACCCCCACAGCCATTGTCTTCACAAGATCATCCCATACTTGGAAAACATTTGTCTAATTATCATCACACACGATGGGCCTATTGCCAGCTGCTTTTTATTTTAACTTCAGACTCTTTCCAGGGTGTTGCTTTTTTTTTTTTTTCCTTAGGGGTGGGGAGTGGGAGAGGAGTGTATGTCTGTTTTTGCTATTACACAGAACCGATCAGATTTCCTTTTATAATCACAATTAAACTTCCAGATCCGATCATATGAATACTTTCTGTCTAGAGGATTTGAATGTCTATTGATTTGGTCAATTTAACAAAGCCTTCCAAGTCTAGAAGTGAGAAACTGATCCATGAGCTAATCATTCTCGGGACGTAAACAGCACTGATGGAACCCAAGGCTGACTCCCAGCTCTGTGTTCTTTCCATCAACTAAGGCTGGGTTCCATGGGGTTAAGCCCCAAATCCCTTTGCTGTAGTCTCTCCAATAGAAAGGTAAGACAAAGAGCAGGGCCTGTGTCTATCTTGCTTGCCAAGGTAGCCCCAGCACCTGCTTGGCAGGCATGATAGCGGGTGGGCAGCAAATACGTCCTGAGTAATGAATTCCCCTTTGCCATGCCTCCTACTGTGGTGGGGGTGGGGGTAGAGGAAGGGCACACTTCATAGAATCTCTGTGCAAAGCAGAGCCGTCAAGCATTAAAACTAGTCGCACAAGAGGCAGCTCAGCTCTCAAAGGAGCTTAAGGACAGCAATCTGGCTGAAGGGCAAGGTGCTGGGGCTTAGGGATGGAGGGCATAGCCAACACAGTTGTATTTCTATCACATTCTCTTTCAGGGTTCCTGATGGAGTCTATGGGGAAGGGAGGAGGGGACGCTCGAACTTCCCTTCTTCTCTGTCTGCCTGGCACCTTACTGGCTCAGAAACAAACTACGGTTGTACTGATGGGAGTCTGAGGTCAAGTGACCAAAAAGATGCGGGGAACTTGGGAAAGATTTCCCTCCCGCTTCCAGGAGTCAGCCTTCCTACCCCTGAAGAGCAGAGAGCATGAGGAGAAACATCTGTGAAATTTAATCTAGCTAGACACCTTGATGCAGAAGTTATAATGTTTACACATTCTTCCGTGAGAGCACCTTCACCAAGTATTCTATGGCCCTCCAGAAGTGGACCCCTAAGTTATCATTCACTGTTCTTCTGTGACAAACAGTGGCCCAATGTGGCCACTCGGCCTCCCTGACTAATGTGGAGATTCACGGGAATAACCGGTTCTCTTAAAATGCATACGTATTCTAGAAGGGTTAATTTTGTAAATTAGTCATACCTCAGTGAGATTTACTTCAACAAGATAATCTAACAGCTAACAATAACGGGTATGTAAGAAAGAGAAAGGTATTTTAATGTTTACTTGCAGTGTCCTTTCTTCTTTTTTAGCAGGGGAGAGAAAGGGGGAATAGTGAAGGAGCTGTTATTAACTTAAAGACAATCATTGCTTTGTAGGTACTAGGAATTAACAGTGTATAATCTAGAAGAGGAACTAGGACAAACATCCAAGTGGCTTTTTAAAAAATTTGTTCATTATTTATTTTTGAGAGCGAGAGAGACAGACAGACAGACTGCAAGTAGGGGAGGGGAAAAGAGAGAGGGAGACACAGAATCCGAAGCAGGCTCCAGGCTCTGAGCTGTCGGCACAGAGCCTGACGAGGGGCTCAAACTCATGAACTGTGAGATCATGACCTGAGCCGAAGTCGGACACTTAACCGACTGATCCACCCAGGCGCCCCCCAGATGACTGTTTAAAAGAATTTGTTTAAGTTTATTTACTTTTGAGAGGGAGAGAGAGAATGTGTACAGGGGAGGGGCAGAGAGAGAGGGAGAGAGAGAGAGAATCCTAAGTAGGCTCTGCACCACCAGCCAGCGCCTGACGCTGGGCTCATACTCACATACTGTGAGATCATGACCTGAGCTGAAGCTGGAGGCTTGGGGCGCCTGGGTGGCTCAGTCGGTTAAGCGTCCGACTTCAGCTCAGGTCACGATCTCGCGGTCCGTGAGTTCGAGCCCCGCATCGGGCTCTGGGCTGATGGCTCAGAGCCTGGAGCCTGCTTCCGATTCTGTGTCTCCCTCTCTCTCTGCCCCTCCCCCGTTCATGCTCTGTCTCTCTCTGTCTCAAAAATAAAAATAAAACGTTAAAAAAGTTTAAAAAAAAATGAAGCTGGAGGCTTAAGACTGAGCCACTCGGGTGCCCCATCCAAGTGACTATTCAGCACATCTCTATAAGTGGTACGAAAACAAATTACCTTGAGGGTCAGGGGAGGGAATGCTTGTGAATGGCTGGAGAGTGAGCAGGTTTTGAGCAAGACTGAAGGATTTTGATCAGTGGAGATGGGACAAGGGTCTGCCAAGTATTAGAAGGTTTGAGAAAAGGTCCAGGGACAGGAGAGCTGGAGGGATCTGGCTGCTGGGAAAGGGTGGGACAAAAGCTGTCAGGGGAGGGGTGGCAGGAGGGCAGTGGGGAGAGCAGAGGTCTGAGTCAGAGAAGCCAAGGATGTGACTCTCTGGAATGGATCTGGTGGGTTCCTGTTCTAGCAGCAGTCTGCAGCCTGGCAGCGGAAAGCCATGGAGACTTCTCATCAGATAAGGGACATCGAGTTTGGCCTTAGACGACTGATGTGGTGATGAGTGTACAATGGGTTGGAGGGAAGGTGTGAAAGAACAGGAAGCTGGCTGGCAGGCAGTCCCAATGGTCCAAACTAGGAGAAATAAGGGCCTGTTCTGGAACAGAACAGAAGAAATGGAAAGAAAAGGCCAAAATCATGCTGCAGAAGCAGAAAAGCCAGGACTTGGAGAGGAGCGAGAGAGATGACTGGGCTTCTCCTTTGTGTGCAGGAGACAGAAGTAAGTTCCAAGTATGACAGACTAGTAGAACTCGAGGCAAATGAGTTGAGCCATGCCAGGGAAAGGGCGGGTGACAGGTAACACCTGCTTGAGGCGGGCTGGCCTTCTCAGAGCCTTTGAGCATCCGAAGTGCACAGGGAGTGCCAGGGTGGGGAAGCAGAGCAACGAAAGAAGTGAGTGGGGCTTTTCAAAAGCTTGGGAGTTTCTCCAGGACAGTTCACAAGCATCTACTAACAAGTGGTTGCCTCTAAGGAGGTGAACTGGGAGGCCCAGAGAGATGGGAGCCTTTGCCTGTTACACCCTTTGGTATCTTTCGAATTTTGAACTTCTGGTACGTCCTACCCATCATAATTCAATTTGAAACTGTGGGGATCCAGGGCCTGGCGGCTGTTTGCTACAGTAAAGAAACCCTGCCTTTCATCGTGTTTTGTTTTGTTTTGTTTTGTTTTGTTTTGTTTTGTTTTCCACCAGCCCGGTGTACCAATTAGGGAATCTCAGTGTTTCATCCCTCCCTACCCTTCATCCTATCTCCCCTAAGCTAGTGGAAGGCTTTTTGTTTTTTGTTTTTTGTTTTTTGTTTTTTTCCCTTCTTCCTGTGTTTGGGCTTCCACTTCATTATCTTCACCGAAGATATGAAAAGATCTCAGTTTCGTCTCAGAAGCCTAGGGGGTCAAGGGCGCTTTAGCTAGATCATCACTGTACCAAAATCTGGCAGAAGATGAGTGTGTGAGAAGTGGGGGAGGTGGGTGGTTAGGAAAAAAGCTGGCGGGGAGAGGTCCCTGCCCTTGCCCCAGTTTGGGCGACCCGGAAAGCAGCGTCAGTACCTCCCTCTTCAGCATGCCTGCTCACTTAGGCCAAGCGGGAGGTGGATGGAGAGAGGTTCTGTCCCCAGACTGCCGCCTTGCAGAGGATAGGTCGCACCTCCCCGTGTGTCCAGCTCCCGTGGCTCTCCCAAGCTTTCCTGAGCTTGGAACCAAACCCTCAAAGTCTCCAAGTGGCCTGTGGGGTGCACCCGACCCGAGGATGGAGCTGCCATTCTGCTCCGCGCCCCGCTCAGCACGGTCGCCCACTCACCTCTAGTATTTCTGGCAGATTCCACTACAGCCTTTTCCCCCTTGACCTTCACCAGGGGGGGCCACAGAGCTCACCCTCCGCTGCCAACAAATACAACTCCTCTGGCGGGCAAGAACCTGAAGAAAGCGCCCGAGAGGCCCCTCTGGGGACGCGCAGCCCAGTATCAGGGCCCCGCCCCCTCCCTTGTCCCCAGTTCTTCTTGTGCGGGTGGTTCTGGCGCGGCCCGGAGCCAGACAGAATAGGAAGCTGTGCGGCCAGCTGGGACCCTCTCCTCTGGAGCCTGGCCCGCGGGCGGAGAAGATCCCGGGGCCCAGGACGCACGCTGTGCTGTAGCGGGAAGCGCGCCCCGACCGTCCCCGCGCACCGTTCGCGCTATTGAAGCCCCAACCCCGAGGGTTCGCGAGCTGCTTCCGCCCAGTGGGTACGAACCCGGGCTGTCCTAAATTCATTTTTTTCCCCTCCCTTATAGTCTGTTAAATTGACTAATAAACTCAACACAGCGTTCTCTGTGCGGCTTCAAAAAACTCGGTAATTTCGTTAGAAAACGTTGAAATTCAACCCCGAAGTATTCAGTCCAAATGTTTAGTTAAAGTAACCCCGTGGGTTAATAAACTAAACAAAGGCAACCCATGCAAAACTGGAGCAATGAAAACCAGGCTAAATAAACGAAGGGAAGTTTATAAGAACCCTCTCGGAGAAAAAAAAAAGAGAAAAGGCACCGGGCACGAAGGTTTAATATGAAGCATGTGAGCGGGGCTCAGCTTACAGGTACGCGGGCCGACGCCGAGGAGCGCTGTCAAGCGGCCTCGTGGATTTCGGGTTGCTTTGCGCCTCCCGGGAAACCCTACCCGGGCGCCGCGAGCAGCCTGGCGGCGCGGGCGGCTGCGAGCTTCCCACTCGGCCACTAGGCGCCCAGCCGGGCCCAGGGCGCTCGGCCAGCAAAGCCCGGCAGCAGAGCCGTGCGCCTAGGGCGCGGTGCGCGCCGAGCCACCCTGCGGTGGCGCTCTTCCCTCCCGGGAAGGGCGGCGTTAGCTCGCTTTAAAATAACCCTGAGTGAGGAGCACTTTGCAGTTTGGAGATGCAGACATAAAACAGTGGGTTCCGCGCGCACAGACGGTCTCTCTGCCTCCCCTCTCGCCCCCGGTGGGTAGCAGGGGAGTAACAAAGACGCTGCCGCGCCGCTGCCGCCGAACAATCTCTGATGCAAGAAGAGGGTAGGCGTAGGGGAGACGTGTCTACGTTTTTTTTTTTTTTTTTTAAACGTTGCCTTTACGTTCCCGAAAAGAAGCCGAGGAGGTAGGAGGGAGAGAGAACTAGAAAAAGCCAGGCCCAGAAATCAGGAGCCACTGTTTCTCGTTTGGGAGAAAAACTGTCTAACAGCTCGGTCACTTGTCCACCTCGCCCTCAAAGCAGGTTCGACCGTGAAAAGAAAAAGGCGGGCGAAGGAGGAGGTTTATTTTTCAGACCACTGTAACTTCCCTCTCCCGGGCTCCTTCACCCCAGCCCCCCTCCGGTTTCTAGGAGGGGCGTCCCCCAGTCCCCGGAGCCGATTCTGGGAGCGCCGCTCAGAGATCAGAGGCAATACAGGTTCGATGCTAAATGAACCTTCAGGCGGCGGCACAATGGCCTGGACCTCACACGGGGGCACCGCGCCTTCCCCCAGCCGCGCTCAGCTCCCGCGGCTTCTTTATTCCACGTGGTGAATCCCGCGTGTCTCCTACCGCCGAGGAACCAATGGGCCGACCCGGGGAGAGCAGGGCGCGCAGGAGAGGGCCTGAAAGGAGGTGTGGGTTTTAATTTTTAAAGAGCATAATTGGGCTGAGGAGGGTTATTTTTTCGCTGACCAAGGGGGGAAAAAAGAGGAAGAAGGGGGGAAAAAAGGCGAAATACAACACATTTATCTATCAACCGCTAGACAAGACAAAGAGGTTTTAACAACAGTTTGAAAAGAGCGGCCTGTGAATGGTTACTATTCAATTTGTATTTTATTCCCCGCTGGTCATGGAATTGAGATCAGAAGAAAAAGTGAAAACACATGGCTGAGGTCAGGGGATCAGAGAACCACCACATACAGCAAAGGGAAGGGAAAGCAATGGGAACTCGTGTGAAGAAATGGATTATATAAACAGAGCTTACCATCGCCTGCGCCCCATTATCCTATAATTTACCCTGCATGGGAGCATAGAAATATATTAAACTAGTGATAGGTTTTACCATTTCTTTACAACCCAGCCTCGTGCCAATCAAGCCTACTATATACTTTGAGACATGTTTAGAATTCTTGAACTAATGTGTTTATTTTAAATATCACAGGGAAATTATTACATCACCAGAAAATAATGCCAGAGCGGGGGTCTGCCGCCCTTTTGAAGTCCTGCTGCAACGAAACATGATTTTAATTACATAATCACTTTGAAACTATAATTATACAATAAACGACGAGGATTAAGCGGGAAGTATAGAGTACATTAAAAATTGCTTAGGTCTTGAGAAAACAAACTGAACATGCAGGGGGAAAAGAAAGAGATGAAATCTGAGGTCCTGGGGAGGGGGTTGATAAATCTTGCAATCGCCTTCCTCTGGGCTTCGGTTGTGACCGGGGCCTGGTGCTCGCGCTGCCCTGTCTGAGGGAGGGTGGGTGGGCAGGCGGGTGGCCCGGACCGTGTCGCCGAGGAGAAACCCGTAAATCTGAGACAGAATCAAAGAGAAGCCGGAAAGACGGCTCTGGTGCTTTTGCTAACCTTCCTACACCAAAACAAATAAACAGAGTCGTTGCTGTGGCATTTAAGAAATTCGTGTACGTTGAAAACCGTCAGGTATCGGAATGCCAGGGGGAGGTTGAGCGTTGCGAAAGATTGGTTTTTTGTTTTGTTTTGTTGTTGTTGTTGTTGTTGTTAGTTTTTTTCGCCCTTCCGTTCCACGAGGAAAGGCATCCAGCACCGACCGCGTCCTCGCGGGCGCAACGAGTTCATAAACAACTGCGCGTCGGTGGCGCGGGCAACCCAGCGCGCCCGCGAACAGCTCCGGGTGCGCCTGGTTCCCGGGACGCACACTCTGCCTAGCATCCGCTTTTTCGTCCGAGGCCCCCCCTTCCCGAAAGCTGCCCGGATGAAGCTTAATTTGGGGTTTGTCTTTCCGGTGAGGCCGAGGTGGAGGCAGGTCTTCCTTTAGAAGGCAGCAACTTGGTTCCACCTAGAGCTCACACCCTGGGCATCTCTCTCTCTCTCTCCTCAGCTTCCCTCTGTCCCCAGAACTTCGACACAGCCCAAGATGCTGGAACCCAGCCCTGGACGCTAGTCCTTCTCCTGTTCAGATCCTGATCGGGTGCCCTTCACTGAAAACCCGTGGAGGAAGGTTTGGGCATGGACACGCAGTCCCTAATGAATTTGGAACCATGCTAGGGACAGAAATCTCCGACTGAATTGCACAGGTAGAGGCTGGTGACTATCTTTTTTTTCAGTGGCACCTACTTTTACCGACGGTGTTTTGTCAGGCCAGCAGCGCCCCAGGCAGTAAGGAAGAGGGCAGCCCCTGATGTGGACCTCATCACCCGCCCTGGCTGGATTTTACGAGACTGCCTTCACCAACGTTCCAGCCAAGGACTGCCTGTGCTCGCCTTTCATACTTCACAGCAGGTGCCCTGAGTGGGGGGATGGAATGGTGGTTTGGAATGCGGGTGCTGGCCCAGGCAACCTTCCCGGATAAAAAAGGGTTAAATACTCCCAACCGAGGCGGAGAGAGGCACCCCAGCACGCGAGGGCACGCCCGCTTTTCGGTCAGGCAGAAAATGATGATCATAGAATCAGAAATGTTTAAATTCACTCCCAACCCAGAAGAGGCTTCCCCAGGAACTTAGACATGACGTGTTGGGCAAGAGGGAGAAAGTGGCAAAAAGAACCTTGCCTTGCCCGAGGTTGGGCCTCCTGGTGGCTCCCAGCCCTGCCGGGGGCCGCCCGAAGGCGTGAGGAGAATGGCTGTCTTCAGCTCCAAACCATTAATATTAAGACACATCAGCCTCGCATTAGTCTGCAGCAGACCATCAACGACCAAGAACAAACACAAAAGAGAAATAAAATAGTTCATCCGAAGAGTCCTACTGTGAATGTGTTTATTTCTTGCTTTACTCAGCCCAGGATATAATTTACTCACTGCCCTCTTGCAAACAAAAGCGCGGCACTGGCCTGGCAAGGTTGATGAGCCCTTTTCAAAACACCCAAGGAAATTAAAACTGGGCACGAATTCAGGGTCCATTTTATATAGAGCCTGTAGCGCCAATGCGTGCAGTTCTTAACCCCAGATGAACACGTGACGACGCCAAGATACTTCTATTTGAAAAGGAAGAAGAAGAGGAAAAAGAAGAAGAAGAGGAGGAGGAGGAGGAGGAAGAGGAAGAAGGAGAAGAAGAAGGAGGAGGAGGAGAAATCTGATTCCCAGGGAGTAACAGTAACACTAATATGCATTATTTATCCGCCTCTTGCTTAATACTGGCAAGTTACGCACATTATCTCATTTAATAAAGCAACACTCCAGGGGCGCCTGGGTGGCGCAGTGGGTTAAGCGTCCGACTTCAGCCAGGTCACGATCTCGCGGTCCGTGAGTTCGAGCCCCGCGTCGGGCTCTGGGCTGATGGCTCAGAGCCTGGAGCCTGTTTCCGATTCGGTGTCTCCCTCTCTCTCGGCCCCTCCCCCGTTCATGCTCTGTCTCTCTCTGTCCCAAAAATAAATTAAAAAAAAAATAAAGCAACACTCCATATTATATATAATATAGCAACGTTGGTTATAATTCCTACTTTATTAATACTATCTAATACTCATACAGTGGTTATGTGCCTAGCACTGTGGTGTTTTACATTCATTCATTTATTCCTCCCAACAACCCCATTTGGATAGGAATGTTATCCCCATTTTACAGTTGAGGAATTGGGGCAAACAGAGATCATGTAAACCGTCCCAGCTCACAGGGCCATAAATGGCAAGGTAAGGATTGGAAGCCAGACTTTGAAATCGACCCCACGTAAAGAGGGACCGGGCGGGGAGAAACTGAGGCTTTAGCTGAAGTTCCAGCGAAGACTCCTGAGGAGCCGAGATTGGAAGCCAAGTCGCGGCGAACAGGGATTTCGGTTCGTCCCCCACCCCCAAAGGGGGCACGGAACCCCAAGCAGTGCGCCGAGGACAGTGAATCGCACTTGAACCCACAGCGCCTGCCCGTGGCCCGAGTGCTCCGCCCGGGAGCCAGGGCCAAGGGTGATGTGGCCCGCCGGGCACTGAGCGATTTCCTGCGCCGCCTGATTCTCCGCGGCCTGGGCAGCAGTTTGTTTTCTCAGAGACACAGCTGGGGAACCTCAAGGAAGGGCCGTCCGCCTGGACGCCGGCGCGACAGCCCCCGAGCGCGAGGAGCGGAGAGCACTGGGCTCTGGCCTGCTAGATTGAGAGAAGAGCGGAGGGGCCTGCCCACAGCTGGCCGGGGGCGCCCTGCCCGCCGCCCAGGGGTGTGCGCGCAGCTGCCTTTGCGCGCGCGAGGGGCTCAGCTGGCACTTCCCTGGGGGACCCGACCGCGCTCCAGCCACACGACGTGGCCCGGGGGCTGCGGCGTGCGCCTCTCGCTGACGCGCGGCGCTCACCCCGGGGAGGCCCACCACGTCCCACAGGGTCAGGGCCGGGGAACTTCGCAGCGGCCTTCGCTTCCAGCGCCGGGGACTCGAACTCAAGTCCGAGCGCGGCCCACCAGGGCTGGGGTGGAAAGAGGTGCCGGAAATGAGCCAGGAGGGGGCGGACTGGAGATGGTGTTTGTGCCTTGGTAAAGCCAGCGGGCGGGGGAGAGTCGCCTCCGCCTTCCGAAGCCTTCCCCATCTCTGTCAGGTGCTCCAGGCAGTGACTACAGACTCTGCGCCACGGAGATAACCTTCTGAGACCACTAGTCCCATTCTACCGGCGCAGCCTGAGGGTCAGGTGTGTCTGGAGGCTTTTTGTGTATGGGCTTTGTCTCATTTCCTCCTCACAGCTAATAATTTTCAACACAGAAGTTAGACAAGATACTGTCCTAACTGCTTAGCAGAGTGCCCAGCCCCTCTGGGGACTTAATACATGACAGTTTCCCCCTATTTTATAGGAGGAAGTCACTGAGAGGTAAAACAATCTTTCCCGGTAGATACAGCCAGGAGGCGCCAGGGATGGGAATGTATCTGTGAACGGTCACCTGACATCAGAACGCCTTTCACTTCCCCAGCAGCAGTGTTTCAGGAAAACTCAGGATGGGATTTCTGGGCAGAACTGGGGACGGGGGGGGGGGGGGGGGGGGGGGGGGGGGGGGGGGGGGGGGGGGGTGGGGGGGGGGGGGGGGGGGTTGGGGGAGAAAGAGCCTTTCCAGAAAATCCAAAAGGAAGAATGTCTTCCTTCCAGAGGGCTATGAGGGTCTAGTAGGGAAGGGAGATTTGAATGATCATCAGTGTTGTACTCATATGAGAAGCAAATTACTTGAGCGCTAATCACTTGCTCAGTGCTACGCCGAGCCCTTTACAGCCAGCCATGTTTTCCATCTTGGCTGCACAGTTGGAATCGCTTGGGGGAATTTTAAAAATCCAGATGCCTGGAGCAATTAATTCACAATTACTAGGGGTGGGAGCCGGCCATCAGCGCATATGTGTGTTTTAAGCTCCCCAGGTAGTTCCGAAGCGCAGTCATAACTGAGTACTGCTGCTTTAGGGAAATTCTCTCCTTCGATTCTCACAACAACCCCCACAAGGTAGATACCATGATGATGCCCATTTCATTGGTGAGAAAGCTGAGGCTTAAAGAGAAATCTATATATGGTCCAAGGTCAGCCCAGAGTCAAACAGAGATTTCTCTGCTGCCAGACAGCAGGTATCCAGCCTTTTAGAGTCCCTTCTAACTTTAACACCTCCCTGGCCCCCAAATTTTACCTCACTGGGGAGATATCCTCAAGTCACAGCAGGCAGAGGTTGGAAGGCCATGGACATTGCAAAGCCTTAGGCAGAGAACCTCAGACCGCCTATATTCAGAATCTTGAGTAGAGAGGGAAGCCCAATGGGCAGAACGGGGTAAAAATGGCATTGGTGTTCTTTGGAAAAGGTAGGTCACCAGATGCACCACAGAGTGCCCTGTTCAGAAAGATGATGGGTGAAGGTTCAAACCCAACCACAAGGGCGCACTATAGACTCCTGGGGAAGTCTGGGGGAAGTGAGCACTCAACTAGGAAACCTGACACCTGGCTGGCAGTGTTACCTCGGGCGGAATCCCTTAACCACTGGATCTGTTTCCTCTCCTGTAAAACACAGTGGTTGGACAGAATTATCTCTAAAGTTGCTTACTGCACATACACTTTATGGTTATTTAAGACCCCCTCCCCCATGAATAAACTCAATTCTGGATTACATTAGAATACAAATGACAGGATTTTAGCATCTTCACCGTCTCTCATTTGCTTTCTCACACCTTCTCTGACAGCAAAAACTGCTACCCCCATTTTGTCGGGGAAACTGAATGAGGCTCAGGGTTATACTGCTTTCTCTAGTGGTTTCTGATACTATGCCTAGAAACACATCTCCTGTTAGGCCCTCTGCTCATGTCTTCTTGGTCATTCTGTAGTCAGAGAGGCTCGGGGCATTGGCAGAATGGCAAATTGAGCTTGAGGCCTTCAAAACACCAACATTGCCCCAGAATTCAAGCAGGGCCACAGAAGGTTTTATGTTGGGAAAGGGGTGGAGGGGTGGAGAAACTGGTCTTCTGAACCAGTCCTTTCTGTCAGCCTCAATTTTTTTCATCTATAGGCCAAGGATCACTTGTAACTCTCACTGGAGCCACAGATTCATCCGTTAACAGCTGTGAAGATGTTTGAAAAGTCTAAGAGCCAGAGATGTGACTTATTTTCCTTGAGGAAGGCCTAGTGTGGAGAGGCAAAAGTCCATAGCACTCCAGCTCTCTACATATGTGCCTTGTACCTCAGGGTCCTAAAGTCTTTATTTTTATTTTATTTTATTTTATTTCATTTTAGAGAGAGAGTATGTTAGAGAGACAGAGAGAGAAAGAGAGAGAATCCCAAGCAGGCTCCACACTCAGCATGAAGCCCAATGCTGGGCTTGATCCCACGACCCTGGGATCATGACCTGAACAGAAATCAAGAGTCAGATGCTCAACCAACTGAGCTACTCAGGTGCCCCTTAGTCTCCTAATTTCTGATGGCTCATCAGACTCACCTGGGAGGATTTAAAAATAATCATGTCCAGGTCTCAATCAGATCAACTAAATCAATAGCTAAGGTGGTCAAGTTCACACATGTTTTTTTTTTTTTCTTTAAAGCAACTATGACTCTAATATGCAGCCAGAGTTGAAAGCAATTGTGATAGATATTTATGGAGCATCCATGAAGAGGCCAATGGTCACCACAGAACTTTAAGGAAACAAGTCTGTTTGGAGATCTACATCTAAGGCTGAAGCCAGGTGGATGTATGCGATTGCTCAGGAAAAGAGTGCAGAGTCTGAAAGAGCTGAAGACAACACCTTAGGAAAGCTCAGCACCAACAATGGAAGAGGATATTATCCAAGAGATTGCTTGGAGGAACGTGAGATGCAGGAGAAACACCTGGAGGCATGAAGGGAGAAGAGAATGTCGTGGTGGACAGGGAGGTCAACAGTACACCAGGCTAATTTAAGATTAGGACTGGAAAGGCTTCATTGAAGTTGACCCCTGAGAAGTCCCAGGTGGCCTGAGCAAGAAGAGAAATGAAGTGAGGCCAGGCAAGCTGAACTGCGGTTCACTGAGAAGTATCTGGAGATACGCCAAGAGAGACAAGGAAACTCCTTTCCCCAAGCCAAGGATTCAGTGAGGATTGCCACAGATCTCCTCCTTGAGAGTGTAAGGGTATCTTCACCACTCCACTGAAAATATAAGAAGAATCTAGCTGTTATTTTTGAAGCCTGAATTGAAATGGGTTTCTCTCCCACAGGTATAAACTCCTCCTCAAGCACCAAGAGTACTTACCACACACCAGACGAAAGCTGAGCCAAAACTCAGAGCCAGAACATAGAACCTGTTTAAAACATGCTTGGTTCTCTTCAGAGCCAGTGTCTAACCATAGTCCGCTGCAGCCAGGGGGCAAAACAAGCAAAACCAGCCACGGCTCTGGGCCACAAGAATCAGTGTGGAAGCTGCCCACCATGGAGGCCTGACTCTGCTGCCTGACAGGAAGCCAGGAGAGCAAAACAGCCGATATCCTCCCCAGCATGGCTGACCCCGATAAGGCAACCCAGAGATCCTACAATGAGAGAAAACCCCCAAAACACCAAAAAAGACAGAGAAGCCTTGTATGAATGGCCCAACGCTGTCAAGTAAGACCAAGAACCTAGACGCCACGAGGAGACTGGAGAATTACCCTTATCGGTCTCAGGCAGGGCAGAGCCCAGGTCTGAAGCCAGGCGGCAAGGGGTGTGGGCAGCCTACCTTCTGGTCCCCTCCTTTGCTGCAACTTGTGTCTTCAGGCCTCCTCCTCTCAAGGCCCTGCCCGCTCTTCCTCTCCCAGCCTGACCCTGTCAAGATCCAGAGAGGCTTCTGAGCTAGCTAGGACCCAGCAGGCTGCCGGGCCGGGCCTGCAGCAGTGGAGTTGTGGGAAGAGTCTGGAGCAACTCCACCACACTGTCTCCTCCTCAGTTGCCACTTGGCTTACATTTAAAAGACAAGGCCCAATAGGAGCAGCAGCTCCCCTTTGGGAGGGGGGTGGCAACGGGAAAGGGATAGAAGGGGCTGTTCTCTTTCTTGACCCCGGTGTAGGTTACCTGTTAGGGTTTCAAAAGTTCACCGCGTTTCATGATTTGTGCACTTTTCTGTTTGCATATTGCACTTCAGTGAAACGTTGTTGTTGTTGTAGGTGTGTGTTTGAAGGCAGCGAGGAGCATGCCCAGTGGCCCACTGTTGCCAGGCCCCAAAATACCACCCTGCTATTTCTCTCTCCCTCCAGGCGATGGCCTACAATTTTCCTCTTGCCCTGCAGCCACCACCATGCAATTTGCACCTCGCTAATTTCCTGGCTAAAGCTTAATGCTGTCTGGTCACTGCTCCACCCTCCCCAAAAGCAGCGACCTGATGTCTGTCCTGCCCCCACACTTTGCTCTCTGGGGCTTCGGGACAGCATCTGATTGGCCCCTCGGGACTGGGATGATCCTTTTTAGAAATTCAGCTTTAAGGACTCCCATCAAGGGGTGGATGCTCCCTGGTGACATAAAATATTGCAGCTTCCTCCAAACCCGTGGTATGAATGGAGCTGAGGTGGTTTTGGAGTTGTTCTGAGCAAGCAAAATATCACATTTCGCTTAGGTTTGAGGGGGTGTCGCTTGGCAGGACCGAGTGATTGACGCTCTTACTCTTCAATTTTCTGCTCGTTGAAGCGTTTAAAGCGGCAACCGTGAAGTCAAGAGGAAGCCAACAGTCTGGGCACAGAGTACTTAATTCCAATCTACAAATAAAAAGCTTTTATTAGACCTTGCTTCCTTCTCATTTTGCCTTAGATCTCAAATTATCTTCCACAGGGGCTGGCCGAAAAGCAACGGCAGCGGGCTGTGAAGTTTTTTTGCAGGCAGCAATGAAAACAGTTGAGCCCTTTATCCTCCATAATGAAGGGTTACAAAGACTATATATAAGTGGTGAGTAAACACCTAAGACTATTTATGCTTCCTGATTCTTAAGGCGGAGTGAGTTAGTGGGAAAATTCACTCGGTTAGATGTCAGAAGAGCTAGGTTCCGGTACAGATTAGCTGTATGACCTCAGATAACTCATTGAGACTGGTTGAGCCTCGGTTTCCAATCTCTAAAATGAGAGAGTCGGACTAGATAAGAGTCACGGGTCTTGTGTTGTTAAATGTTCTACTGATCCGTGATATTTTTACCCAGCTAAATACACATTCCTCCACCCTCATCAAATGTGTGGTGGGTAGTAAGAAAACAATCCCATCCACGTGGAGGTGAGGGTTCGTTCGAGAGGCGAGTGTGGATTTAACAGATTCTGTGCAGCCACACTGCTAGGATCTGTGAATGACACAAAGATGAATCCCATGAAGGTCTCATTCTCAAGGGTCTATGCGTAGCCAAACAGTGTGCGTGGCATCTCCCTCCTTATTAGTGACCATGTAAACGCCCTCTGATCTGAGCATGAACAAGACATAAACTTCTGGCGAAGTGACTGTCCGGAACCAGATTTATGCCCTGACTCCTCCACCATATTGTGTTTAAAAGTCACTCCCGTAAGGTCTCCAACTCTAGATGTTTTACAAGCGTTTTTGAATGAGCTGATTTAGAAAAATTTGCTTGTTGCAAAACCACATGCAAGTTGACATTTGATTTGCTCTTGACCTTAAATTGCTCAAGGTCTCCCTGGCCATTTTAAGGATTTCTGTGTATACACTTGTGTAGGTGTGTATGTACATAAATATATACACACACATGTGTATATCTACCCACATTGGACAAATGCATTTGTTTGTGCTTTTGGTGAAAAAAAAAAATCCTTCTAGCTGAGAGTTACAAGTGTATTTTCACTGTTCTGTGCTTGCACACGTGTATATTTAGCCATGTCCACATATCCCGTCAACTCTTGCCCTTTAGTCTGCGGCCAGGGTGTTCTACCAGTTCTGTCCCCACTAGCTTCTGTTCCAGAAGCTGCCCAGTGGCAAGGTGTCCTGTTAGGACTGGCTCCACACTTTGTGGCATCCACTGCAAAACAGAAATGCAAGGCCCCATGTTAAAAAAAAATCATTAAAATTTTCAAGATGCTGGGGCGCCTGGGTGGCTCAGTCGGTTAAGCGGCCGACTTCAGCTCAGGTCACGATCTCGCGGTCCGTGAGTTCGAGCCCCGCGTCGGGCTCTGGGCTGATGGCTCAGAGCCTGGAGCCTGCTTCCGATTCTGTGTCTCCCTCTCTCTCTGCCCCTCCCCCGTTCATGCTCTGTCTCTCTCTGTCTCAAAAATAAATAAAACGTTAAAAAAAATTAAAAATAAATTTTTCAAGATGCTGACACCAGAGCATTAAGCCAAGCATGGGGCCCTTCCATAAAACCAGACCTGGCCTCCGCTTCGCCTGTCTGTGCTGTTGGGGAAGGGCATACGTTTGGGCAGAGACTGCTGTGCTTTTAGGCAGCTCCCCCAGGGACGCTGCACCACTGTCACTCGTGTGAGCTCAGGGTCCTGCCGGTCCTGCCGCTACAAGTGGACAAGGATGGAAAAGCTGGAGAGGATGGCAGAGGAGAGCGTGCCAAAGATGGTTCGTGCTCACAACACGAGCAAACGTCTGCAAGGACATCAGGGATCGTGTCACTTAGCCAGCCCTTCACTTTTGTTGTTGTTGTTTAATAACTAAAGGTGGCCGGGTGGGGTGAGGTTGGAAGAGATAAATGCTCACATTTTGAGTATCTGCCCCTTCCCTCTGTCGTCCTGGGCCTGGATTCTGAGTTCCTCATCAAGGCACTCCTTTGCTCAGACCACATTTGACTACAGGTGAAAGGAGCCACCCATGGATTTGTCCTTCACCTTAACTAAGTGTTGTAGTCCTTCTGGGTGTCCTCAGGGCTCACCCTGGAGATGTGGACAATCCCTTGATTTCCACGTGAGGAAGCTGAGGCCTGGAGAGGCACTCTGATTTCACCAAGGCTACAGAAATAGAGTCGGAGCTGAGGCCAACCCCAGGCTTGCATCTAAGCCCAGGCACTTCTCACAGTCACACCTAGATCAACAAGAATCTGGAAATGCAACCCATTTATAACAAAGGACATATTTTAAAATGTTCTTAAATTCTGGAAATAGTTTCCATTTTTCCTCCTCCAGGTGAAGAGGAGGAAAGAGGACCAGGGTAGGAAGCTCAGAGTCCTGTAGGCTGTCTTCTGTGTGCCCAGACTCCCCTTCTCAGGCCCTTGTCACCAGTGGTGACAGCATCTTCCCTCCCCAGGTTTCAGACCCCTTAAGTTCTCCAAGCCGCGCTCCTCCATCTTGGTCTGGCTTGAGGGGCTGAGACGTCTGGTGTGAACCGTTTTAGTCACAGAGTGGGGAGACTTCCCACTGGGGGAGGCCTTGGAGATCTCGTGAGAGCAGTCCCAAGGACGGGATGACAAGAGAGGAGGAGTAGGCAGGTAAGGAAGCCTCTTTCTTTGAACTCGGGAGGTACATGCTCAGAGGATCTCAGGGCGCCAGGCAGAGAAGGGATGGCTGATGCCGGGGCCCAACCCTTTCACTCTAACTGACCTCGGGCCCAGAGCCGGCAGGTGACTTAACCAGGGTCACAGGCTGAAATCCATGCCTCCTGACTTTTACCCCAGCCTCATCCCACTTTGTCGTTCTGTCAATGATCTCTCCACGCTTACTTTAAAATCTTTATCTTGGGGCTTTTTATCTTTCCAGCTTGTCGTTTTTAAGCAGATCCCCACCAGCCCCTGTCCTCCAGGGCGAGTGCCTGCCTTGCTCTGGCAAGTGGATCTCCTTCTCAGCAGCAGCTGCTAGGGCCCTGAAGACAGCTAAAATCTTGTAGAACCTGGACTGACTCCTGCAGCGGGCTCTCCAGGCTCACCTCTAGCCGAGCCGGGACTGTTCCCCTTTCCCACCTGCCCTATTCTTGACGCACCCCCTCCTCTCCTCCCATGGACCCAACACTCCCAGACACAGCATTCCTGTTTTCTGGTAGGTTTGAGGTTAGCCCCATCAGTGTTTAATGACTCTTCATGTCATAACCTCCCCATTCCTGACACCCGCAGGCCTCCGGCGTGATTTCCCTCCAGCTGCGGAGTTCTGGATGAAGGCTGCCCACCTCTGGAATGCATGCTCTGGGGTCCTGGAAGTGTCGGCATGTAGAGCCAGCCAAGCGAGGCGGGAGCGTGTGCCTCCTAGCCAGTCTGTGCTAGGACAATGGGACTTTTCTTCCTGGCCTGGCTCAGCTGGCAGTCTCTCTCCCACTCTCTTTCTTGGTTGGGCTTTGGTTTAAAGTTCCCTTTTCAGGATTAGGTTGGTGTTTTCTTTCCCATGCCACCGGGGAAGTTTCTGTTTCCCAAGTGGACCGTACACAGACAGGTCAGTGAGTCAGAGGCCTCTACCGGACCACAAGGGTCGGTGTTCAAAGGCTTCTCGAAATCAGCCTGGCAAACGGAGGCCCCGCCAACCTTGTTTGTTGTCACATGGAAAGGCGCATTACAGTGCAAGCTAATCTTTAAATGATTATATATGTTATTATAACCAAGCACCCTCTCCCCACCCCACTTCCCAGGATTTTCAGAGAAAATCCTCGAAGACGACCTTCTGGAGGATGGAGGGGTTTCTGTTTAAAGCAGCATTGGCTTTTTGCTCCTCCTTTTTATGCCTTCGGCCACCTCAAAGTCTGGCTATCAAGGAAAGTCGGATCTCCTTTTCTCTGAAACTCAGTGAAAAAACAAATGAAAACACCAAAAATAGTTGTTTTGTTCCTCTGAACCCAGCTGAGACAGGCCATCATTATTAAAAGAAATTCTAAAAGCCAGGAGGTAGGTGTGAAGGGTGGGAACACAGAATCTCTGTAAAAGCGGTGAGACTCTTTCGGAAGCACCAAGGCCTCGAACCTACCATTTTTACATACCTGTCCCTGTGGGGCTGGCACGCCCTCCCCGCCAGCTGTTCCTGCAGCTATGTGGCTGGCCCCCTGTTATTTTCTGCCCGGGGGGAACTGTGCCCCCATAAGCACACCTCGAGACCCTGAGAACGAGCCTGCCGCCTCCACACTGGGCAGTCTTACCGAAGCTTGCCCCCTTGCAAGGCTGCGGTCTGATGTTAATTTAGCCACTCGACAGCCCCACCCAGAGCTGCACCCATACGGTAAGGGGAAGCTCAGTAAGAACAAGCAGAGGCTTCTCTCAGTGCACTGTAATCTTTTCCTTTCTTTTCTTTCTTCTTCTTCTTAGTGCAATACCTACTGACAAGAAGGGCGCAAAGTAAACAAAACAAAACACAACAAAATGCCGTCCTCTCATTCGGCTTCCCCACATCATACCCCCAAGAGTAGCTGTGACTAACAGTTTGGTGTTTATCCTTCCAGATCACAGACACTTCCAAGGATCCAAATAAATACTCTAGGACCAAGCTGTTGCTGTCGATGTTTTCAGCTCTTATTTTAGAACCAACTTCACTGCGATCAGTTCACACTTAGTAAATCGAGTACAACTGAGTCCTTCGGTAGCATTGAGTCCTTTTGCGAAGAGAGCTGGCTTTGCCCGAAACTTTACACTATGGTCTGCAGTTGCGAAACCACAAACTCAAAAGTTCACCTGAACCGCGCCTTTGGCCATCCCAGGCAGCTCACTGCCCGTGTTTCCACTGCAGGTTTTCTAAGACATCTGCAAACACATCTCCTGTCTTGATTTCATTCTTTACGTAATTTAGAAGGAAGAGCCCTACGGATTCCTTATCAAGAAGAGCACTTACTGAATAGCAGCTTTCCAAGCTGTGTTCTGATGCCCGCTACAGCATCCCCCCAGCCTGCACCTCCCACCACTTTAAAGAAATGAATAAAAAAAAAATTCCATGATCCAAGTCTGTTTTCTAATAATTGCTCCAATCATAGTAAGATCTACTTATTCTTACTCTCAACACCGATCTTGATTGGCTAGAAATACCAGAAGCTGTTCATCTCATAAGGAGAAAATATCGATGATTATAACGTGTGAAAACACTTTTTCTCCACTGCTCCCCCTTGTTATAAGTAAAAAGAGAAAGAAAGAAAGAAAGCGAAAAGCTATGCAACAACCAGATGCAGCGATTTGCAAGACAGTGACAAGGGACACAGAGCCTAAAGGAACTGGCCACCTCAGTAGGTTATCAAATTCTCTTTGGTTCCTATGCGAGTTGTCTGATCAAAATCACATTGGTCACTGACATTTATTCATTCATTCATTCATTCAAGTTTTCACTTACATTCCAGTTACTTAACATATGGTGTAATATTAATTTCAGGAGTAGAATTTAGTGGTTCATCACTTACATACAGCACCCAGTGCTCAAACCAAGTGCCTTCCTTAATACTCATCACCCATCCAGCCATCCCCCCCACCTCCCCTCCAGCAACCCTCAAGTTTGTTCTCTCTAGTTAAGAGTCTGTTTTATGGTTGGTCACTGACATGTAATAGAGAGCATCATAGACAATATTTTGTTGGCCCTGCAGCCAAAGCATGTCTGCCCTCTGACTCTGCTCTACTGGTACAGACCCAGCCTTCTTGGATGAGTCCTGTCCCACTCAGGCTAACCCGAAGGACGTGAAAGAACTGCCTGGGACCATTTCCTGAGTCCACCCCACCTCTTCACCTGTAGTCCACCATGGGACACAAGGCTGGCTCCACTGGTACTTAAAAAACATGGGATGAGCACTGGGTGCTGTATAGAAGCCAATTTGATAATAAATTATATTAAAGTATATGAAGAAGAAGAAGAAGAAGAAGAAGAAGAAGAGGAGGAGGAGGAGGAGGAGGAGGAGGAGGAAGAGGAGGAGGGAGAAAACATGGGAGATTCTACTAATAATTTTGCCCATGGAACACCGACCTGTGTGCCTGCTTGCACAGATTATTTAATTCCTGATTTAGTTCAAGTTTTAGGGAATTTAATAAGAACTATTTTCAGAGACCCATCAGGGACAGGTCTGCTATATATACATCCATTAATTAAAAAGAACTCATTAAAAAGAACCTTGAAAAAAGTTCAAAGTAGATAGCAGCAAAGCATGGTTTGACTTACTTTGCTGACTTCATGAGGTAATTTGGATGATGGAAGACATGCCACCCAAAAGGCAAAATCATCTAGTGAAGTGGGAGAATAAACCCATACATTCAAGCAATGACGTCCATGCTTCTAGCCAGGAATGCAATTTTCCTCTCTTTTGAATTATTCATTTCCTTTTTAATAGGTCACGTCTCATTTACCTTGATTTAGCATCAGACCATGTACAGTTAAGGATTTGGTATGGGGGAGGGAGGAGAAGGAAAAAGAACAAGAGGGAACTTTATGTGAAATACGGTGACCCTGTCCTTAAAACCCAAGTCCACACTGGTGACGGATTGTATCACATCTTTGATTTTTTTCTATATTGCACAAAGAGTATAGGGCTTCCTTATGTTTAAATATTTGCAAGAATAATGAAAAGTATGCCTGAGAATACCATTTGATGAATGACGCTTTTGCATGTGTCACTATGAGGAAGTATCATATGCACATTTGACCACAAGGCTAAAGAGAATATTGAAAAAGAAAATGCCACTGTAGTGTGAAAAATAGACCGATCTCTACATCTGTCTACAGGATGAATAAATCACTAAATAAATATTTTAATGGCCTTAAAGTACAATCAAAAAGAGCAATTCCCTAAAGTGGTTAACTTGAGTCCTCATTAGAAGGTTTATTTTCTTCGAATGTATAGATTGTTATGTATCTTCTATTGCAATTATGATAAATTTACAGGACAAACAACATATGACCATATTGTGTTAACTGGGCATTCTACACATGATGATAAGTAGGAATAAAGTCTTAAGATGGAGAATAGGCAATAACCAACCTCGACAGAGGAAATGCCACAGTCTCAGGTCCTGATTCTGCAGGGACTTTAGGTGATTTAAAAAAAAAAATCCATCTAGAACCCTGACTTCTTTCCACCAGATTATTCTTTGTACCACAGTTCCCGTTGTACTTACTGGCTCATAGAGTAAGCACAGCACTCAATAAAAACTTGTTGAATAAATAAATGTTGAACCTGATGGAGTTCATAACATTCTACTAACTTTTTTTTTATAGCATTCTTTAAACAAAACCAAACCAAACCAAACAAAACTTACCACTCTCCTGGGGGTTAGAGATCATTTGATGAGAAGCTAGGAAATTATCATGACCTTTGGAGGTGATGAACCTTCTGAAATTTTGGTTTCTCAAGTTAACATTTTTCTATTGGGTCACGTGTTTTAAACCTTTTACGGTTTTTTAAAAGAGGTCTTTTACAAATTCTTATTTTCTAACCCAAAAATGTAGCACAGCAATCCTCACTAGGCAGAACAGTACGGAAATACCAAAATTATGCAAAATCTGGTAGCCTTGGTCCTCAGACGTAGCCATCGCAAGCAGTGCAAAGTTTAATCTCTCAGTAGTTTCTTTCTAAGAAGATCCTTTTTTAAAAGATTGTATTTATTTATTTTTTAAATGTTTATTCATTTTTGAGAGAGAGATAGAGATAGCACAATCAGGGGAAAGGCAGAAAGGGGTACAGAGGATCCGAAGTGGGCTCTGAGCTGACAGCAGCGAGCCTGATGAAGGGCTTGAACTCATGAACTGTGCGATCATGACCTGAGCTGAAGTCAGACACTTAACCAACTGAGCCACCCAAGCCCCCACAAGATTTTAGTTCTAAGTGAGCTCTACATCCAAGGTGGGGTATGAAATCACGAACTTATGATCAAGAGTCACGTGCTCCACTGACTGAGCCAGCCAGGCTGGCTCTTCTCTGTCTGCTCTTTTTTTTTTAATGTTTATTTATTTTTGATAGAGCACAAGGGCGGAGGGCGGGGGGGCGGGGGGGGGGTGGGAGGAGAAGAAGAGAGAGAGGGAGACACAGAATCTAAAGCAGGCTCCAGACTCTGAGATGTCAGCACAGAGCCCGAAGCAGGGCTCGAACCCACAGACCATGAGATCATGACCTGAGGTGAAGTTGGTCACCCAACCAACAAAGCCACCCATGCGCCCCTCTTCTATGCTCTTCTAAATGCCGTGTTTTTCTTTAATTAGAAGTTTAAAAAAATGGATCAGACCACACGTATTATTTTTCAGGTTGCTTTTATCTCAGTGAGATTTTTTTCTAAGTTCATGTGATAAAACAGAGTCCAGGCCAGCCTTCAAAGAAAAAAAAAAAAAATCTCATTCATTAATCAATTCAACAAACACTAACTGAGGCTTCACTGTGTGCCTGGTACTATTCTGGGCTTGAGGCACACAGCAAGGGTCCCTGCCCTGTGGCTGCCTTCCCTGGGTCAGTACTCAGGTGTCTCAATGTGAATAGTTGTTAACTACTTCTTGAACCTTTGGGAACACACATTTTAGTTACTAGCTGAAGCATGTGATTACAAACCTTCTTTGGGGGTACTGTAGGTTAAGTTCTAAAATTTAAACCACTTATATGAGCTAATAGGATTTTATCACACACATTTTTTAGAATTTCACTGAAATCAAGCAGTATCTTTATCTTGGAGTTTAGAATATATTTTGTTATTTGGGGCGCCTGGGTGGCTCAGTCAGTTAAGCGTCCGACTTTGGCTAGGGTCATGATCTCACGGTTCGTGAGTTTGAGCCCCGCAACAGGCTCTGTGCTGACGGCTTGGAGTCTGGAGCCTGCTTCGGATTCTGTGTCTCCCTCTCTCTCTGCCCCTCCCCCATTTGCGCACTCTCTTTCTCTCTCTCTGAAAAATAAGTAAGCGTTGGGGCACCTGGGTGGCGCAGTCAGTTAAGCGTCCGACTTCAGCCAGGTCACGATCTCGCGGTCCGTGAGTTCGAGCCCCGCGTCAGGCTCTGGGCTGATGGCTCAGAGCCTGGAGCCTGTTTCCGATTCTGTGTCTCCCTCTCTCTCTGCCCCTTCCCCGTTCATGCTCTGTCTCTCTCTGTCCCAAAAATAAATAAAAACGTTGAAAAAAAAAATAAAAATAAGTAAGCGTTAAAAAAAATGTTTTTAATGAATATATTTTGTTTGGGGATTGGATGTTGACATGCAGTACGGTGTAGCTGCAGTTCTGTAAGGGGGGTTGGGATGCCCTCCTACCGCCAAGTTATGCCTAAATCATATCACCAACCACAAGAAAAAACAATCCACAGCAGGAAGCAAGCCTGTTCTCATCCACCGAAGAGCCCTGCGGTGCTGGCTTAGATAACATGCTGAAATGGGAATGTTCGAGTATGATGTTTTAGAGAAAAAGAACAAATGCCTTCTGGATTTCCTTGTTGCACATGTTTCCATGACAAAGGGAAAAAACTGTGTGCACGCGTGCACATGCCTGTGCACACACTTAAACCCGTGATAGGCTAGAGTGTAAACTCTTGGAATCCTTGAGTCAGCATGAGCTAATCACTGTCCAGGCCCCAGTAGCGTTCTCTCAGGAGGAAATGCAAACCCTGTAGTAAGGAAAATATTTTAGAGGGCATCTCTTAACGCTACTTGTCCCTCCTACACGTGATTGGCTGTGAGACGAGGCCGAGATTCAGTCCCTCCCCGGAGGCTGCCGGCTCTGTTAATCCGTCTCCCAGGTCCCTCATGGGGGCCCAGAGTCAACTGGCTCCCCTGCACAGAGGTCCTATTGAAGCTCAGCTCTGGTCAGGTTGCGGGCCTTGTCAGGGCAGCATTTCTGACTGCCCGCTGGCCTTGCTTGGCCCACTGTGAACTGTGCGGGCATTCGTGCAGTCCCAAGTGGGAACACCTCTGCCCAACTCTCAGTCTTGAGCAAGAACTTTTTGAGTCCTGGCAGCCGAAATGGACTGCCTGGAGGACAAAGGGGCATTTTCTGGAGACTGAAAATGAACGTTTCCTCGGTAAATCACGGCAATTTTCTCAGCCCTGGTAAGGCTGGGCTGAGGTTTGGGCGAGCAGTCTGTGGGGAGAGGGAGGGTGCTCTGTATTGGAGAGAGGCAGCCCAGCATGGGCCCGGCGCTTCCCTGTACGTCCTTGCCGAACGTGCCAAACTGCTAGGCTAACAGTCGTCCGACCTTGTGCCACTTCTGTAGCTGTAGCTAGTCACGTAGACAATTATGTAGGTCAAGGTGACCGTAGGGTGGCTAGTGTATTGTCCACTTGCTCCCTGGTGGAGCGGGGAGTGGCTTGCTTACTGCTTGATGCAAAATGTGCTGAGCTCCTGGCCCTGGGTTCCTTCACTGTAGCTACATGCGTAGCTACCTTCTGGGACCATCACATCTCCCCAGGGGACCGAGGGATAGGGAATCTGCTCCATGAGAGTCGCTCCCTGCAGATCTTGCTGTTTGCGTGTTGTCAGTGATAAACTGACTTGAGTCTCCCTATCTACTTGCAGTACCTATGGAGTTGTGGCAAGCCAGCCTACTTGCTTGCTGTATTAGTCTTCTGTTGCTGCTGTAACAAATTACCACAAATAGAGTGGTAACACAAATTTATTATCTTACAGCGCTGGAGATCAGAAATCTGAAATGAGTCCTACGGGGCTAAAATCAAGGTGTCAGCAAGCCTACCTTCTTTCTGAAGTCTCCAGGAGAGAATCTGTTCTCTTGCTCTTTTCAGTTTCCAGAAGCTACCTGTCTTCCTTGGCTCAGGGCCCCTTCCTCCATCTTCAAAGTACATGACTCTGACTTCTGCTTCTAACATCCCTTTTTCTGCCTCCTTGATCTTGCCTCCATTTCATAGGCACCCTTGTGATTATATCAAGCCCACCCAGATAATACAGGATAATATCGCCATCTCAAGATCCTTAATCACATCTGCAAAGCGTCCTTTGCCATGTAAGGGAACGTATTCACAAATTCCGAGGACTATGATATGGACATCTTTTGAGGGCCATTATTCAGCCCATTACAATTGCCTTGTCGTCTCCCGGGGGATCTTGCTACTTCTTGCCATTCTCTGGAATGTTACTCCCTGCCTAATACTCCAGAACCCAGTGCTGATAGGCAGCACACACTCAAGACAAAGCAGGGGAATCTTTCCTGCCGGGCTTTAGTCAATGATCTGGTAAAAGTGTCGGCTGAGCCAAACTCAGAAGCCTGGTACACATCAAATAAAGATCCACGAGGGCAGAGAACCTTGCTTGATTTGTTTACCAATCAGCCCCCATGCCTCGAACTGTATCTTCAGGAACATGGTAAGTGTGTAATAAATATTTGTTGAATGAACGCATTTGTTCAACTTGCTCGTTGCCAACTGTCGATGTTTACTCATACATAAAGTTTTAAAATGACTCACTGCAGAAAACCCCTTATCTATGTGACGTCTCTGCTTCCCCAGCCTTAGGTCTCAACGTGCGGTGCCTGGTGGTGTGTTGATCAGAATAGACAACAGGGAAGAAGGAGCGGGTTTTGAAGGAAACTAGGTTGTGTTTTGCACTTACTGAGTTTGAAGTGCTGTTAAGTCAACCAGGTTGAAATGTCAAATGGGAAGTTGGAAATGTGGCAGAGAAACATGGCAAGGTTAGAAATATGTATAGGCTGGGGCGCCTGGGTGGCTCAGTCGGTTGAGCGTCCGACTTCAGCCCAGGTCACCATCTCGCGGTCTGTGAGTTCGAGCCCCGCGTCAGGCTCTGGGCTGATGGCTCAGAGCCTGGAGGCTGCTTCCAATTCTGTGTCTCCCTCTCTCTCTGCCCCTCCCCCGTTCATGCTCTGTCTCTCTCTGTCTCAAGAATAAATAAACGTTAAAAAAAAAAATTAAAAAAAAAAAAAGAAATATGTATAGGAGCCAACCATGGAATAGAAGTAGATGAAGGTATAAGATTGATGAAGCTGCCAGAGGAAAGGCTGTAGGGAGAAAAGAGACCTGATTTGGTTAATTCTTCAGCATCTTAATTCTAGATTGATGGTCAAGAACATTTTGGAGTAATATTCATACACTTTAATGATCATAGCCACTGACACATGTTTTCAGGTTCAGGTCATATTCCTTAGCCATGACACCTTATTTCCTGTCTCCTTCTAGCTCCCATCCGTCTGCCAGGACAGAGGTTCCCTGTGTTTCGCTTACCCACTCCCACTTTAAAAATCTTGCCTGTGGGGTGCCTGGGTGGCTCAGTCGGTTGAGCGTCTGACTTCAGCTCAGGTCATGATCTCACGGTTCGTGGGTTCAAGCCCCGCGTTGGGCTCTGTGTTGACAGCTCAGAGCCTGGAGCCTCTTCGGATTCTGTGACTCCCTCTCTCTCTGCCCCTCCCTCACTCAAGCTCTGTCTCTGTCTCTCTCAAAAGTAAATAAACATTAAAAAAATTTTTTTTAAATCTTGCCTGTGATTCTCATCCCACCTTGTGACTGACTTGAGCAGTTGTCCACCTGTTCCCTTCTCTTCTTGCATCCTCTGCCTCTGCCACCAGTCACACCACTGAGCTTTGAGTGACCAAACACCAGATTGCCAGACTCAGACAGCTTCTGCATGGCAGTGTTTGCTTGGATTTACAACTACCACTACCCCAACCCCAACCAGACACCAGGCTCTGAAGTGCACGGGTCACTCAGTCCAGATTTCTATCTGTAACTATAAGCAAAGAGTTTTTTAATCACAGATTTCATTGAGACAAAATGAACTGGCGAATACCAGCCTCGTGATGAAAACGAAACTATGTGTGGTGAACGTGAACACACTGCGAACAATCATAGAGAAGGGTCCTGCTACTGATTCCTCTCCTCACAAAGGGAGCTGGCAAAAGCCCATAGCCAGTGTGGTAGCCAGCTTTCAAGATGGCCTCCAATGATCCTTACCTCCTGGTCTTCACACTCGTCTATTGTTTCCTTCTACACTGTAACAGTGTGAGTCTGTATGACCAACGGAACATGGCAGAGGAGGTGACATATCATTTTCACTATGAGGTTATAAAAGGTACAGAGGCTTCCATTTTAATCTCTCTCTTGAATCATTCACTCTAGGGAAAGCCATTGCCATGTTGTGAGGATACTCCGTAGAGAAACCCATGTGACGAGGAACTGAGGCCACCAGCGAATAGCCATGGGAGTGAGCCACCTTGCAAGCCGCTCCTCCAGCCCCAGTCAATGACTTGACTGCAAGCCAGAAACACCAGCTAAACTGCTATTGCATTTCTGACCTACAGAAACTGTGAGATAATAACCGTTCGCTGTTAAGCCATTAAGTTTTTTACAAGCTTATTTATTTTGAGAGTTGGGGGGTGGGGCAGAGAGAGAGAGAAAAATTCCCAGTGGGGCTCCATGCCCAGCTCAGAGCCCAAATCGGCGCTGAGTCCCATGACTGTGAGACCATGACCTGAGCCGAAACCAAGAGTCAGATACTCAACCGACTGAGCCACCCAGACACCCCAAGCCATCAAGTTCTGAGGGCAATTTGTTAAGCAGCAATAGATAATTAATATAACCAGGAATGGAGACAACTCCTGACTTATTCCTCCTCTGGAGGTCCTAGTCAACTAACTCTCCTCTCTGCCTCGCTGCTCTTGCCACAGGATGGTCTATACTGAGGTGGGAGCATCTTTGCACCAAAAAGCTCAAAATTTTTGAGCCTCAGTCCCTGGGCTTGAATGTTTCAGATGGAATCAAATGCAAATTGCTTAAAAGATTTGAAAAAAACCCAGCTATTTTAACTGGTTACCAAAGTAGATTCATGCTAACACGAGACTCTACTTTTTTTACTTATCAGGAAAGTAAGGCTTAAAAAAATATTCATACTTCATGGTGAAAAGGTGGTTCAACTTTTCTGAAATGTACTAAGGACATTAAAAACTTTTCATGCTCTTTGATGCAGAGTTGGTTATACTTCTAGAACTAGATCTTATGAAAGCAATCTGAAACGTATAGCTAAAGATGTTTCCTGAAGCATTTATAGTAGCAGAACAGTAGACACAACCTTTGTCCTGTATTAGAGGATTTGCTTTTTTTTTTTTAATTATGGTACGTCCACTTCATTTGAAATTGTGTTACTATTAAAAAGTAAGCTTATATAGTTTTTTAGTATGTGGGCCAATGTTTAAGTAGAAAGGCAGGATAGAAAATTATAAATGCAATATACTTTTGAGTCTAAAAATGTAAACATAGGGGCGTCTGGGTGGCTCCATTGGTTAAGTGTCTGACTCTTGATTTCAGGTCATGATCTCACAGTCATAAGATCATGCCCTGGCATCAGGTTCCGAGCTGGGCATGGAGACTGCTTAAGATTCTCTCTCTCCCTCTCTCTCTCTCTCTCTGCCCCTCCACCACTCATGCATGCTCATGTGCTCTCTCTCTCTCTCTCAAAAATATAAATAAGTATAAATATAAATAAATATAAATATAGATAAAAGACTGGAAATAAATGTGCTAAAATATTATCATCACCTACTGTTTGAATACTCCATCCAGGCAAGGATTTGGGATAATTATTTTCATCTTTATACTTTTAGAATTCTCACTTTAATAGGTATTAGTTTTTATGCCAAGAAAACAAAATGTTTAAAAATTGCAAATGTAGTAAAAATTGCAAAAGAAAGAAAGAAAGAAAGAAAGAAAGAAAGAAAGAAAAGAAAAGAAAAGAAAAGAAAAGAAAAGAAAAGAAGGAAGGAAGGAAGGAAGGAAGGAAGGAAGGAAGGAAGGAAGGAAATATAATCTTAAAGCCTCTAGCATTTTTCATTGCCTTTTATCCATAAGCTACAATACTTTGGGTGATGTATGAACGACTCATTGAAAACTCCTGGCCCATGCATGTTCACATTTCCTCTTCTTTCAGGTAGGGGACTAAGGGACATTCTCCAATGAGACAGTGGAATGGGAAACAAGTGTGTCATGAGACCACAAAAGTCCTTGTGGCATTCCAACGACAAAGTACCCAGGGTGAGGTGCTCTGAAGGAAGCCCTGTTAACTCAGGATTCTGTTTTCTTTATGTAAGGATGGAAGTAGGAAGATATAATGCAATTATAAAAAGTTGGTCATCGACTCTGAAAACGACTCAAATTACTGACAGCTTAAAGCAATCAACGCTAGGAAAGCCATAATTATCCCAATACTGTAAAGGTTTGGGGTTTTAAAAAAAAAAGAAAGAGTTCTTGCAATCTATGTCTTTCTGTCTGGATCTCTCTGGTTACATAACTAGAAAAGGGCCTGCACAGGAATGAATCGCAGATGGCTCTGCTCAGTGTTTGCTTTGAAGTCGGTTCAACTCGATTTATCTGGTCCGTGGTTTGAGGATGGGTGGAAGGCTCCAACAACACAACAGTGTCCGGGCCTCAAATTAGGGACAGAGCAACCATTTCCTGGGCATAGTGTGTGAGGAAAGGATTTTCCCTTTTGGGGTGCTGATCCTGATCCTGCCAGCTGTAGGAGAGGGGTGGAAGGTATTGCTTCCTTGTCTGCTGGTCCTGGAGCCTAGAGGCAGCTGAGACAGCTTCTTGCCCTGCTGTGGGAAGGCTGCGGCTCTAAGCATGAACCGGGCTTGGCCAGACTGGTCCCTTCCAACCAGGGAGAGACATCAAGACCACTCTTAGCAGGACAAGGTCGAGTGGGGCCCTGGGGTTCAGCCTCCATTGTGGGTCTCCGTAGTTACAGCTTGTTGCTCTGTTCATTTTCTCTCGGGTAGTTAATTCTATCATTTCTCTCGGCAGTTTTCTGAAGGGAATAATTGACTCAAGAAGCCGGAGTGTCAAATAATTGTGGAGGGTGACGTGAGGTGACTGTGGGAGGCAGCAAAAGTGAGAAGGCCCCATTGAGAATGGTAGACCCACTGAAGGCCAGGACCAGGAAGGCAGCAGAAGTCACCTAGTTCAGGAGCCACAGATACAGATGCCCACAGTGACAGAGTAGGTCACCTAAAAGCAGGAACTTGGCAGGTCTGATACAGCCTGGAGCAGAGGGGGGGCTATGGATTGGAGAATGCATACCCTTTCTAATAGCATACAAAACAAACAATCTTAATAAACAAATTACAGGTCAAAATAAACACAGTTGCAGGTTGGATTTGTCCCAAGGGTCAGCAACTTGATATTCTTGGGTGGTCATACCTCTTTGATGTACAGATAATAAACAGGTCTGGGGAGACAACCCATTCAGTCAGTGATGAGCTGGCCTCAGAATCCAGGTTTCCTGGCTCCCTGGCCGGTGCCCTTCTGGTTCAAATCTCTGCAGAGAAAACTGCCTTGATGGCAGGCCCACCTCCTCCACTCCCCCATAAGGGTCAGGATGGCAATTTGATAGCAAAAATGCACCCTACCAACCTCTTTCTGGAAATGGCCAGCCTCAAAAAACCCTCTGCCTCTAACATGAAACAATCTTTTTTTTTTTTTTTTAATATCTCACAGCTCACTTGCTACCCTGCAGCAAGTGAGCCAATGAAGGTCCACCACATATACCTGAAGACCAATTAGAAAGTCTCCTTGATGGTCGCCTGGGTGGCTCTGTTGCTTAAGTGTCTGACTTTGGCTCAGGTCATGATCTCACGGTCTGTGAGTTTGAGCCCCACATCGGGCTCTGTGCTGACAGCTCGGAGCCGGAAGCCTGCTTTGGATTCCGTGTCTCGCTCTCTCCCTGCCCCTCCCCTGCTCACGCTCTGTCTCTTTTTCTGTCTCAAAAATAAATAAAGATTTAAAAAAATGAAGAAAGTCCCCTTGCTTCCGAAATTCCCACCTTAAGAGAACACTTGCCAATCAGAGACTGTCTCAGTATCTCCTCTTTCTATTCTGTAAAGCAACTGTCCTTTCCTACTACCTTTCAAGCCCTGCTGAAACAAAAGTGACCTGCAGAAGGGTTCCCTTGCTGTAAGTTTATGAATCAAAACCCTGAGTTCATTTTGTCCTGGCCGTGGCTTTGCCTCTGACAGCGGTGTGTGACCGGACTGGAGCCCTCAGGGATTTTGTCCCGTATCTGTCTATTCCTGGCAGAGTAGATAAAATTGGTCCCCCATCACCAGCAAGCTTTCCAAAACAGTCCACATTCCTGGGATGCCAGCTGGCAATTTCTGCTTCCCCCTGTCCTGGAGCTGCAGAAGAGGCGCCTGAGCCCACAGCACCCTGGGAATGGCGTCAGTCCCTCGGGCTTTGCACAGAGGCTCCTATGCAAAGCTCCTCCTGGAGCCCCACCGCACCCTGGCCAGCACTACCCCCTCATAATCCTCGCCTGGGACCTGTGAGCCAGCCAGTCACATAACCTCTCTGCACTGCTGTTTTTCTTCAACTGTGAGAACAAAAATGCAGCCACTCAACATCCACTCACTAAATATTTTCTCTGGTGCTCAAGCTGAGTAAAAGCCTTAGTGATCAAGACTCCCCCCTCTCCCTCGCCTGTGAGAAACTGCTGAGGGTCACAATTACATTTATTGAGCACTTACTATTTCCCAGGCACAGAGCTAAGCACGTGATACTCTTCCTCTCACCTAATTCTCATGAAAACCCAATGAGTGAGGCATGCTTGTCTCCTTTGTGCCAGTGACGAAACTGAGACTCAGAGAAGTTTAGCGAGTTGCCCAGGATCACACAGGGGCAGAGTTAAGATTTGAACCTAGGTTTAAGCTGGATCCTTGACTGCTTTCCTATATGGCATAACAGCCTTTCTCAGGGACCCTCAGCCTCTCCCTTACCTCCACCCTATACCACGGACCACAGTTCCACGTCACTGCCTTCTTCTAAACCCAGACCAGCCTGGTATGAGGCTCTGGGGTGTGGAGAGAGAACAGAACCTTTAAGTCCTTTGTAGGTCCTAAGACATGTAACTTCTACAGGTACCACTTCAATGACAGCAACTACATTATTTTTGAGACAGAGAGAGACAGAGCATGAACGGGAGAGGGTCAGAGAGAGAGGGAGACACAGAATCTGAAGCAGCTCCAGGCTCTGAGCAGTCAGCACAGAGCCCGACGTGGGGCTCGAACTCACAGACCGCGAGATCGCGACCTGAGCTGAAGTCGGACGCTTAAACCGACTGAGCTACCTAGGCGCCCCGACAGCAACTACATTAAAATGTTTCCACAACTCATCTTAAATATAAATGCCATTAAAAACATTCTGAAGGTAATTTTATAAGTTTTCTTTTGAAATTATTTTTTTAATTTTTTTAATTTTAATGTTTATTTTTGAGAAGCAGAGAGAGAGAACACGAGTGGAGGAGGGGCAGAGAGAGGAGACACAGAAGCCGAAGCAGGCTCCGGGCTCTGAGCTGTCAGCACAGAGCCCGATGCAGGGCTCAAACCCACGGACTTCGAGATCATGACCTGAGCCGAAGTGGGAAGCTTAAACAACTGAGCCACTCAGGCGCCCTTTTTTAATTTTTACTTGGCCATTTTATTTTCTTATTTTGAAATCAATTTAAGCACTCATTCTGAAACATTTTGCTTGAAAAGCCCTAGGCACTGGGCTTATAGAGTACTTAAATGACTTAAATTTTTTTTTTTTTAATGTTTATCATTTTTGAGAGAGAGAGAGAGAGCAGGGGAGGGGTAGAGAGAGTGAGACACAGAATCCAAAACAGGCTCCAGGCTCTGAGCTATCAGCGCAGAGCACGACATGGGGCTCAAACCCACAAACCGTGAGGTCGTGACCTGAGCCAACGTTGGACGCTTAACTGACTGAGCCACCCAGGTGCCCCTGAAGTGACTTTTTAAAAATTCTTGGGTTGTGGAGAGAGTACCTCCATAGGGTTCCATGCCCCCGCCAATGCGTGAACTTTTGAGTCAATTTCCAGAAGCATTATTTTTGCCTCCTGAGCTGACGGCACTAAATCCTTTCCATGAGTGCCTTCTGGGAATTTCTGCCCGTCTACTGTTTTGGAGTTCTTTTAGCCTTTTGGTGCTGTGGGAGGGGAGTAACTGGAAACAACCATGGTTTGGGTGGTGCATCCCAAGTCCTCCGTGACTGCAGCCATGGGGCGCCCTCCTCCCCGAGGGAGGGTCAAAGACTGGCAAGGATGCATTTTGGAGACATTGACACTCCTTTATCTCTGGGATGGTGTATTCGCTGGCTATAGCAAAACACCACAGACCGGGCGGCTTACAGCACAGAAATGTACTTGTCCACAGCTCTGGAGGCTGCAGGGCAGAGATCAAGTGGCTTTCTCGAAGGGCCATGAGGGCAAGACCTGCTCCAGGTGTCTCTCCTCAGCTTGCAGACGGCTGCCCTCTTGCTGCCCTTTACCAAGTTATCCCGTTGTTCTTGCACATCCCCAGTTTCTGTCTGCTTGTCCTAATCTCCTCTTCTTACAAGAAGGACACCAGATTGGATTAGGGTCGCTCTAATGGCTTCATTTCGATCATCTCTTTGAAGACCCTATTTCCAAATATGGTCACTTTCTGAAGTACTGAAAGTTAGGATGGTAACATATGAACTTGGGTGTGAGGCACAGTTCAGCCTGTGACAGATGGGGTTTGGCTTAAAATGCCCTGATGGTGCTCAGAGGCATTCCCTCTACCTTCGCCTAGACCTCGGGAGAAGGCTCCGCCCCACTCACATCAGAGCTGGAGTGAGTTCTAGCGCTTCTGCCCTGTGTGTGCCTGTTAAGCTCTGGGCTAAATAAATGCCTTAACTCAACATCCGGTGCTGTGGTTATTATCCCCACTTTGCACATCAGAAAACAGAGAGGTTAAGCAATCTGCCCAAGATTAGTCAGCTAAAAAATGGCAGGGCTAGGACATGAAATGAAACAGGCCATGCTCTCAGCCTCTACAATATGTGGGTTTGTAAAAGCCCTTTATGGGCAAGCAATAGCGTTTCATTTGCAAAGGATTTGGTTTGCTCATGGTGTGTGTGTGTGTGTGTGTGTGTGTGTGTGTGTGTGTGTGTGTAATGGAGAGAGGTGATAAACAACTTCTTGTTTTGTGTTTTGTTTTGTTTTGTTCTGTGTAGAGTGGTTCAGAGACTTGCCCGAGAGATCACCCAGAGTCAGGCCTTTGGTTTCAAAGATGGAGGCCAGAGAGGCAATTTGGCATGATGGCCTAGCAGTAGGGAGGTAATAGGGACTGTGAGCTTGAGGTTAAGAGAAAAGGGCCCTCTGCCCAGGACTGTCTCCCAAGATCTGGAAGGGGTCGGTACAAACAGCATCCAGGCATCCAGGGTGGGTAGAGGCTGAACCCACTCACATACTCAGACCCCAAGGTGGAAGGATCAGGATGCCCAGTGCCTATGGAAATAGACACTGATTCCTGTGACTCTGGAACCCTACACGATGGTCCCTGAGGCCAAGCCTGGCATAAAGGGAAGCATCTTCAAGAAGAACCACCCTCCTTTGAATGCTGACTGACAAATGAGGATACATCCTCCTGTCTCGCAAGCCCAAGGGTTCTGACCTAAGAAGGGGAAGGGGGTGCTGGGGAGGAGACACAGAATCCTGACAACTGGTCCTGGGATTCTCCACATCCGGTCAAGTGGGTGCGTGTATAGCAGGTTTATTTTGATTTAGAGAAATAAATGTGACATTTCTTATCATTCGAGTGCCATGACGCAATTCACATTGCACATTTATTCTGGCTCCTTTCCAATTTTTCCCATCTTGTTCAAGCTGTGGGATCCCAAACTGGGTATGACAGATTAGTCAGGAGTGTGCAGAAAGGGGGTTAGAATTCACACTGACCAACCCAACTGTTTCCTGGTCTGATCACAGAAGTAGCTAATATATGAGTGTCACCTGTGTATTTAGCGGTCTCATCAAAATGTGGTCATTTCCCAAACCAGGCATTAGGCTTCTCCTAAATGGAAACCAGGGCTTTACCTCGGCTCTCTCACCCCATCTTGTAGCGGCCCAGAGCCCAACGCCTGGAGAAAGCTTCTATGTGGAAAGACAAATGTGTTTAAGATTTGAATGATCTTTGTGCACAGGCTTATTTTCTGGGTAATGACGGATCTGCCCCTACAATGGGCACTAATCCCAGCCAACTGTGATCTAACCAGGGATTTTAGGCCAGAAGCATCATAATCAGAAATTATCTGGCATCTCTCAGCAGGTGCTAGACAAGAAGTACCATGGAAGTTGCTGGCAGCTTTCTACTTATCCCTGACTTGCCAGACTCTCACCTGGCTCAGTGGAGAAAGGACTGCTTTAGAATCCAAAAGAGTTGGATTTTGGGTTATTTAACCTTGGATGAATTCCTCGAGCAAATTACTTAGCCTCTCTTAACCCTGTTTCCTGGTTTTTTAAATGGGGAAAAGAGCAATTCCTTTAAGGCATTTCTAAGAGGATTAAATGATGTCACTTATGCAAAGCCCAGTCATCATTGGCTGCCCTACCTCATCCTGCTGCCCCCCACCCCCCCCCCCGCCCCATCCATTCCTCAGGGATAAGACCAGCATCCAGAAACACTCCTGAGAAGAAAGTAAGCACTGGAAAGCATTCGTAGAGGAGAGATAACTGCCTGGAGACTCTGGACCTCACACCGAAGAAAGGGCACAAAGATTTGGGACGAGGAACGCAGCCCATTTGGGGACTGGGAATTGCGTCTGAGAGCCCCAGGCTCTGCTTACCTCCACCGGAGAGCCATCTAGGTGAAAGGCAGCTCAACAGTGCAGGCCTGCATGGGGCAGCATGGCAGGCTGGTTGAGATCATAGACCTGAGTTTAAATCCTCACTCTGCCGATTACCACCTTATGACCTTGGATATGTCACGTAACCTATCTGAGCTTACGTTATACCCTGTAAAATAAATAGTTTGAAACACTAGCACTGTGTCTGGCATCTAGTTGGCACTCAGAGGCATTTTGGTGGTTAAGAGCTTGGACTTAGGAGCCTGGCTCTTCCCCTCACTGACTTACTAACCATGGTCAAGTAACCACCCTCTCACTGCCTCAGTTTCTTTCTTCGCAAGACAGGGACAGTAATACTACCTAATACTCTTAGTTTGGGTGTCTCCAGAAGCTCTTAGACCATGATTTGAGAGCAAGGAGTTTATTTGGGAGGTGCTTCTAGGGAACACTGGTAGGGAAAGAGAGAAGTGAAACACAAAAGGAAAGGAAACTAGCAAAGGGTTACCTCTGTGGTCAGCTGGAGCTTCTTAGCACTGGGGAGATGGGAGAGTGTAGAACGTCACCCCAGATATTCCCAACCAAAGGTCAAGAAAGCTTGGGGCGCCTGGGTGGCTCAGTCAGTTAAGCGTCCGACTCTTGATTACAGCTCAGGTCATGATCTCACAATTCGTGAGCTCGAGCTCCCCGCTGACGGCATGGAGCCTGCTTGGGATTCTCTCTCTCCTTCTCTCTGCCCTCCCCCCATTTGCACTCTTTCTCCCCGTCTCTCAAGATAAATAAACAAATAAATAGGCAAGGAAGCTAGAGTGTTTATCCACCAAATGTCCATCGGTCATTGGTTGAAGGCTGTTTCTGAGGATCTTAACTCTCAGCATCCCCAGAGTCTTGCGTGTGAGTTAAGTGTGCTCCCCAAACCAGGGGAAACAAAGACTATTTAAGCAAAGAATTTCAGGTGCATGCAGCAATACTCTGCAGGATAGGGGAGAATGACAGCAGATATGGTCAGGGCATCAGCAGCATCTGCTATCCTACCTCATAGGGCTGTTACCGTGATTTAATAAAATAAACACGTAAAGTTCTTAGGACAATGCCTGGCATGGAGTAATGACTCTCCCAGATGACACGCACACTAAACAGGTTCAAATAATCTTTCACTTAAATACATTTCAAAGTACTTGCGGATATTCTTCATTGTTTCGTATTTAATGGAAGGGAATAATTAGGAAGAGATAATTAAGTTCAAAAATATTTATGCACCATCCACCATGCCTGTGTTCCCATAATAATCAATAGAAATAAAGACATTAGACATCTGAGGCAAGGCTTTACTCCTATCACTTCTTCCTAAGCATATCCTTTTGCTTGTTATCCTTTAAAAAATGTTTTCTTTATTTCTGACCTCTTCCTGACTTCATTTTCAGTTTGCATGCGGGGTTGTTGGTAATCTTTGAACAACCATGGAGTATATGAATTGCCAAAATCATGGAGACAGGCAAATCCCACTTTTCAATTCGATGAATAAAGATGTCAAAGAAAAAATGGTGACAAAGAGCTCTCAGCAAGCCTACTCACCAGCAGGAAAGATTCACACTCTTCTCCCATATTATTAACCTAGTCCTTCATCGTTAAATATGAACAGACCATCAAGAACCAACAGATCTTTGGGAGAAAAAAAGTCTATGGCACAAAAGAGGAACAAGAGGAGCAAATAGAATAATCTACACAGAGGGAACAGACAAAATGCAGGAAATAACAGGACGTCTACAACTGCATATTCATATGTTTAGAGAAACTTGAGAAGTCATTGTGAGCACAAAACAAGAACAAGTTGCTATAAAAAAGGAAGGAAAATAATGAACAGTAACAAGAGTGCTTGGATATTAAAAGATACTTAGATGCAAATCTAGCAAAGCATGTGCAGGACTTGCAGGCTGAAACGCAGAGTGCTCTATGAAGCATAAATTTAAGGAGTCTCGGGCATCACTATCACTATGCTATTGTAGAAAGAACTTAGACCTGAGATGGAAACTTGGTGTGTCTAGAGCTGTGAGATTTTGGCAAATTCATCTCAAATATCTACCACAGATGCATTTTTGTCATGGCTGAGTTGAAGCTGTTGCCAGATAATTCTAACATCTCTGTCATCTCAGTGTTGGCGTCTTTTGCTTGTCTTTCTTCATTCAGTCTGAGATCTTCCTGGCTCTTGTATGCCAAATGATTTTCAATGGAAACTTGGATGTTTTTGTATTATATTATGAGATTGGGTCTCATTTATACCTTCTGCTCTATCTACCCCTGCCTCCCACCCCGCCTTTTTAAACACTATTCCAGCAGGTAAAGGAGGTGAGGGTACATCGCCCTGTTACTTACAGATGGAGGTAGGAGTCCAGGTTTCCTCATGTGGACTCTAGTGACATGGGGAAGGGCCTCTTCTTCACTGCTGTGTGGGAATGGGGATTCTGGGTCCCCATGTGGTCTCTACAAACACTGAAGTGGGGGTGACCACGTTGTCTGTAGCAATTGTGAAGGTCCTGACTCTCTACTCTCTACTAGGCCTCCTCTGACCCCACCCCAGTGGGAAGGAGGGGGGGATGTCTCATTACTGCCAGATGGGGTAAAAGTCCAAGCTCCCCATGTGGTCTCCACTGACACCGCAGGGGTGGAGATTAAAGTCCTAGCTCCCTATTTGGCCTCCTCTGACTCCATCCAAGAGGGTTCGGGGGATGCCTCAATACAGCCTTGTAAGAGTGGGAGTGTAGGCCTTTGGGTAGGGTAGGGCCCCGGTTTTTTCTGTGTTGTTTGGCTAGAGTCGGGTGGTTACTATCCAAGTTTTCTCTTTTGCAAGGCTGTACCTTTCCTGGTCCTTTGGCTAGACAGAGCAGGAGTTTGTTGGGGTCTTTTATGTCCGCACCCATTGGCATTTCTTTGGTGCCCCAAGTCTAGGATGTATAAGGGAATAAGAAAACTGAGCTAACTCACTTCTGTGTCATTCCTGGGTCCTCGTGTCCCTAGCTGGTCTGCCTTTTCTCCTCCACCTTTCATAGTCTCTGTGTGCTCGTTTCATATAGAATGCCAGGGTTTTCGTTGCATTTAGTATCAGGAACAGGAAAAAATGCACCTGTTCTATCTTTCCTGATATCCAAGTCATTCAGTTTTCATTTTAAAGTAACTAGTATAATTAAGAGTTTCATTTCAAGGGTACCTGGATGGCTTAGTTGGCTAAGTGTCTGACTTTGGCTTAGGTCATGATCTCGCGGTTCATGAATTCGAACCCTGGGTCGGGCTCCAGGCTGACAGCTCAGAGCCTGGAGCCTGCTTTGGATTCTGTGTCTCTCTCTGTCTTCGCTCTGCCCCTCCCATGCTTGCGCTCTGGCTCTCTCTCTCTCTCTCTCAAAAATAAATAAACATTAAAATTTTTTAAATAAAAAAAAAAGAATTTCAAGGCTTGGAAAATCCAACTGCTAAGAAATAGTCATGACTTTATGAGAACCCATAAAACTGGTGTTTGGGGGCCAAAACTAACTTTTCTAACAGAGAGAGACTCTATGTAAGTTTTCACCCAATGTTATTGTTTTGTTTGGGGGACCACTTTTGACCTGTGATAGATATGACATGTCATAAAAAAAATATTAAAAGGGCCGGGTCGTCACTGTGCTTTAGACGATCTGATGATATAAGTAAAGGAGGTTTTATTATATTTTGGAGTACTTTGAGGTTTTAGGATTCTATTGCCTGGATGCTTCGAGTCAGAAGGTAGGTTATTCTAGGCCAGGCACACTCCATCTGAGTGGTCTGCTTCATATCCCCAATCAATTAGGTCATTGACATGTGTGCGTGTCAGGAATAAACACTGCCAGTCTCCAAGAGTGGGGGGATAAAGTTCCCTAGGTCACCCTGACATGGAACGGCTTCCATCTGGCTTGGGTTAGAGACAAACAGCTGACTAGATAGCTTAATGAACCCCCAAGATAGTTCCATAAAGAGAAAGTGATGATCAGGAGGTTCAGTTTCCATTCTGGGATTCCCACAAATACTTGAGAAAAGATCCAATTGCTTTCTGAAGGTTGCAAAAATTAAACCGTCTCTGTTGGAAAGGCCCCTCCCCACCTTAAAAAAAAAAAAAAAAAGCCCTCCAGGACTGCCGGGGTGAAACTCAGACTCGGATGATGACGACGAAGAAATCTCACTGCTCCAGTCAATATTTTGCTGGTGCTGTTCTGGTCCAAGGGCCCTGTGTACTTGAGCAACGGGTGTGAGTCCTGGGACAGGGGAAAGGGAAGGAAAATGAAAAAGCAACCCAAAGTGCGTTCCGCCAGAGTTGACAGCAACTCTCCTTGACACACATCGATTTTCCTCCCCAAACAGTCCTGACAGAGCGTTTTAGCATCAACTAGATATTCCCAGAGAGTGCTTATAACCCTTTAGAGATCATTGTTTTCTTATGTCAATACGCATATTACCGGCAAAGACCTCACTTGCTCAGAAGAAAATGAAGTGCTGTTCACCCTCTGAGCAGCTGGCTCCGATTTTATTTCATAAGGCGCTAGTTTCCAAATCTTATGAAATGCTGCATCTTGGCAATGCAGGAAAATATCGGTGTGTGGATTCTCAGTTCCCATACACCTACCCAATGGCACAAACAATGGGTTTAAAGATATGCACACCAAGTGGGCCAAGTGGGTAGTCTTGGTAGCAAGATCCTTTCCTAACAAGTAGCTCCCTGGCCAGGATCAAGCAGTCCAAGCAAATGCAAACACTGACATTCCAAGATTCAAAGGGCAGCCCCTTCAGCAGTCTTCCTATCCTTGCCAAACAGGTCTCTAGTAACGGGACAGGACCACATCCAGAGGATATGTGCAACACTTGACTTTATGTTTTGCTATACCTTCTTCAAAGGGAGGCCAGTGTTCTTCAAGTTTCTGATGAGAGCGTAAAAACACTACAGGAGGGGCGCCTGGGTGGCTCAGTCGGTTAAGCCTCCGACTTCGGCTCGGGTCATGATCTCGAGGTCCGTGAGTTCAAGCCCCGCGTCGGGCTCTGTGCTGACAGCTCAGAGCCTGGAGCCTGTTTCAGATTCTGTGTCTCCCTCTCTCTGACCCTCCCCCGTTCATGCTCTGTCTCTCTCTGTCTCAAAAATAAATAAATGTTAAAAAAAAAAAAATTAAAAAAAAAAAAACACTACAGGATGTAAAATAACACGCTTTCTACTCTCAAAGAGCGGACTCCCAATGTGAGCGATGATACAAGGAAGGAGCATCCAATAAGACTTAGAGGAAGAGAACAGTCGATGGGCAAACACAACAGCATGTGCCGTTTTTGTATTTTAATTTTTTTTAATGTTTGTTTATTTTTGAGAGAGAGAGAGAGAGAGAGCACGAGCCGGGGAGAGGCAGAGAGAGCAAAGGAGACACAGAATCTGAAGCAGGCTCCTGGCTCCAAGCTGTCAGCACAGAGCCCGAGGCGGGGCTGGAACTCGGGAACGGCAAGATCGTGACCTGAGCCGAAGTCAGATGCTCACCAGACTGAGCCACCCAGGCACCCCCTGTGTGTGCCGTTTTTATAGCAAGGTGCCGGTAAGTGTGTAGAAGGAGGCAAAAATGAGCCAGAAGGCAATCTATGCACAGTGAACCAGATCTCCACGCCCTCACACACATGATAACTGAATATTCCCTCCATGGCCTACAGCATTTACCACTTGCCAAGGGAGAGAAGGTGGAGTGGTGGGTAAAGCACAGCTCTAGAGGCAGGCAGACTGCTTTTGAATCCCAATTCATTACTTCCTAGCTATGGGAAATAGCGCTGGTTGCCTAATTTCAGAACCTCCATGTTCTTATCTATAATATAGGTATACATGCATCCATGTAGCATTTATTCGATGCTTATTGCGTGTCAAGGATTGCACTAGATCCCGTGTAATACAGAAATGAATAATACTTCTTGTGTGTTCTGATTTAAATGAAATAATATACAGAAATGCTTAGGCACTATTATTTCCTTTCTCTTTCTTAATCCTTTAAGGGATGTAGAAGTAGTTTATTCCCAAATAATCACTTGTTCATTAAAAGATAAATTACAGAGATATCTACCTCTAATACACAAAGAGCTACAATCCATGGACTTCTCTTGGGGAAATTTGGCATCTCAAATGTCAGGACCTGTCACCAGGGCTTGAAATGAAAGGATGGCGGGAACTCTAAAGGCTTCCCATCATCCACCTGCCCTGACCACTCCCAACTCTGAATCTAACTGTGGTTTGGCAGCGGGGATAGAGTACAGAAAGTGGAGGAGGTGTTGGGTCACTTCCCTGAGCTATTAAGTAGCCATGTGATGGAAAGTAAGTCATTTAAGCCAAAAGTAACAGCAGCCATCACCTACTGAATGCCTCAAAAGCGCTCCCACTAGACTACAAACTCCTTGAGATAAGGACTTACTTATTTGTGTCCCTCCTTCAGTGACTACCAAAGTACAAATAGCTGGCACTCGAACCACATTTGCTGAACGTCAATTGGGATCATTTTGCCTTGGCCATGTTGTAGGGTTTTTATGAAGATCAAATAAGGCCATTCCTGTAAAAACTCTTTGAGGTTGTAAAATACCATGCAGATGTAAGGAATTAATATCTGCCTGTTTCGGGTCTGAGAAGGAAGTAGCAAAAAGGGAGGAGAAATGGAAGGATGAAAGGGAGCTGGGGGTGGGGCGCTTGGATTTGAAAGCAATCCGAAGCCGCTCTGAGCTGGAGGTTTCAATTGCTTCAAGAATAAGGGCTGTGGGGCGCCTGGGTGGCGCAGTCGGTTAAGCGTCCGACTTCAGCCAGGTCACGATCTCGCGGTCTGGGAGTTCGAGCCCCGCGTCGGGCTCTGGGCTGATGGCTCAGAGCCTGGAGCCTGCTTCCGATTCTGTGTCTCCCTCTCTCTCTGCCCCTCCCCCGTTCATGCTCTGTCTCTCTCTGTCCCAAAAATAAATAAACGTTGAAAAAAAAAATTAAAAAAAAAAAAAAAAGAATAAGGGCTGATTCCCACACAGCCTGACTGTCTTTCAGTGGCTATGGCTGAAGACCTGCTCAAAGATACTGGTCTATCCTATGACCAGTTTCGGGGTATTGGGAAAAGGAATTACGACAGTCATATAATATGATGGAATACCACATTTCAAAGGTCATGCTTCAGGGATACTGTGAATGACATAAGGAGATGATTAAGAACAAATTAAATCTTTTAAAAAATAAGGCAATTAGAATCTTAATTTTAATAAAAACAAATGAATAGATAAAAGCCTATGGAAGCAAGGAAAAAACACTAAAAGGACGTATACCAAAGTTAACAGTAATACATTATTACAAATAGTCATAATAATTATAAAGAATCTTCTTGTCTTATTTATACTTGTATATGTTCCACATAACCTTCAATAAACTCGTATGGCTTTTATAATTGGAAATACATCTGTGCATGTATACATGGATATTCTCTTCTTTGTTGGTTCTTGCATCCCTTTCAGGAACTGACTTAGATCCAAATCAGTTGTTCCAGAAACCAAATCGTCAGGAACTGAATCAGACGTTCCATCCAAGTCCCAGTTGGCAAAAATGAAACCCATAACTCAGCTTCTTGATTTTGTCAGCTGCAGGCTAGATTGGACTTGCTCCCCTTTCCCCTGGAAGTCGGATGCCTGGGTTCTAGTCACAGGTCTCTCCAAACAGCTGTGCATCCTTAGGTATATCACTGCCCATCTCTGGGCTCCCCTCCTCCTCCGTCAAATGAAGAAGTTGGACTCTGGGGATCTGGTGATCTGGGACCACCTGGACAGTTTTTATACCATTTACCACCTTTTCCTAGCTTTTCCTCTATGCATATGTGTTCCATTTCACTCCCCCTAACAGTTCTTCCCCAGGAAAAGAAGCAAAGCGCAGAAGAGGCTTGTTGAGTGTTTCTTGACACCTGCCATTGCAGGTTGGAAGACCTGGTTGGCTAGAGCTTGTTGGGCAGGTCAATAAGCAGGAGCCGGCCCTGCTCCCACTCTCGCCCCACAGTCAGAGCCCTGGCATCAGAATGGCAACCCACATTTGGCTCACGTGGGACACACTGTTAGTCAGAGAAAGGCGAGCATGAATACAAAAGGCCTCTCGTCTATGAGCCAGCAATAGCACTGCTAGGAATCTACCCAAAGGATACAGGAGTAATGATGCATAGGGGCACTTGCACCCCAATGTTTATAGCAGCACTTCCAACAATAGCCAAATTATGGAAAGAGCCCAAATGTCCATCAACTGACGAATGGATAAAGAAGATGTGGTTTATGTATACAATGGAATACTACTTGGCAATGAGAAAGAATGAAGCCTGGCCATTTGCAGCAACGTGGATGGAACTGGAGGGTGTTATGCTAAGTGAAATAAGTCAGAAGAGAGAGACAGCTACCATATGTTTTCACTCATATGTGGATCCTGAGAAACTGAACAGAAGACCATGGGGGAGGGGAAGGGAGAGAAAGAAAAAAAGTTACAGAGAGGGAGGGAGGCAAATCATAAGAGACTTAAGGACTGAGAACAAACTAAGGGTAGATGGGGGCTGGGGGAGTGGGCAAAGTGGGTGATGGGCAGGGAAGAGGGCACCCAGTTGGGATGAGCACTGGGTGTTATATGGAAACCAATTAGACCATAAATTATATTTAAAAAACAAAACAAAACAACAAGGCCTCTCCTCCAAGAGGCCTCTCTTTCCTCCAAGCATGTTTGAGTGTCTGCTTTTGGGTCTGTGTCTGTCTGCTGTCTGTAGTTGGCAGAGCTGGTCTTGGGGAAGGCCTAGCACTTGTGACCAAAAGGTCAGTCTCCTTCCTGCTCCAGGCTAGAAGCAGCACAAATTGTTCTGATCAAGGAGCAATAACATGGCATGACCCCAGAGCCCCCCGCCCCTCCCCCCAGCAGCCTGAGCGGGGCACCCAGTCCTCCTCTGCCTCCATCGTCATGGCCTGTGGCCACTCTGCCTCGACAGCCTCATGCCTCACATCTCCCAGCTCTGGCCTCCTTTCAAAGGCCCTTTATTAAACCACCAACTATTTGCTGTCGAGACATTTAGGATGAAATCATTGTGTTAAACAAATAAACGTAGCTTCGTCCAGATTTCTGCTCTGGGGGCAGAGTAGGAAAATAATTTCTGTCTGCTCGCCACAAAAGCGGCTGGAAAGGCCCAAAGAAAAATATTATTTTTACTCCATTGTGTGAAATATTGTCCTGGGGATCTGACGCACTGAGCGTTTGAAGAGTTTGCGCTGGCAGGTTTCAAGGGTCCCCTGGGTCGGCCCCCTGGGATTGTTTTCTGCATTAATAAACTTAGCATGATGTGTGTTAAAAGGAATATTCTGTTTGCTTTGTAAATAAGGGATGTCAAACAAGAAGCAGAAGCCTTACAGACATTAGGTGATGTGTTCTCAGAGCAGGGAGAGGAAGGCAGGGAGGGAGAGGCACCCTGGAAAAAAATGGGCATTACTGGGGCTCCCTGAACTGGGCTGAGGCCATGTTGGGAAAACAAATCAGCCTGTTTGAGTCCAAACCGGGCCATTTCCTCACTGATCCTGGTGGGAAAGCTGCACACTTTGCCCTGAACCAGCAGGATACAGGCTTGGGAAGGAAAGTTCTCAAGTGTCTGTCAGCTGTGTGGTGGAGGGGAGATGATGGCGCCTGGCAGAGGCCCTCCCCCAACCCACACCCACCCCCACCCCTCGTAGAGAAGTTTCTTGGCTTGTCAGGATCTCCCAGAGCTGGCGGGCAGGAGGGGGCGGAGGTTAAAGCCATATCTTTGGGGATGATGATCTGACTATCGCTCCCTCTATCTCTCTCATATGCCTTTCTCAGATGTCACTGCAGCCCCTGAACTAGTTCCCCTGTCAGATTCCTGACAGGCCCTCAGGGATGCTGACATCGTGGGAGACACATCACCCTCGCCCTGTGATCCCTGCCTCTGTGGGGAACCTGAAGGAGGCCGGGCAGGATGTACCGTCTCTGGCTCAAGTATTTGCTATTTTCACAGGTGCCGCCCCCTGGCCCCACAGCCCCCTCCGTTGTCCAATGCAATGTTATTGAAGGCTCCCCAGACCTCCCAGGCGTTTTCATTTCCACCCGCTGCCCTGCTGGCCTCTTCTCTCTCTCCCTAAGTTCTCCATCTCCCTCAGCTGTGCAGGGAGGACTCCCTTGAAGCGCATTTCTATTCTGGAAAGTCCTGATTCTCTCCTGCTTGGAAGTTCACGCCGATTCTTGAGACTTTGGAGGAAGACGAGGGCAGACGATGCAGAGATCTGTTCTGTGAGAATCACAGACTCAGAGCCCTAAGGGTGCAGACACAGACACGAAGGGGGCTGGACCCCCGGAATGAAGAGCTTTCACCGTTGCGGTTTTCCGAGCCCACCCCCAAGCCGTTCTACTGGAGTTACTTTGGGGTAAGGCTCAAACCTCGAAACGTTTCTAAGGTTTGGCGAGTCCGATGGAGGAGATTCCAGGGCAACAACTAAGCCACACAGTGGTCTCACCCACACGCTTACTTCATGCAAGAGTAACTCGTGTGTCTGCGGTCCCTGTATTAGTTTCCTGTGGCTGCTGTAACTAACGCCGCGAGCTGGTGACTTAAACAACACAAATTTATTCTCCCAGATTTTGGCAAGAAGTTCAAAATCAAGGTGATGGCAAGGCTATGCTCCCTCTGCAAGCTGCAGGAAGGCTCCTTCCCTGCGCCTTCCAGCTTCTGGTGGCTGTTAGCATTTCTTGACGGTGGCTGCCTCTCTCTCTGCCCTGTCTTCCCATGGTCTCCTCCCCTGTGAGGCTCTCTGTGTTCTCCTCTGCCATCTGTCTTTCCTCCTTTTGTGTCTTTCTTACAAGGACATTCGTGATGGCATGTAGGTCCCATCCGGATACACCAAGGTAAGTTCCTCCTCTCAAAATCACTAATCACATCTTTTCCTATATAAGGTAATATCCATTCTTCTACTATATAAGGTAATTTTCGCAGGTTATGAGGATTAGGACATGACATACCTTTTGCAGGGGGCCGCCATTCAGCCCACTACAGCCCCTCGGTCAATGGCAGAGTCAAGACCAGAACCTGGGTCTAGAACATGTTTACTACTACATCAAGCCCCTGGGCCACACACAACCCTTTGAAGCAGCCTAGTGTAGAACTTACGTTCAGAATTTAAAGCAACAGACCTGAGTTTGAAACCTCAGCATTTACTTAGTTTACTACTGTCTTCAAGTCTGTAAACTGGGGATACTTGTATAGCCTTGTATGAAGGATTAAATAATAGAATTTGTATAAAGCACTTGGCAGGATCAGGCACATGGTAAAGGCTTAATGTTAGTTATCAATAGTATTTTTGTTCTGGCAGGGGTTAAATATTTTATCATTAAAAGTTATAAGAGGGAGAAAATATTTGCAAATCACATATCTAACAAGGGAGTAGTATCCAGGATATATAGGGAACTCCTAAAATTCAACAATACAAGTAAACAACCTAATTCAAAAACAGGCCAAGGACATGAATAGACTTTTCTCCAAAGAAGATATATACAGACGGCCAAGAAGCACATGAAAAGATGCTCAACACCATTAATCATTAGGGAAATGCTAAACAAAACTACAAGATACTACCTCATACCCACTGGGATAGCCACTATCAAAACAACAGAAAATAACAAATGTTGACAAGGATGTGGAGAAACTGGAACACTTGCACGTGGTGAGGCCGCTGTGGAAAACAGTCTGGTGTTTCCTCAAATAATTAAAAATGGAACTACCATAGGATCCAGCAATCCCACGTCTGGGTATATACCCAAAAGAATTTAAAGCAGGGTCTCAAATCAATATTTGTAAATTCATGTTCGTAGCAGCATTATGAACAATGACCAAGCCATGGAAGGAACCCAAGTGCCCATCAGTGGGTAATGGACAAGCAAAATGTGGTATCTACATACAGTGGAATATTATTCAGCCTTAAAAAGGAAGGAATTCTGACATTTGCTACAGCATGGATGACCCTTGAGGACATTATGCTGAAATAAGCCCGTCACAAAGAAATACACACTATATGATTCCATTTATATGAAGTACGGAGAACAGTCAAATCCATAGGGATAGAAAGTAGAATGGTAGCTGCTAGGGGCTGGGGGAGAGAGGAATGGGGAATTATTGTTTAATGGGTATGTAGAGAGTTTCAGTTTTGCAAAAGGAAAAAAGTGCTGGCGATGGATGGTGATGATGGTTGCACAACAATGGGGGGAAGAAAACAAACTACAAATGCAACAAGTATATTGCTAATGCAACGTTAGCAACCTATGAACTTGACTGAGATTGAACAAGGAAGGTAAAGGTCCCAGAAGCCCCACCTGGGAGGTAGGGGGAGATGAGCCACACCGCGAAAGTTCCTCTCTCTGGCTTCATAGCTAAGTGGCCTCCAAGGAGCTGGGCTGCCAGCTGCACAGCATCCCTGTGACCCTCAGCAGTAGCCACACCAGCCTACTGTTCTCCCACCGCTAGCCTGCTTTAGGACCATCCACCTGGCTGAGGAGGATGAGCCGAAGAAAGGCAGAGAGACCTGAATGGTACCCTGAGAACTGTCAGAAATGAGAGGTTGTATCATCCGAGAGCTAGGAGCTAGGACACTGAAGGATTTCACGTCACTTTTGAAAACCTCTGTCCCATGGCCAGTATTAAAGGGAGAGTTCCTTGTGGCCAGAGTTCAGAACAAATCTCTCAGCATCATGGGGTTGTGACCTTCCCCATCGTGTGGCCGTTGTTGGCAGTCAGCATGATCATACTGAAAGATCTATGTTAAAAGGTGACCTACTCATGTCCTTGTCTCCCCCTCTGACACTTCCACTATGCAGCCCCCACTCCCAAACGCACACATACTGCCAATGAGCCCCCCAGTGAAGCCCCAGCAATTCATCTGAAAATACTCTCGGCTATTTGCTTCTGTTGCAGCTCTCATTATGGACAGAGGTCTCCAACTTACCCACCCATAGCCCAGAGAGAATTGGAAAACTGCAGAATGCTGTGCAACACCCTGACTGAACATGCAGCTTCCCTGAGACAGACGAGGTATGAGCAGGCCACCCAAGTACTTCACATCCGGGGACCAACTCCCGTGACCTGGTGGTCTGCCCTATGGTCAGAATAAACCAGGCAAGGAGGTAAAAGCAGCTTTAGAAGGCTCAGGAATCTTCCTGCAACTGTCTCCCACGGTTTTCTTTTCCTAATCTTGCTCCATGAGCAGCGGGTTACCAGAAATCCAATCTGGCTCTGGAGGAAAGTTCAAGATGGTAAGATAGGGGAGAAGCCTGAGTGTTAGGATCACTCCACCTACCTTCACAGCTAGAGAAAGCCAGGCTGGTTTCAGCCTCTTTCCCAAGCTTCATACCAGAAGGCAGCCCACACCAAAACCCACGCCCAGAGAAAGCTTGTCCTGTGCACATAGTATATAATCAAAACAGAGTAAAAACATTCTCCCTCTAGGATGTTGAGTATAGGTCCACTTTCCACTTCTTTTCCCTTCTCTCTTTAACTGGTTGTCTTTTCATATAAATTTCAAAGCTGTAGCCAAACAAGCTTTAACACCATACCAGTAAGGGCTCTTAAAGATATTGTGGGAAAAAGAGACCAAGACTCAATAATTGCCATGCTCTATCATATCATCTTCATGCAGCTACCTTTAATGATGCCTCTGGCTGTTCTCTGCATTGCGGTCTCTGCCTACAGGCTAACCAAAGCCTGGCCACCGCAGGAGTAATGACAGCTTAAAGTAGCTTGAGCTTTGGATGTAATCAGAATCATGATGTGGTGACAGTGTTTCCAAGCTTGTTCAAAATAATGCTAGAGCACCATTCGGTATCTTAAAACTGCCGCAACCTTCCCTGGGGATCTTGCCTTCAGCGCACCCTGGAGGACGGGAGTTTTAGTCATAAAGTATTCAGGGGCGAAGTGGTCCCAGCACCAAGACACGGGTTAAACTGGACCAGTTCTAAGAAGCCTTTCAACTAAATACCTGGGGGCGTATGGAACTTCAGTTTAAATGGAGGGAAGGCTAGGGGTCACACTCAAGCAGCCTCCGCCAGGGAAGGAGACACCCAAGGGATGACCAGATCTCAGGGCTCAAGATTTCCTGTTTGCAGAGAGCAGAACTTTTTTTTCTTCTCTATCTATCTAGCTTTATTTTTTTTATTAAGCAGGGTCATAAATTACGCATAACAAAATTCACCCTTTTAATTGTACAGTTTTGAATGTTTTGACAAGCACACCAATTAGGTAACCACTACAATCAAGATATTAATCAGCTCAATCATTCCGCCCACACATATCTAACATTCTCCCATACCATTTTGTGGTTGGTCTTACTCTGCTTGGGCTGCTATAACAAAATACCAGAGACTGGGTGGCTTATAAACAACAAACACTTGTTTCTCCCAGTTCTGAAGTCTGAGAAGTCTGAGATCATGGCACTGGCAGATGTGGTATCTGGTGAGGGCTTCCTGTTTCATAGATGGCCATGCTTTCACTGTGTTCTCATATGGTAGAAAAGGGCAAGGTAGCTTTCTCAGGCTGTGTTTTTTTTTTTTTTCATAGGTAAACTCTACCCCCAACGTGGCGCTCAAACTTATGACTCCAAGATCAAGAGTCACATGATCTACCAACTGAGACAGCCAGGTGCCCCTCAGGCTGCTTTTATAAGGTCACAGTCCCATTCATCACGGCTCCACCCTTATGATGAAATCACCTCCCAGAGGCCCACCTCCAAATACCATCACCTTGGGAGTTAGGTTTCAACATATGAATTGTGGGGAGTCATAGACATTCAGACCATAGCAGTAGTCAACCTCTTTTCCCACCTCCAGGCCCTGGCAACCACTGCCTTTTCTGGTACATCATATGAATAAAATCATACACGATGCCGTCTTTTGAGTCTGGCTCCTTTCGCTTAACATAAGCATTGAAATTCACCCACGTTATTGGAGGACGCCTGGGTGGCTCAGTGGGCTGAGTGTCGACTCTTGATTTTGGCTCAGGTCATGATCTCATGCTTCATGTTTTTAAGCCCTGAGTTGGGCTCCACGCTGACTCCCATTTTCTGTCTCCCATTCTCTGTCTCCCATTTTCTCTGCCCCTCCCTCATTCGCTCTCTCTCTTTCAAAAATAAATAAATAAACTTAAAAAAAAAAAAAAAGAAATTCACCCACATTATTGGCAGTATCAGTAATGTGTTATTTTTAATTTTTGAAAATAATTTTAATTATGGAATTATTTGTATTATTTGTGTGTTTATTTTTTCACCAGTTGAAGGACATTTTTTTCCCCTAGGTTTTGGTGATCACGAATAAAGCCACTATAAAAATTCATATACAGGTTTTGGCATGGACACAGATTTTCACTTCACTTGGGTAAGTATGTGAGAGTGAGGTTACTGCATCATTTGGTAAAAGTATATTGAACTTTAACTGAGGGGCTTTGAATTGAATTGAATTGAATTGAATTGAATTGAATTGAATTTGAACTGAATTCAAAACTGCCACAGGGCTTCCCAAAGCAACTGTTCCCATTTTGCATTCCCATCAAAAATGGGTCAGAGATCCATTTACTATACATGTTCGGCAGCACTCAGTGTTGTTACTTATACTTTCTTTTAAACATACAACAATCCTATTCTTTACCAAAGGAAGGCGAGCCAGCAAGAATGTGTGACTTATCCAGCTGACCAAATAGCCAGGCTAGAATTTGAACTCAGAACCGTAAACAGTTCTAAACTAGGGGTAGCCCAGTATTTTAACTTGCTTTAATCTCATCTCCTACATAGCTCCATGATAGTCAAATAACTCAATAAGAAAAAAAAATAGCTCAATTAAAAAATGAGCATGGAATTTGAATAGACATTTCTTCAAAGAAGGTATACAAATGACCAATGAGCCCTTGGAAAGATGCTCAACATTGTTAACCATCAGAGATGCAAGCTGAAACTACAAGGAGGTATCATATCATATTAGCCAGGATGGCTATAAAAATTTTTTAAAAAACATAGAAACTAACAAGTGTTGGTAAAGAAATAGAGAAATTGTAACCTTCATGCATTGCTGATGGGAATGTAAAATGGTGCGGTCACTTTGGAAAACAATATGGAAGCCCCTCAAAAAGTTAAACACAGTTACTCTATAACTGAGTAATACCCACTCCTAGCTATATCCCCAAAAGAACTGAAACCAGATCTTCACACAAAAACTTGTACACGAAAGTTCATAGCAGCACTATTCATAATAGCCAAGAAGTGGAAACAACCCAAGTGTTCCTCAACAGATGAGTGGATAAACAAAATGTGGTATACTCGTGCAAGAAAATATTGTTCTGCCACGAAAAGGAATGAAGTTCTGATACATACTACATGAGTGAACCTTGAGAACAGTATGCTAATACATCTCAATAAAGCTGTTATTAAGAAAAAAAGTGTCTATGTGTCAATATCCCAACTTGAGGAAAAGCATGGGGAGAAGAACCAAACTAGGGGATGAAAGACTCAACTTCACCCCTTATTTGCTCTATGACCTTGTAAAAAATCCCCTTAACCCATTTGACGCTTGGTTTCCTCATTTGAAATATAGGGAAAATGAATCCCCCTTGAAGTGTTTTCTGTCAGAGAAGACACTGTCTGTAAACCTACAGGTTGCTATTTCATTGTTAGCTGTAACATGAAGGTCTTGAATTTTTCTCTGAAATGGTAATTCTCGTTCTGTAAGATTTGAGCTGCTTAAGAGTAGCCGAGTCAGTTTTGTAGATTCTGTTCTTTGCCACTGGCCCTCAGTGCTTAACAGTGTCTAGTAAATACTCCATAAACTTACTCACTCGTTGAGCAGCGGTTATAGGCCTGGGTTATAAACATAAACAAGACTTAACTGTCCCTTCAGGAAGGTCAGTCAATTGGAGGAGGGGTAGGAGACCAGATATCTGAATTTATAACTATAAAGCAGGTACATGTAATCGTAGTAAGATGAGCAGGTGATCATGTGTGCACATCCAACCTTTCCAACATACGTCTCCTGGAAATAAAAGTTGAGGACTTTGATGGATTGGGGAATCTGTGTCTCTCGCCGTTGAATCCCGCATACTTCCAACAGAAGGAAAGGGTTGAACAGGGTTCAAAAGGATTTCTAAAAATGTATGATGTTAGCTACTTAAGGAAATAAAAACATCACTAACATATGATTGCTAGTAGAATGGGAACTTGAAAAATATCATATTTCCGCAGCGAGGGGCCATTCTTAGCTCACCCGCTTTCCTGGTAACCTCTCGATTATTTTGTCTTAAAAACCCTAATAAAAACATCATGTAATTCCTTCCAATAGTGGGTTCAAAGCAAAGCAATGGAGTGGATCAGCTATGTATTTTCTCAGTTATTCATAGGGCTAAAGCCCCACGAGGGAGGCATTAGATGGACCTACTTCTATTAGGTCATATGTTGTTTATAATGAGTTTCTGAAAATCCAGTTGTCTTTTCTCAGGACCCCAGGATGTTATGACCAAAAACATACATTTCAGAACCTCTCCACCTCCCGAGCCCTGCTCAAAAGGAGCCTTGCTGTATCTTTGGAGTCTCGATATTGAAATATTTCCGTTGATGAGTACTTGGCATAGCAGGTTTCAAAACCTTGGTATTCGGAATCGCTTGCTAATGTTTTCTTAAATTACATCCTCTTGTGGGTCCATCAAATCCTGTAGTTATTACAAATAAATAAATGGAGTTTCTCTTCATGATGTAAACCAGCTTTCAATGAAGTCATCGAGGGGAAGTTTGGTTTGGATGAGAGCATCGCCTACCCAGGGCAAGCGCTGCTTTCCGCTTGCTGGGGGCTGGAGGCGCTGGTCAGCAGCTGCTCTCAGGCGACCGAGTACAGCAAACTCCTGCTGTTTCATTTCTTGTTGTAACTTCCAGCAGGAAATTCCGCATTTTCAAATGCTCCTTTTCCCAAAAGTCCTGTGTGTGTGGTGACCATGGCCCAGCCACCCTGGAGCTGCTTGAAGACAGACGGTGTATTGGTGCTCACTCCCCACATCCCCACCCCAATGGGGACCATGCTGGAGGCCCTCGGGCAATCCTACAGCGTGTAGGTGCCCCCAAAGCTGACGTGTCTTGCCCTAAGCCACAAGGCCCCGGTCTTCCCCAAGCACAATGGGAAATCCATTATTGAGGATGAAAGGGAGGTGGGATGAGAAGGTTGACTCCCAGGAGAGCAGCAGAGACTCTCGGGGCTCATCCTGGGTACACTTCTGGGACACCACCTGGGAGGTAGACATTCTTGTGGACCCACCTCATGGGGAGTAGTAAGCAGGCAGTGTCCTGAATACCTGCGGGCAGCCCCACCCTCCACGGTGGCACGAGGCAGAAGGTACCCCCATATCGGCGTGGAAGTAATTCCCACTCACGGACACAGTTTGGGTCTGGAGAGCTGTCTCACAGCATTTCTTGGCTGGATAATTTCCTTTTCTGCTTCTTGAAATGTAAGGCAGGGTCTCCTCTGTGCAGGGCCTCTCTTTCCCACCTCTCCCCCACAAAAATGCTTTCCCTATGTGCCTAGTAATAGGGAAATATACTTCTTAAATCATAATAGAGAAGTGTTGTCTAGGATTTGGGGCATAATTGAGAGCCAGAAATATACGGTTAATGCTGTTGCTTCAGTGATATGTATAGATTGTTGTTGCGTTTCTTCATTCTTTTCCTTATTCATATGGTGGAAACTGCTACCTTATAAGGGTGTCAAACAGCTCCTGGACTCAGGGTCCTGCCTTTTGATTGCCTTCAGATTTGCATCGGTAGCTAATGGAAATTAATCAGAGCTAGATAGCTTAAGGCTATCGAGTGGCTTCAGAGTAAAAGGCTGATTTTAAGTGAGGAGTTTGCTATTGTGTTGTTCCATAACCAAGTAAGAGAAAGAGAAATGAAAATGCCGAATTCACCAGTGCCCCTATTCTCTCAATAGAAATGCCCCTGCTGGGATTCAATAGAAAGCGAAAGGCAGGGCAGTGCAGTGGTTAGGAACATGTGCCCCGAAATCAGAGAGACTTGTGCTCAAATCCCTGCTCTGTACATTTACCACCATTTATCTTGGGAAACTCACCACTTTGAGCCTCAGATTGCACATCTCCAAGACCAGGATCAACACTACCTACCCCACATCGGGGGGTAAGGTTTGATAGCGTGCTTATAACAATTGGCACATGGCAGGCTCCCAGTGATCAGTCATTAAGCTTTGCTTCCCCTTGAAGTTCAGCTTTGCCGCCTACCCAGGAACCAAGGCTTCACACCATTATACACATTGTCTTCCCCCCTCTGGAAGGTAAGACCCGCAAGGCAGAGATTTTCCTTTCCTTTATTTATAACCATTTCCTCAGTACCCACGACAATGTTCGAAGCCTGGGAGGTCCTCAAGAACTAAATAAATTCACTCATTCATTTGGTTTCCATGCAACAAATTTTCACTGAATACCTACGCGTCAGGCAATGTGTGCTAGACAATGCGCGCGACTCAAAATAACAGGTCCCTTGAGGGACGATGAGATACCATCTCGTGTAGAGATGTGAGGCTCAGGCAAAAGAACTAAAGGTTGCTTTCAGGGAGTGCCCAAGAGCAACACTGGGTGGTGTGAGAGCCAACAGAGACCTTCACACGACAAGGGGCTGGTGGGATGAGCGGGTCAGGATGGGCTTTGCATAGAAGCAGGTGTGGAGTTAGGGCTCCAGCCTCCTCCTAAAGAAGGCAGCACCAGGGTACATCGTAGAGGGCTCAGTCAGGTACCTGGGTCTCTTTATGGGTCCAGTAAGACTAGTTCTGAGGGCTGGTAATAAGCTCACAAGTTTTTGAGAAATGATTGGAAAGCAATTAGTAATTCTATTTTTTATTCCGATTGCTAACAAAAGAAAAAGTTCCACGTCTTGGTAAATACTGATCAGCAATCCCATAAACTCATAAAAAACAAAACTCTATTTCACATGACAAGTTTTCTGCCCCTGGAAAATTTGCAGAATGACCAAAGGAGAGAGTAAACTGATCTTGAACTTCATGGGCTCATGATCCACCAGTAAACGTACTGGCATTTTTACAGCCCCAAGCCTCCCTGCCCCTTGTTGGTTTTTAGAATGTTCCTGCCTTCACCTTATCAGGTCTGAGACCTGACAGGCTCCTTCCTTCCTTCCTTCCTTCCTTCCTTCCTTCCTTCCTCCCTTCCTTCCTTCCTTCCTTCCTTTTTAAGATTTATTTATTTGTGAGAGAGAGAGAACAAGAAGGGAAGGGGCAGAGAGAGAGAGAGAGAGGGACAGAAGATCCGCAGTGAGCTCTTGCACTGACAGCAGCAAGCCCAATGTGGAGTTCAAACTCACGAGGCATGAGATCATGACCTAAGCTCAAGTCAGAGGCTCAACTGACTGAGCCACCCAGGTGCCTCTGACAGTCCTCTTTCTAATTTTCCCTGATATGAGATGCTTGCCTTTTGCCTTGATTCTTTGATTTCCCTCCTTTTCCTGACAAGAACATCACTGGGTCCCAAACTCCACAAGCTGAACCACAGGGCGAGTTGGGGCTCAGTGGGCTAGAGGCATTCCTGCAGAGTCCCTTGTGTTTCCTGATGGCCTGCCTCCTTTCCCCACAGCCCTTCGTCTCACCTCCACATCTGAGAGATGGCCAGAGTGAAGCCCATGATGCCTACATCTACATTTATTGCCTGGGTGCTTACCCATCACCCCAAGAAGCCAGACATCCCCAACGGCCCTCTCGCTAGGACTCATCCCCACAGAGCCAGGTATATTCCCGCTTGAGCCAAGTATATCCCCCCAACTCCCCACCTTGCACACTCCCAGACACCTTCACCCAGTGCTCTCTGGAATGCACAGCCAATCATCAATAGAATCCCCCAAATCCTCTACTTCTCCTCTAAACGTTCCTTCCCCTTCTGCTTCAGGTGGGAGCCTGATCCCCTCTGAGGGAACTGCTTCCCTACAGCTCCCTCAGGGGTTCTGGAGCAGGGACAGATGTCTTCTTCCTTTCCAGAGGACTGTCTCTTCTCCTTCAAACATCAGACTATGGCCTCCAGGTCATTCCTTGAAGATTCTGCCCCAGGTTCATGATCTCTCTCTGCAACATCACTCCTGCCCTGATTCAATGTCCTGGCCCCTTAGTTATTTGATTTCTTTTCTTTCAGTCATCTTGTCCGATGCATACCTCCCATATTCTCGATTCCAACCTTCCCCCACTACCAGTCACCACTCCTATATTTCTAGCTCACTCCTCTAATCTTCCAACACCAGTAACTCCTGGAATCCACCAGGATGCCCAACTTACATCCCTTCTTACCACCCTTCCTCTGCCACATAGCATCACCTCCCTCCTTACCCAGCACAGAGCCCATGATCTGTCGCACATCCTAACTCCCTTCCCCCTCACCTTGCTTAGGGCTCAACAGGAAAAAACCCAACCCTGTTAAATCCAATTCTCCACCCACTGATCATCTGCTCTCAAGCACGTAAAACATGCCATACTCTCTTAGATTTTATTTTCCAATGAGAAATATCTTAGACAAGGATTGCAGCACAAATGGTTTTTTGGGAGATGATCCTAAGAAACATCAGAAGAGTCAGGAAGTAAGACAGGGGATGAAAGAAAACCAATAAAGGATTACTAATAAGCAAATTATCTCTGTGGACAACTGGGGAATCCCAGTGGGGAATGCTGCCCAATATGTTGAACATGCCTGAAAACTACCCCAGCTGAATGCTGTGGGAGCTGGCGTATTTATCCACCAAAGCCCGGTCCATCATTGGTTGAGAACTGCTTCAGAGGCACAGTAAGTCTTTAGCGCACCCTGATTACGCAGTGTGTAGGCAGCAAGTGCTCCCACAGCCAGAACAAAGCCCTGAGGCAGCACATGCATGCAGTCATTGTGGGAAGGTGAGTGCCTACAGGTAACCCCCCCACCCCAAGCAACGTCTACACTTACTGACCAGTTTCCACCTGAGATAGGCCAGTAATGCTACCTGTCAATCTTGTTGCATTCCTCCAGGGAACTCTGTCCCTCTCTCACACGCTCCCGGAAAACTCTTTCTCACTTCTTTCTCGCTCCTTAAACTTCCAAGCTCCCCCAGCCTTTGACCTTGCTTCTTCCTTCTTGGAAATAACCAAAACCATCAGAACACAAGCGCATCCCCTCCCACCAGCACACCCACTCTACCTGCCCCTGTACCTATTCCTTCTGCTATCCTCCTATTGACCGTGAATGAGCTCAGCATTATCATCTCCAACACCGAGCCCTCCACCTGGGTGCCGTTAGCCCCATCCCTTCTCCCTACTCAAGGTCAGCACCCCTGTATTTGCTTTGCCCTGCCTGCCTCATCTGTGTTTCCGTATTAGCATCCAAACTTTCTGTAACTTCTCCCATCTCAAAACAAAACAAAAACGAAATCCAGAGACCAATCCAGGCACTGCCCATTTCTTTACTCTTCTTTAGAGCAAAACTCTTGAAAAAATTTGTGTATTCCTGCTGTCTCTAAAATTCCTTTTTTCCCATTCGCTTTATCTAACTTAGAAACAATTTACCATGACAGTTTTCGATCATACATAAAAATAAAGAATATCATAATGAACTCCATAATCACATCACCCAAATTTAATAATTATGAATGCGATACTTACTTGCTTCATTCTTTTTTTCCCTTGCTGAAGTATTTCAAAGCAATCACAGATAACATGACATTTCACTGTTCAATATTTTGAAATGCATCTGTAAAGACATGAAAAATTTTCTTACATAACTTTAATAATAGGTAAGAACAATGAGGTAACACCATTGTAATATATATTGTGTAACAATAAAACCAACCCTGCCCAGGTTTCTCTCCTAAAACCAACCCTGCCCAGGTTTTTTGTGTCCCCACTATTCCACACAAACTTTTCTTACCTTAACATTCATGACCAGTAAGCCCAATGGCCATTTCTCCCTGGTAGGAGAAATGCTTGGCATTTGCTTTGCATTAAGCACTCCCTTAGAACACAGGATTTTCAGTGCTAAGACACGGAGAGGCCTGGCCAAATCAGGACAGTTGGTTGCCCTATTTCTCAGTTTTTATCCTCCTCAACTTTTCAAGAGCAATTGACAGAGGTGATTACTCCTTTCTTCTTGAACAACACTCTTTTCTTGTCTACTGGGACCCCACTCTCCCTTGGCTGTCCCCCTCCCTCTCTGGCCGCTGTGCATCTGTCTGACCTCTGAATGTTGGCACAGCCCAGGAGTCTCTGTTCACAGGCCCTTTTCATCTTTCCTCACTTTCAAGTCTTTAAATACCATGTACACACTGATAACTCACGGTTTTCTATCTCCAACCCAGACCTCTTGCCTACATGCAGACTCTTATTCACCTGACTCCTTGGCATCTTCCCTTGGAAGTCTCAAAGGCATCTCAGGCTTCGGAGTTCAAAACCAAATTCTTGATCTCTCTTTGAAAACCACCTCTCCTTACAGCCCTCTTTATGACAGTAAATGGCAAATGCCTTCCTCTATCTACTCAGAGTAAAAATCTTGGAGTCATCTTTGACTCCTCTCTCTTATGCTTACTAAAATCTACTAGCAAATCTTATTTTCTTTCAAAAATCGGTGACAGTCTAAGGACTCACTTTCCCCATTTGCTCAAATTATTGCAACAGTCTGCTAACTGGTGCCCCTCTGTCATTCGTTGATCCCTTTTACCAGGCTAAGATGTTCTGAGTTTTATGTCCTTACGTTAAAGCTTGAGAAATGTAAGAATCATGTATTAATAGAAGCGTGAAAGAATTTCCCCATGATTCTATCCTAGAGGACTATATTAGGTCATAGGCATAATACTGACGCTCTTTTAACGTTTGATTTTACAAAGAATCTATCCTAGGCTGTGTCTAGAGAGCCATAATTAAAAGATTGAGTTGTCTAAGACTGTGGAATACATTTTCCACATTTCTCTATTTTTTAGAAGAAGCTATATTGCACATGAAACAAATAACTGGGTCACTTCCATTTCAATCCTGTTTTACTGACACAGACTTTAACAATTTTTAGAATACTTTATAAACTTGTATTAAAATGCACATTTCTCATATTAAGAAGCCGGAGAATATGAGAGGAACCCAAGTGCTGGCCTCTATTCAGTGTGCCCACCCCTTGAAGCCAAATTTTCTGGAGGTAGGGGTGCCTAACTGTAGCAACTATTCTTATGTTTTAGCTTTTCATTACGAACAGTGCCTCTCACAAAGTGATTTCTCTGCTGTCCCAGCAGATCATTAATTTTAGCATTGCATTGCGGTCTCTATTTTAGAAACCTTTCTTTAAAAAGAATCACTTCTAATTTTTAGAGGAATTCCTGAAAAACTAACATGACAATTGTTTCATTGCCATGAAAAATAATATGTTTCTAATTATCTTTCCCCAGAAGCTCCCCAGCAAACACAGCTGTGATTATTCATAATTCTCAATAATCAATAAAATATTGGCCAAGCCCTTTATTACTAGGATTACATGCAAAGAGGCATGGAGAATGTTATCTGTGGTGTAGCCACCAAGAGTTCTAATGGAATATCTCCTGCCACCACAAAATCGTGCTGAATACTATAGAGACGGACTTCCCTTCTCCTAAAACCATGCTGACTTGCTCTGCACATATAAAAAGCCGAGTTAATCGTCCGAGAAACCAGTGGGGAAAGAGCAGCTCCTTGAGGCAGGTTTTGTCTTCTGTCCGGACCTCCTCCCTCCTCCTTCTGGAGAAAGGGCAGGCTGTGCCTTGGCCGTCACACTTCCTCCATTCTTTCCAATTCCTGGAAGTCACAACATGCCTCCACGTGCAGTTACCCAGCTCCTGATCATGGAACTGGGCTCAGTCTTCCGAGGCTGTCACGATAACTGTGATCTCTGCCACAACGTGAAAGGACTTCCACCAATTCCTAACTGCCCGCGGAACTCTTCCCTGGGTTTGCCCGGCCATATGTCCTCGGGGGGCCTGAGCCGTTGGAAAACTTAAAATGTGGTCCAGCAGGACCTCTGCTTTGGTCCAGCGTGATCACGGTAGACCTTTTTCAGCCATCGGGGTTCAACACTGTTTAGAAGAACGCAAGTGGCAAGAGAGGCCACAGCAAAGCAAACAGCCCACTGAATGATGTCGCCTGACACGCTCTCCCCAGGACAATGCAACTGACAGCATGTGCAGGATGGTGGGCATATGCTCATGGGAAACACATCCTGTGTAGATGCTGATGAATCACACAGAGGTTCTGTGCCACCCTTCTCATACCTGAAGCGCTAATCGCCCATTATTATCTTTTGACAGGAGAAAATGGCCGAAGACCCCCCACACACACACAGCTAAGAAGGTTTACGAAGCCTGCCTTACCTAATTTGATTCAGATTCACTGTATAAATACTCCATGTCACTTTCTCTCCACAGAAACAATCAAGTCTGGGGTGCCTGGGTGGCTCAGTCTGTTAAGCAAGCACCCGACTTCAGCTCAGGTCACGAACTTGCAGGCCGTGGGTTTGAACCCCGCAACAGGCTCTGTGCTGACAGCTCAGAGCCTGGAACCCGCTTCATATTCTGTGTCTCCCTCTCTCTCTGCCCCTCCCCTACGTGTGCTCTGTCTCTCTCTCTCAAAAATAAATAAACATTAAAAAAAATTTTTTAAAAGAAAGAATCGAGTCTGCATAACCAAACTGAGCAAGACAGCTAGTAGCAGTTTCAGATACTTTTTTTTTTCATTTTTTTTTTATTTTTGAGGGAGAGAGAGAAAGTGGGGGAGGGGCAGAGAAAGGGGGACAGAAGATCCGAAGCAGGCTCTGGATTGACAGCAGCAAGCCCCATGCAGGGCTCGAACTCATGAACCATGAAATCACAACCTGAGTCGAAGTCAGATGCTCAACCAACTGAGCCACACAGGCACCCCTTCAGATACTCCTTTGGCTCATATTAGATATCGCCTCTGCCAGAACTCCCATAAAATTAAGGTCTCATTGTAAATACACAATCATTTCACTACAGATAACTGGACACCCTCTTTCAGAGAGAAGCTATTGTTCAGTTTTGTTTGTTTCAAGTGAGTTTCTGTATTTCAAAGGAAAGAAACAGTGGCTGATTTTTTGTCTACCTAGCATCTGTTCCCTTTTCCTAATTAGCAGTCTGATTTCTTTTTTGGGAAATAACTCTTTCCCCCGTGTGTAGTTTGGGTGGGACTACTACCTGCTGTCACAGAAGCTGAGAGACTAGATACTATTTTCTCCTATGGCTTATCCGCGATAAAAACCCAACCAACTGGATGCCTCTTCTCAAGACCGTGACTCTTGAGTGACCCAAGGGTGGCAACCTTGCCTTATCTAGACCATTACAGCTATGGCATCATTCCCAGACCACAGGCTTCCTCACTCTGGAGCAGTCTTGGTTTCCACCTGCCTCCATGCCCGTTTCTTCAGGCTCCCTGTCCATCTGGCAACACCAGAGAACTGCTAAAAAATTCCCCTTCTCTTGGGTCATCCAGAATTCCTGCCTCTTGCCTACACCACAGCACTCTGACTCACCCACTAACACAATTGAGGAAAACATACTTCTGACCCCACAAACACCTTCTCTTCGGCCTGCGGGCAAGTGAGAAGCTCAGTGAGCTACTGATTAGTAGGGTTACGTGTTTCCATAAATGTGCAGATAGGTGGCCGGGCCTGCTCTACTGGCACTCTGTGTGGACCATACAATGGCAGGGCTCTGATATGAATCACTGGAATATTCTTAACCCACTTGACCATCCTGGGATCCGCTTGTCAGTTAAAAAAAGTAAATCAAGAGCCTTTGTTTTTATTAACCAACCTAAACTACGTGGGTCCGGTTGAGACAGCACAACTTAGTGGCATCAGACTTTCAGCACACCTGCTTACGAGCCCTTGGGGGGTTGAAATTTCCCTTTCCCTCCCAGAACTAGTATTATAAAAGGCTTCCCATGTTACCTGTCCTTCAGGGTCATGCGTGGGAATAAAAATGTTCCTGGACGTGCTCATCTGAAATGGGTGAAAGGTTCGGGAATACCCATGTGGCAGGCAGGAAAGAATGCCTTTCACCAAGGCAGCAAAGCACAAAGTCGTGAGCAGGAGGCGGGCATGGAGGGACATGAGGCTCACGGCCAGGGGTCCTCAGCATGTGGCCACAGTGAGTGCCTGAGGTGCCACTTCTATGAGATTTATACCCTGAGAAATCCTCACACCTCACAGCTGGATAGATGTGGGGATTCCACACCAGGCCACTTGTGTGGCAGTGCCTGCTGAAGAGGGGACAGGCCGAAGAAGGGCAAACTGAGGGGTCCTATCTATCAGATGATAGAGGCATCTCTTGGCTCAAGGCTTCTGCTTATGACACCAGCAAAACAAAACAAGACAAACACACAAAAACAAATGGCCCAAGCTGGCATTTTGCTGAGGCTTATTTATCAGTCAGTGCCTCCAACCAACCTCCCTGGTGCTTCCCAACAGTTGAGAAATACGGCTCCCACAGGGAGTGGCTCACAGGACCAGTGTTGCCAGAGACAGGGTGGGGATTTGAGATCTCTATCTAGATCAACCAAACCCCAAAGCCCAAATACGTAGTGCAGGCACGTAAAGGAACATTCAGAACTGGATACCCATTGGAGTCTCGACGGATGGACACTGAAGTGCAGAGATGTGGCCGGAAGGTAGGAGAAAAGATGCGCCAACAGGTCGGTCCAAACCGCAGGTCTGAGGTGTGCAAGTATTTGAACAAGGTTCCCAGTTGGCTCAGGGAGGGAAGCAAGAAGGAAACGGGGCTGTTTCCTGGAGACTTGAGTTCATTACTTCTTTTTTTTTTTTTTAATTGCATTTTTTCATTGAGATAAAGTTCACCGTTTCAAAGTGTACAATTGAGTGAGTTTTGTATACTCTTAATGTTGAGCAACCATCACCACTAATTCCAGAAAATTTCTATCACCCCAAAAAGAAACCCCATGCCCACTAGCAGTCATTTCCCCGTGTTCCTCCCCCCCAACTCCAGGCAATCACAAATCTACCTTCTGACTGTGTGAATTTGCCTCTCTGGGTATTTCATCTGAATGGGATCATACAACCTGTGGCCTTTTGTGTCTGGCTTCTTCCACCGAGAGTGCTTCCAAGGTTCGTCCTTGTTATAGCACATGTCCACACCTACTCTCTTCACAGCTGAGTAATATCCCAGGGCGTGGACATACCACATTTCTTGCCCCATTCAGTAGCTCATGAACATACGGATTGTTTCCACTTTTTGGCGACTGTGGACAGTGTTGCTGTGACCATCTGTGTACAAGTTTGATTGTGAAGATGTGTTTTCGGTTCTCTTGGGTATATACGTAGGAGTGGAATGGCTGGGTCCTAGAGTCCCTTTACGTCTTAAAACTCTTCAGGGAAGGAGTATGGGGCAAAATGGCAACAGTGCCGTCCTTGGCTGCCACGCTCTTGGATGTGAGCCCAGAGGCGCAGAGGGAGAGTGCCATGTGACGGTGTGACGTGAGCCCTTGGTGCCTGCAGGAGTGTGGTGGTGACCACGGTCTCTCCCTGAAAAGTGCAAGTCGAAGGTGACGTGGCAAAGGAAGCCAGGCGAGAATCCGAGCGAGGACCCTTGCAGGGAACATCCATTGCCTCCTGCTTGTCAGCTCAGCTCCTCCCAGGGGTCTGCTGTCCTATCCACATTCCTTCCACTGCTGTTCTTTCCAGAAGCAGCAAAACATGGGTCAGGTAGTCAGGGGAATAGGTGCAAAGAACTGATAAGATTTTGTAAGATACCACCCTGATGTCTTCGTTGGGCTGCTAAAGCCAACTACGTAGATTATGTGGCTTATAAACACTAGAAATTTATTTCTCACCATTCTAGAAACTGAAAGCCCAAGGTCAGGGTGCCATCATGGTGGGGTTCTGGTGACAGCCCTCTCCCAGGTTGCAGACCACCATTTTCTCACTGTGACCTCACATGGCAGAGGGAGTGTTTCTTCAGTCTCTTTTACAAGGGCGTTGATCCTATTCGCAGGGCCCCACCCCGTGACCTAATCTTTCTTCCCTTTGTCATTAGGCTCTGTGGTGAGAGTCCAGAGTTTGGACGCCCTGCATACACTCTGCCTTGGTCCAGCTCATGTCCAAATTTCCCTTCTGACACAAGAGCGATTTAGTGATGTTCCTGGCACCTTGTGAAACAATGCACGCTATGACATTTCTGACCTAAAACGAGGCCTTCCCCTTCCTTCCCTCTGCAAACTGCTATCCTGGCCAAAACTGGCCAGAAGAGAAGGCACACCTTTCTGCCAATCTAAGTTTGTCTTCCTCTGACTTGTCAGGCTATTTGAGTTCCTTTCCTCCCGTAAATCCCAAAGGCACCGTTGCAGTAGTTCAAATGGATTCTCACCCTAAAAGTGCAGATGCCGAGGAAACCCACAGGATGACGACAAGGCTGGTCTTCTGTTGTGGTGGTAGTGAAGACTGAAATGTTGTCTGTAGAGCTAATTAAAACGAAAAACAGAGAGTCTCCCTAATATCAGGTTTGAAGGTAGCTGTCTGGGGGGAGATTTGCCTTATCGTGCGCCTCCAGTCGGCACAGATCTAGCCTGGGTGGCTCACAACGCTGGCAGGTAAAAGGGCCCTACTCATTTTAAACACCGTTTTCCAATGCCTAACTTTAAATTTTTTTTTCCCAACGTTTATTTATTTTTGGGACAGAGAGAGACAGAGCATGAACGGGGGAGGGGCAGAGAGAGAGGGAGACACAGAATCGGAAACAGACTCCAGGCTCTGAGCTATCAGCCCAGAGCCCGACGCGGGGCTCGAACTCACGGACTGCGAGATCGTGACCTGGCTGAAGTCGGACGCTTAACCGACTGCGCCACCCAGGCGCCCCTCCAATGCCTAACTTTACATGGTGGGTGCTCTGCTAGGAGAAAGGGATACAAAAATTATTAAAACACTATTCTTGTCCTCAAGGAATTTATAATATTAATAGAAATATGTGAAGGAATCTGGTATGTTGGGCAAAAGAGAAAAGTTGAAGATTTCGGGGAAGATTTCGGGGAAAAGGGGACAGAGCCAGTACAGGCCAAGATCACTTAGCCTCATCGAGCGCCCTGAGGCTGGAAAGTCAGCAAGCCATATTCCTGCTGCTTCGACCACTGCGGTGGGAGGGGGAGAGGGAAGACTAGTTCTGTGGATCTAATGAGCCCACCTGCACCTTTCCTTGTGGCCTTAAACTCCGCAGATAGTCCCCTCTCTAAGCGCTACTAAAACCACAAACCCTAGATAATCCCTAGGGTGGAATTATTTGCTTGGAAGGCAAAAAGATGCTAGTGGCTTCTTTCAGAAAAGTGTCTATCTCTATAACTGATAGAATCAAGTGAATCCCTACAGTCTATGGTAGGGATTCTACTGTATTCTAATTCTAAAGGCATTGATGACCCAAATATTTATATATCTTTTTAAATGTTTTAAAGTTTATTTCTTGTTGAGAGAGACAGAGACAGCATGAGTGGAGGAGGGGCAGAGAGAGAGGATCCCAAACAGCCTCCATGCTGCCAGCACAGAGCCTGATGTGGGGCTCGAACTCAGGGAACCGTGAAATCATGACCTGAGCCAAAATCAAGAGTCGGACGCCTAACCGACTGAGCCACCCAGGCATCCCCAAATATTTATATTAATACATTTAAGCAAGAGGGTGCTGGGGTGCAGTAAGAGCGTCTATAAAAGGCAGTTCCCTCACAGGCCCCGCAGCAGGAAGCGCACAGGGCCAGCCTGGAAGGGGCCACCACAGCGTACTGTAGCTTGGAGGCATTTCTTCTACCAACAGTTGGGACTTCAGCAAATTTTTCAGATCCTTGTCAAGCGCTCTGAAGCATTTCAGTCCCAGAGCCATGTCTGGGGTCAGCACTGGTGCTGTCCGCTGTCGGTCTGGGAGACACTATGGGGATGACGGGCCATCGGGGAAAAGGTGCTTTGTGAAGGACACAGCACGTCGTCACTGACTGCTTTGGAGTAATGTTTTACGCCCTTGGGAACGTTCATCTGAAACTACCTGGTAAACATGGACCTTCTCGCAGCTGCTGGAAGGTAACCATCCCTCTTTGAGGAGACTGAAGGAATTCTCCCAGAGTCTGAGGGTGAGCTCCAGAGGCAGGACTGGAAATCCATTCGTGGCCCCAGTTTCTTGAAACGCTGTACACTTGCTTCACACCCTCATCCTCCTCTTGGAGAAGCAGGGAAGGCAAAGCCAGGAGGCTTTCACTGCTTAAACTGTTAACTAGCATTTTCCCGAAATGTGTTTCTGGTTAGTTTAAAGAAGGATAAACAAGACTTAATAGCTGGCAATGAATCACATTTTTTTTTTTTTTTTTGCTCCCTAAATGCTATTTGGATCCACTCAAACGCCTGTCATTCTACTTTTGTACAAATAAATAAATCTCCTTTTCTTTCGTGCATTTTTCTCTGTCCTGCATTTCCTAAAATACAATTTGTTTGACGGATGAGTTAAGCAGTTCTGAGGTTTGTTTTTGGCTCTGTAGGCAACTGGGTTGTTTTCTCATCATAATTCAGTAGGACAAGGTTACCACCCCACAAACACTAACACCTCATTTAGAACCAGAAGCACCCCCCCCCACACACACACACACAGAAGAAAGCAGTTGCTGGTGTTCTTGGTGTAAGTTTCAGTTTACATCTGTAGTTTCCTTGCATGGACATCTCTGCCCTGCCCCTCCCCTTTCCTCCTGTTTTAGTTTTGCGGGGGGTTCGGGCATGCACACACGTTCTGAAGTGTCACTGCAGACAGACAGAAAGTAAACTTGAAAGGAAGGACAAGGAGGCCCGTCATGTGCTCAGGCTTGGGGTTCTGGACCAGAAACCTGATAAATAAGGACCAACCTCACTATAACCTGAAAGCAAAATTACCCAGAGTATTTTTTTTCTGCAACGCAAACCACATAATCATGATTTTTTCTTTACGTGAAAAAGTTGCACAGGAACTAAACCTTATGTGTTTTTGAAAGTCATTGTAGGGGCGCCTGGGTGGCGCAGTCGGTTAAGCGTCCGACTTCAGCCAGGTCACGATCTCGCAGTCCGTGAGTTCGAGCCCCGCGTCAGGCTCTGGGCTGATGGCTCAGAGCCTGGAGCCTGTTTCCAATTCTGTGTCTCCCTCTCTCTCTGCCCCTCCCCCATTCATGCTCTGTCTCTCTCTGTCCCAAAAATAAATAAACGTTAAAAAAAAAATTAAAAAAAAAAAAAGAAAGTCATTGTACTGGAGGGAAACAAATGTTCTCCGCATAGTCTCAGAATCAAGGTGACTAGTCTCAGAATCAAGGTGACGTTTCTCTTGGTTTCCAGTCACCGATTGAACAGAGAAGTGCCTTTTAAATAACTGCCCACCATAAGAAAAGATGAGGCAGGTCTAGAAAAGTATGTCAAAGTTCTCGTTTTTAAGTTCTCACCAGTGCAGGGTCTGTGAGCCTGTTTCAAATGATCTATCAGTGCTTCTCATAATCAGAAATGTCATTGCCCAGGAAAGAGGCAGGAGATTCCAAGAGAGAGAGGCAAACCCAGAACCCAGAGGTGGGCTCCTTTTTCTGCCGCTTTGCTGGGTGGTTGGGGAATGAAGAGGAAGGAGCAGGTTTCCACCCAAGAGTTGCCCTGCCGACCTCCCTCCCTCCCATTCCAGCTGTCCAAGCTTCTCCACAAAGTCTGGAAGCAATATGGCCTCACCTGAAGATTATTTCCCCAAGGTTTTCAGATTTTTTTCAATTACAGTACTGTTTGAATCTGCTTTTTAGTACTTGCTATATTGTATTGCAATAATCTGTTCGCAAGCCTATAATTACCTCCAGAGTAAGGACATTACCATCTTTGGATCTCCTGGTATCTATCACAGAGCATGTAATAACACAAATGAGTGGGGGCATGAAGGAAAAAATACTCAACAGCACTGACTAATAATCGAGTTCCTAAAAAATGGCAATAATGAGATGTAATAGTCCATCTCCCTTTCCAACTGTCATTTATCAGCCATCTATAATGAAATATGTAATTTTTAAAAAGTAACATTAAGGCTATGATTCCTAGTAAGTTTCGTGAAATTTTGAAAACTGCTTCATGGGATGCCCACTGGGCCTGGGGTTTAGGAAATGCAAACCAGGAGTTCTTGGCCCAGGCCAGTCGTTCTCAAACTTGAGTGTGCATCAGAATCACCCAAAGGGCTTCTTAGAACAGATTGCTGGGCCTCACTCACAAAGGTTCTGGTCCAGTAGGTTTGGGGAAATGATGATGCTGCTGGTCTGGGGACCACAATTCGATGAGAGAACAAGCAGGGGTGGTGGATGCTGAGTCTCTAGTTCTTATGCTGACCAAACTGCACGACATCTAATAGGCCATTTGCCCGTCCCGTGGTGGCTCGGGTAGGGGGGAAGGACAATGAATGGCATCTCTAACCCACAGAGCACTTCAGAGCATGAACGCTAGGTCACTTACACAATCACACCTTTCTGAACCCGTTTTATAGGGATTGAGGCTAATGGTGGGAAAAGAAGTAAAAATGATGATGCTTTGGAAAATCAGAAGTACTACACAGAAGTGTGCTGTTTTATCCTCGCAAAGATCTTCACTTTGTACTGGGCTTTCCCACTGGGGCTTGCCTGCATTGGCCTTCTTAGCATAGAAATACTGACGTTAATTTAGTGGAACAAACTCCCTGCGTTAGGAAACGTGAAAAATGGCTGAAAACATTCACGTATTGGGGTTTACGTCCTGGGGGAAGTACACAATTTTCCGGGCATTCTATTAAACTGATACAGAAGGACTGGCATCTGTTCAGTATCTGTGCATATGTCTCTACCCACTGATGCTACAGCCACCAGGGTTGTTTCCTGGGGATCTGCTGGCAGCCCTGACTCCGACATTAATCAACTTGACATCTGGAACCAACCTGAGGCACCCCATCTGATTGTCACAGATGCCTTTACTTTTCAGCTGTCAGCAAAGAGATTATTCAGTTAAGGATGCCAGGTCTACACCACACAATCTGTGTGGAGGAGGGCCGAGTGGTGTATTAAAAAGAGAGCTGAATAATCTGGGAGTGTGGGCAAGACAAAAATTTCCCTCAGTAATCTGTCAACTCAGACCTACACCAGGAAAGCATTTTGCCTGCAGCAGCAAAATTACTGTGGTCGGGGAGACCAGGCTAGATTATGTTCTACATATCCTTGAAGTGCATATTTTGCCCATTTTTGCAAACTACAATCCTCCTTGAGCTAACTAAATAACAGCAGCAGCTACTTTCAAAACCGTTTAGCCCCCCTTGGTCTGTTGAAGCCAGGCCCGCATTCTTCAGGAGTCTGGGGAAAGATGTGGACACCTCTTCCTGGGTGAGTTTCAAAGAAGACTGGACACTGCTTAGAGACTAGCAACCTAGTCACTGTCATTATCACGACAGCGGCATGGGATGGGGCTGAGAGGCACAATCTCAGTTACATACCTTTTTGATTTTAGCATTCCACGTGTTCTAATATGGAAAATGAGGCCCAGGACATTATCCAGAAGCACTGCTTGTTGGCAATTGCTCTGTGATGTGTTCGGATGAAGCAGGCAATAAGGAGTCAAATTTCACTTCATCAGGGAGGAAAAAAAGAAAAAAAAAGCTCTGTAGATAACACTGTAAATCAGCCAGGAGACAAATGTCTGCCTGGATTGTCACCCACCATTTCACGGCATTGATTTCTCAAAGCCTGAAACCGTAAAGGACCCAATCCAGAGCGGAAGGGCATCCTGGCGTCCCATGTTTGCTGATTTAATTTTCCTCTCTGAACACACGCAGCCCCATAATTAGAACATTTACCAACCATAAATACAATTTGAACTCTGTACATGTGTGCCTACATGTGTGGAGAAGTTTAAGCTGAGATACGGTTTCAATAAAAACAATCCTTCTGCGCTGATTAGAATGTGTAAAGAGGAAATCTGTTTATACCACAATCTACTCAAAACTTGTGTTGGCAGCAACACTCTTGGCTAATAAATGTCAATAGCAAAGCTACATGGAGAGTATGAATTAAACTGCTCACAATCTGGAGATTCAGAGCTCAGTCTAGAGTGATATGTCCAACTAATTCCACTACGTCTGTCGTGAAGAAATGCCATCCACAAGCCCTTGGCGAAAACACAGACTGCTAACGGACGGGGCCTGCTTAGCGATGTTTGTCCTGCTGTTGAGTTCAAGTCCACCCTCAAAAGGAAAGGAGTTCTCAGAGGAAACTGCAGAGCCCTGCAATGTTTTGGGAGGGGGTTCATATTTATTCACCTTCTCTTAAAAATAACACTGGTAGCACGAGGAATGAGATTATCAGAATGATTAAAAACCAACAGGGCATTTAATTTTTTTGATGCTCTATTTCTCATTTCCTGTTGATTTTATAAGAATTAGCAACCGGGGCACCTGGGTGGCTCAGTCGGTTGGGCGTCCGACTTCGGCTCAGGTCATGATCTCGTGGTCTGTGAGTTCGAGCCCCATGTTTGGCTCTGTGCTGACAGCTCAGGGCCTGGAGCCTGCTTCTGATTCTGTGTCTCCCTCTCTCTGACCCTCCCCCATTCATGCTCTGTCTCTCTCTTTGTCAAAAATAAATAAACATTAAAAAAAAATTTTTAAAGAATTAGCAATCGAACACTGTCCATTTAGTCCATCTACACACCTATTCATCCAGAAAAATAGCAGCCCTGGTCTGATCAGTGCAACATCCCCTCACTGTCGACAGGACTCAGGACAGCCCTTCATCATACTCAAGAACTGGAAGGGAGAGGAAAAACACAAGTCGAGGAACTGAAGGTGGTGAAAAATCACAAGGGACTAATGGGCACCATATGCAAGGGTAGAGTGAAGGTGTGGGATGCGACAGCCCCCTGGGAGGGGTAAATGTGTCCCTCCTGTAGCGAACTTTTAAAGAACCACCTTAGGATAAAGTAGGCATGACCAGCCATACAGGTGAGAGTCATAGAAAGATTTCTGGGTGATCAACAGCCTTCTCCTTCAGGTTGGCTAGGGAGTAATCTACATTTTTTGAGCTGGAAGGAAAGGAGTGGGGGCAGCTTACCTGTAATAATGATAATAAAAACAACAATAATAACAGCAAATATGTGCTACATGCCAGACACTGTTCTAAGCCCTTGACATTTATTAACTCATTAAATCATAACAAAAACAACCCTAGGAAGTATTACTACCACCCCCATTTTACAGATGAAGAAACCGAAGAACTGATGTGCAAGAACTTCCCAAGGTCATCCAGTCAGTAAACGGTGAAAGCAGACTAAGGCAGCTCATTCAGAGCCACATGCTTTAGCTTGAGTCTCTGCTGCCTCTCAAAAGCACTGATACCTAGTATATTGAGCACTGTTCTAAGCAGGCTCCAGATATCCTTGCTTATAACGAGCACTCCATTCTGCCTCTTGACATGGCTGACAAGTCAACTGAGTATACCATGTCCCCTGTACCGTTTTCTTTTGTCCCATTACGCTTGCTCTAACGCTGGAGTCGGCCAGAAGCCCTGTTACACTCCAGAGTGACTAAGTTTGTATTTGCGGGGCCCTAGGCTGTCAGATGGAATGCACATGCAGCCCCACCCTCAGACCAAGTGCCTATCCTTCTCCAGGTTTTTCAGGCATTCACTCAGATCTGACTTGCGGTTGAGGAAGGCTGTGTGCACCCATGGAAAGACAAAGAGAGAGTACAGGCAATTTTTTTCTGGTAATTTAGATTCAAGAAAATCTCCAGACAGCAGTCAGGTCATTGACAGAGCACTTGCAATATATTTAATCAGTTCTTTCACTTGTGTTATTTCACTTAATTCTCATAACAACTCAGTGAGGCAGCCAATGTTATCTCTG